>NC_090378.1:31487772-31799490 GCF_036365525.1 Heterodontus francisci | reverse complement strand
TTTACAACCTTTTTTTTTGCATTTATTTCATTTCATCTTAGTTTGTTCAGTTTGCTTACCCACTGTTTTTTTTTTCATGTTTGCACTTGCTGCTGTTCAATATTCAGTCTGTTAACACCTATTCTGTACTAAAGCTTTGTCTTTCATCACACCATTAACGTATTGTTTGCCTTTGCTCCATGACCTTTTGGTCAGCTATGTGGCCTTGTCCAATCTGCACCTTCTCCTTTGTTATCTCTTGCCCCACCCCCACCTCACTTGCTTATAACCTGTGACATTTTTAATATTTGTCAGTTCCGAAGAAGGGTCACTGACCCGAAACGTTAACTCTGCTTCTCTTTCCACAGATGCTGCCAGACCTGCTGAGTGGTTCCAGCATTTCTTGTTTTTATTTCAGATTTCCAGCATCCGCAGTATTTTGCTTTTATATATAGGTGTTGCAGACACTGTTGACAATAAAGCTAACACAATTACTGAGCAGGAATGATTAACTGCAAGTACAAAAGCTAGTTCCTCGAAAGCCAAAGTGCAGACCGCAGCACCACATTATATTGGTGTAATTCTCTGCTTCCTTACCCACAGTCATGCAGTTATTCACTGTTGAGTGCTGAATTGCGAGATTACATGGTACCATGTCCTTCCAACCAATAGTATAAAATGATGAATCATGATCACAAATTTTAAGAGTGAACAGGTTCAACATTTATTTTGAGTATTAGAAATATTTAAACTATTAATCTTGTCTATCTCCAAATGGGCTGTTCAACAAATAGGAAGCTTTAATGTCCATTCTAATCATAGGTAAATCTATTAAGTTTTATATTTGTGTGTAGGATACTGGAGGTTACATTAAATTTTAGACACGCCACTGTCAGTATTCAGCTCAAAATACATGAGCGACTGCAAATTAGATCAGTAACTTTCATATGCAATTGAATAGATAGGATGTTCCTCCTATGCAAATGCACTTCAGTTGTAAAACTTGTTAAGGGTAGATTTCTTCTTGCCCTGATACCAGTTATATAGATAATGCAGACAGTTTTTGTATCTTTAAGTACATTTATCTTTGGAAGCTTAATTTTCAATGATAATGTTTATGATTTCCTTTGTTACTTATTGAACTTCAAAGAGTTACATCTCAGAAAATGTATTCCCATTCATCAGCTTTTTCATCAACCATCAGAAATGGTAACTCTGTGAGCCCAACAAGACCCCACATAGTTTATCGTACCAGCACTGGTCTGACTTCATTATCCGTAGAGTTCACAAAATGTTGTGTGTTTGTGTATATCTTACTTTAATAAACCTACAGTGACACTGTAGTAATGTTGGAAGTCAGCCCAGATTCCTGCTACTGATCATCACTCAGTGACTAGTTCCGTGGAGAGCTGGTATGGACTTGATGGGCCAAATGGCCTCCTTCTGTGCCGTAAATGACTCTATGACTCTAGTTTGCAACCTGTGTCATGGTCTGTCATGTGTTTATTCTAGCAGTTTGTGAAGTCTAGAAGATCTCAAAGAGGTCATAACATTTCCAGCAAGTTAAATACCATGACAAGCATATCTGTACAACCCGTTAACTTAGCTACAGCCCCAGATACTGGCCATATGACAGTACATTTGGGTTCAGTGGGTGTGACAGTGTCCTTACAGGGATGGCCTTTGATGATAAATAAGAAGAAGATATCTGAAAACACGGTAACATGATGTATTGTGTTATGGACAGCTGGGAAATGGCATGGCTAGTTTCTACTGATCACCTCCTAACTGATAATGTTTTTGTTTAAATTAGTGTTTCAGCCTCTGTGTTTTTTTGGCCAGATAAACAGGTTTTCTCATGAGTTTAAACAGAAGATTAAATATTTATTGAACAATAATCACCTAAAATGTTCGCAACACCACCCATGCATGCATTAACTCTTTCATACACACTGAAAAAAAGATAGATAGAAGGCATTAAGAGTTAAAGGTGTAAAGTTCTTCTGATTTCAGGAAAACCTCTTTGAAGTTGCAGTCCTGTTTGCTGGTTTCCTTGCCCTTGTTGGATTGCTGAAGTCTCCTGGCAGACAACACTCCAGTTTGAAGATGATGCTGGTATTTTTTAGTTCAATTTTCACAGGTGGAGGAGTTGTTCAAAAGGCACTCTCTTATTTCTCTGCTGCAGTTCGTTGCCAACTCGTCTCAGCAGAGTTCAACTGTCTTAGCTAAAATTGATCTCTCACTCTCAAACTTGTGCTGGAATTCAAGATGGCTTTCAATGTTCTTTCCCTGGCTGGAGATCTCAGACTGATAACTGATGAGTTGCTTTGTTCTCCAAAAATGTTACATTTAAAGGTAAACTCATAAAATGTTAGATTCGACCATGTGACTTTCTGCTTTCGGTTCCTGAGGGGCTTCTGAAATAAAAACAGAAAGTGCTGGAAATCCACAGTAGGTCTGGCAGCATTTGTGGAGAGAGAAGTAGAGTTAACATTTCAGGTCTGTGACCTTTCATCAGAACAGAGCTCAGTCCATTTTGATAAGATGAGGGATGTTTACACTTTATTGCAGTGATTGTCGCTGGAGATGGAACATCTGATAATTCCTTTGTTTTATCTCACTTTATGGCTAGCTCACATCCATGGGCTGAATTTTACTGGTCCCTTGATGCCGTGGGTCACAGCACGGGGACCAGTAAAATTTTGCGGGGAGAGGCCCGCCTCGACCCACGCTGTCGAGAAGGACCTGCCGAATATGACTGGTGGCGGGACGACCTCGGTGCGCCCCCCCCCCCCCGCCCCCCGCTGCCTGATGGCTGGCCCTTCATCTGCATATTCAAATGAACCTAAATGAGATGCAAATAAACATACCTGCAGGCGGCGGATGTCGCATGCTGATTTTACCAACTCCGAACACAGCTCGTGCGCCTTTGGAACTCCGTACAGAGTTCTGAGGTGAGAACCTGGTGGGAAGGGGGGAGGAATAAAATTTTCAGGGCAGGAGGGATGGGGGATCGGGGAAATCAATTTTTATTGGATGTAGAGATGATGGGAAGGTTTTGAAGTGAAAATGTAAAGAGGTTGGGGGAGAAAGTGCAGATTGGTAATAAAGTTTCTTTTTCTGCTAATGTCCCATAAAAAAACATTGGGGGGGGGGGGTGGGATGGGAAAGGGCATCCATTATGTACTTAATTTTTATTAAGTAATCCTTTACAATATTCCTTTAAAAATTAAAATTTCTCCTAAGTGCTTGCAGCCCTTTAAAAATGGCGCACGCCTGTGTGGTGGCGCCAGACGCCATTACCGAAGATGTGGAGGCCGCCCCCTCTACGTGATCAGGGGTGGCCGCTCTGCCCCCTCCATTTAAATGTGCTCCCGCATGTAATATCGCGGGGGCTCCTCAGCAGCTCTTCCGTGTCGGAAATCCACCAAGTTGAAAGCGTGCCACTTTGAAGCGTGGCCATTGATAAAAGTCAGGCCCGTGTGTGATGAACTATTTAATTTCACTGCAGATGGGGTTAATGAGTTTCAGTTCTAGCAGACATGCATGTGTATTTCAGTGCAGGAGAAGGTATGTGTCATGTGACTTTGTCCTCCATCTTGTTGATGGCAAGTGTACCAGTCTTCTTAAGATTTTTATATAATTCTTGGTTTATTTCTTGTCTTTCTATTGCTGCACTTCCCGTGAGTGTGATAATTGTTGTGAGGATTTTCAGATGTAGTACCATTATTGCTGGATGCATAGAATGCATAGAGCAAGTTGCAGGAACCATTGTCTACTGTCAGGCAAACCCTCCACCTGGCAAGACTGAAGCACACATTATTTCGCCACATGAACAAAAACTTAAAATTGCAAGCCCTGACTGGAAGGACATTTGCATAGTACCAGACAATGTTGAAACAATGGGGACCCAGTAGTTGCTTCCCCAATACACAGAAGTGGTCAGACCAGTTTTAGTCACATGACTCACTGGCTGTTGCAGAGTTTTGAACTGAGAGTTTTAAACCGGAGAAAACAGGATTTGAAGGGAGACAAAACCATGTGGTCATGGAGTAAAGATCTCTCCTGGAACTAAAGCAAGAAGACCTCTCTCCTGCCTGCTTCCATCTCCTTCCCATGGAACTGAATCTTGTGAAAACACATGAAACTCAAAGAGAGAAAAGCTTCCTACGTCAACAAGGTTTTAAGAAGACTACTGGGCCCCAACGAAAAGCAAGACCATATCTTCAATCAAGGACTACAGCGAGCTCGAGAAACAGCAGCAAGATATTGCCTCAAACTGTTCTACTTATCTTCTTCTGCTCTTTTCTGTCACTATTTGCATGTGTGTATCGTGTGTGTATGCTAGCATGGACGCGTTGTATATCTGTAGGCGTTAACTGTATTAGAGTTTAAGTAAGGTTTAATAAATTTCATCTTTCTTCTTTAAACCAAAGAAAGCCTGTTTATGCTCATTTCTTTGCCTTATAATTGGAAAGTTGTGAACAAGGATTCACAAAGGGGGAGCTCAAAACACAGTGTGTTTAAAATTAAATCCTGTTACAATAAGACCAGGTGAAGATAGTAAGAGACCCCTAGACACATTTCACACCTGGTCATAACACTACAGTATATTCATTGAGGCATTGTACAAACAGCTATTATTCTGACTGGTTCTCAATGCATATGAAGGCTTCAGTGATCCTATTGGTTTGGAATAGCAACACCTCCACTGACTGAGATGGCTTGAAAACCCCAATTTAGTCTTAGATTTGCACAAAAATTAAACATTTAATATAAGCATCAGCAAACTGTTAAGGTTATTATTTATGAACAAATCTGTGATGTGCGACATGCCTCTTTTTATAGCTGTTTTTGAGGTAACTTTAGGTGGCCCTTTTATTGACTGCCTGATTAATGCTGAAAAAGACAAGCACGCCTTAAGTACAGCACCTGTAATCCAAGCATAGAAGATATTATTATATTAGCCGAAACCTTTCAAGGAAGTTGACTGATCTGAAGACCAGGGCATTTTTGAGTCTCTTCTGTATTTATCTAGTTAAGAACAAATGTTAAGTCTTTTTTTTAAAAAGTGTGCACATAGATGTTCACATGCTTTCTGAAGCAGGATCATTCCAGTATTTCTGGGACCATTGAAATGATATCTGTGGAGTGCAATTTGTTGGGATTAATGTTGCAGATTATATTCTGGGGTTTTGTGCTTTGAGGGTCAGAGAGCAATTTTGAAGGGCGTGGAAGAATTCTCTATGGATATTCACATCGCCAAGATAAACTGCATAGAAACGCTGTCAATGTAGATCATGCATGGCTTGTTGAAAGGAGGATGCATGATGGGCTGAATTGCTCTTTCTTATTCTGCTTTTTTTGTATTGTTCTTATGTGATTGACACTACAGTGGTTTGGCACACAGCTCCAAAGGGAAAGACTTGCATTGAAATAGTGCCTTTCATGACCTCAGGATGTCCCAAAGCATTTTAAAGTCAGTGAAGTAATTTTGAGGTGCACTAAATGTCATAATGCGGGAAACACAGCCGTCAATTCGCACACAGCAAGCTCCCACAAACAGCAAAGAAATAAATGACAAGATCATCTGGTTAAGGTGTCGGTTGAGGGATAAATGTTGACTAGGACACCAGGAGAACTCGTCTGCCCTTCTTTGAATAGTGACATAAGATCTTATATGTCCACTTGTTAGGACAAATGGGACCTCAGTTTAACATCTCATCTGAAAGATGGCATCTGTATAAATTCAGCACTCCCCATTTTAGCACTGATGTGTCAGCCTAGATTATGTCTCTGGAGTAGAATTTGAACCTCAAGCTTCTATATTAGAGGTAAGATTGCTACTCTTGGGCCAAGACAGATAGCTCTTCTGATGGTATCTTCTAAAGACGCTTCAGGAACAACTCAGTTCTGTAGTTCACTGGAGGGAATTGGAAAATGCCAATATCAAAATGGGGAAAATGCCTTGATCTGCTCTAATAAACTTCTAACCCTTAGAAATTCTTCCTCTGATACTAATGATGAGTATTCTCCTTTGTTCATAATCCCTTCGGTTGAATAGCATAAAACCATTCTGGGATCTTTTGAATGGCTAAAAAAATGGACTTGAGCAGTTTCTTTTGAAGGTTGCTACAACACGCACCCAAAATGTTAACCAGAGGGAAGCAAAAAGAGGGTAAGACAAGAATTTAAAAGTTAAGGTATTATTAGAGGAATAAGGTATGGAAAATATAAATTTTAAAAACTGAGAGCAGTGTTATTACCAGTAGAAACAAGGGAAGGGTCATGATGAATGATTTCTTTGCATCAGACTTGACAGTAGAGGAAAAGGACAGCATGTCAGACATCCCAAGGATACTAATATTAAATCGGGGATGGAATTTAGTTCTGGTGGCAGGAGTCCCACCGCTGGGCCCGCAAGTGGTATGTGAGGGTGTGACCCTGCTTCGGCAGTCAGCAGGAATTGGGTTGCATCTTGTCAGTGGCAGCAAATTAATTGGCCAGCCAATTGGAGGACCAGCAGTTCAGCAGCCCCAGCAGTGCCACTGGGATTGGTGACCATTGCTGGGGGTGGGGGAGTTTCGTGAGGGCAGAAGGCGCTGTTACCGTGAGGGCAGCCATTGCCACTGAGGGGCACGTCCGTAGGCTAAAGAGTGCCCAAAAAAGGAGGGCACCACCTCTCAGAACCTGCCAGGAAGCCGCTAGGCTTTACCTGACAGCCTCCCCATGCGACAGAGGATCCCCCTGCCTCCCGCCGCCACTGGTAAAATGCCAGCAGAGGAATGGGAAGAGCCATTTAATTGGTCACTTATGTGGCTCAATCGGGCTCTGGGTGGGAGGGCCATCTGCCACTTTCCCCACCGCTGACGATAGCATGGAAGCAGGAAGATGACAGACATGCCACCACCCCCCCTGCTTTCCCATGCCATTTTACGGGCCCTCCCATCTCCCAGCCCATCCCCAAAGGGGTGGTAAAATCCAGCCCGGAGACAGGGGCTTACCAAAATTAACATCTGCAAAATAACGATAATGAAGAAAATAATGGCACATGGGAGTGACAGATCTCCAGGACTAGATGGTTTCCATCCCATTTAGAGGAAGTAGGTGAAAACATTGCAGATACCCTGACTATAATCTTCCACTCTCCCAATTTGGAACCAGTTCCTTTTGTTTGGAAAATTGTGCATATCACTCCACTATTTAAAAAGGTGAGAGAAGGAAACAAGGGAATTATAAACCAATTAGCCTAACATCTGTTGTTGCAAAATTACAAGGGTCTATAATTAAGCTTAGAGTGACTGAATACCTTGAAAATTTTCATTTGGGCAGAGACAGCCAGCATGGATTTTTAAAGGGTAGCTGATGCCTGACGAATCTGGTTAAATTTTTTTAAAGAGGTGACTAAAGTAGTAGACAGGGGATTGTCTATGGATGTTCCTTATATAAACTTCCAGAAAGCACTTGTCCCTCATTGGAGACTATTAGCAAAAGCTGGAGTTCATGGAATTGAAGGCAAATTATTGGTCTGGTTAGGAAACTGGCTGAGTGACAGGAGATGGACAGTAGGTATAATGGGCACTTACTCTAATTGCCAGGATGCAACTCGTGATGTCCTGCAGGGATCTGTGTTGGAGCCTCAACTGTTCACCATATCTATTCATGACTTAAATGATGGGGTGGAAAGCTACATGTCCAAATTTGCTGATGACACAAAGATAGGTGTCATTGTAAGCAGTGTAGATGGAAGAATAAAATTACAATTAATAGATTAAGTGAATGGGCCAAATTGGCAAATGAATTCAATGTAGGCAAATGTGAGGTCATCCTCTTTAGACCTAAAAAGGATAGAACAGAATACTTCCTAAATGGTGAAAAGTTAGGAACAGTGGACATTCAAAGAGACTTGAGGGTCTAGGTACACAAATCATTAAAATGTTATGAACAGATACAGAAAATCTGAATGGAATGCTGGCCTTTATTTCTGGAGGGCTAGAATACAAGGGGGTGGAAGTCATGTTCAGTTATACAAAGCCATGGCTAGACCATACCTGTAGAAACTGAGCATTCTGGGCATCACACCTCAGGAAGGATATATTGGCCATGGAGAAGGGCAGTGGAGATTTACTAGAAGGATACCTGGACTCCAAAGGTTAAATTACAAGGATAGATTACACAAACTAGTGTTGTATTCCCTGGAATTTAGAAAGTTAAGGAGTGATTTGATCAAAATTTTCAAGATATTAAGGGGAACAGATAGGATAGATAGGAAATATTTCTGCCGGTTGGAGAGTCTAGTACGAGGGACATAGTCTAAAAATTAGAGTCAGACTTTCAGGAGTGAAATCAGAAAACACGTCTACACACAAAAGATGATAAAAGTTTGGAACTCTTCCACAAATGGCAATTTATGCTAGATCAACTGTTTAAATCTGAGATTAATAGATTTTTGTTAACCAAAGGTGTTAAGGAATATGGGGAAAAGGTGTAGAGATAGGGGTAAGTAACTGATCAGCCAGGGTCGCATTGAATGGCAGAACAGGCTCAAGGGGCCAAATGGCCAATTCCTGCTCCTGTGTTTCTAGAAATTTGTCAGATTCATAGGAGAAAAGATTTTAAATCTTGGACACAAGATAGGGAAAAAAAACGAATGGAGAGAAAGAGGCAGACAGAAGGTGTGTAATTTAAAAAAGTATAGTTTAGGAGCATTAACACTGGCAAGAACTGGTTAGGCTGAATGCTGCAGATTCTATGTAAACTGTTCTTAAGTGTTTTTTTGTATCTTTGGACTAATCCTCCAGTGACATTTGAATAGTTTTCTGGCTGTAATGTTAATTTTTGTTTCAGCATCACAGTACCTGAGATACAACTTATGAAGTCCGCCAGCCCAGGGAAATGGACATTCCTTTGCATCTCTCTGGAATCTGAGGATTAATGTAAAGTATAATGGGTGTTTATTACAGAGAAAGTCAAACTGGATGATTCACCTAAATAATAATAGGATTACACCAGAATAATGGAATAAATTACACAGAAGGCAACGATGACCTAAAAGTGAATTACATGAAAAATAATGGATACTTGAGAGTAGTCAACTTCTCGTTAGAAAGATTAGGAATATCTGAATTAATGTAGATTAATAAAAATGTACAGAACGTCGCCCTCATCCTGATGACTGCCTTCGTGTGCGGCTGCATCAAGCTGTGTGTAGGAGCAACAGGGTGGTGGTGATAGGAGATTTTAATTTTCCCAACATTGACTGGGATTCACTTAGTGTTAGAGGTCTAGATGGAGCAGAATTTGTAAGGAGCATCCAGGAGGGTTTTCTAGAGCAGTATGTAAATAGTCCAACTCGGGAAGGGGCCATACTGGACCTGGTGTTGGGGAATGAGCCCGGCCTGGTGGTTGAAGTTTCAGTAGGGGACTACTTTGGGAATAGTGATCACAATTCCGTAAGTTTTAGAATACTCATGGACAAAGACGAGAGTGGTCCTAAAGGAAGAGTGCTAAATTGGGGGAAGGCCAACTGTCCCAAAATTCGGCAGGAGCTGAGGAATGTAGATTGGGAGCAGCTGTTTGAAGATAAATCCACATTTGATATGTGGGAGTCTTTTAAAGAGAGGTTGATTAGCGTGCAGGAGAGACATGTTCCTGTGAAAATGAGGGATAGAAATGGCAAGATTAGGGAACCATGGATGACAGGTGAAATTGTGAAACTAGCTAAGAGGAAAAAGGAAGCATACATAAGGTCTAGGCGGCTGAAGAAAGACGAAGCTTTGGAAGAATATCGGGAATTTAGGACCAATCTGAAACGAGGAATTAAGAGGGCTAAAAGGGGTCATGAAATATCTTTAGCAAACAGGGTTAAGGAAAATCCCAAAGCCTTTTATTCATATATAAGGAGCAAGAGGGTAACTAGAAAAAGGATTGGCCCACTCAAGGACAAAGGAGGAAAATTATGCGTGGAGTCAGAGAAAATGGGTGAGATTCTAAACGAGTACTTTGCATCGGTATTCATCGAGGAGAGGGACATGACGGATGTTGAGGTTAGGGATAGATGTTTGATTACTCGAGGTCAAGTCGGCATAAGGAGGGAGGAAGTGTTGGGTATTCTAAAAGACATTAAGGTGGACAAGTCCCCAGGTCAGGATGGGATCTATCCCAGGTTACTGAGGGAAGCGAGAGAGGAAATAGCTGGGGCCTTAACAGATATCTTTGCAGCATCCTTAAACACGGGTGAGGTCCCGGAGGACTGGAGAATTGCTAATGTTGTCCCCTTGTTTAAGAAGGGTAGCAGGGATAATCCAGGTAATTATAGACCGGTGAGCCTGACGTCAGTGGTAGGGAAGCTGCTGGAGAAGATACTGAGGGATAGGATCTATTCCCATTTGGAAGAAAATGGGCTTCTCAGTGATAGTCAACATGGTTTTGTGCAGGGAAGGTCATGCCTTACCAACTTAATAGAATTCTTTGAGGAAGTGACAAAGTTGATTGATGAGGGAAGGGCTGTAGATGTCATATACAAGGACTTCAGTAAGGCGTTTGATAAGGTTCTCCATGGTAGGCTGATGGAGAAAGTGAAGTCGCATGGGGTCCAGGGTGTACTAGCTAGATGGATAAAGAACTGGCTGGGCAACAGGAGACAGAGAGTAGCAGTGGAAGGGAGTTTCTCAAAGTGGAGACGTGTGACCAGTGGTGTTCCACAGGGATCCGTGCTGGGACCACTGTTGTTTGTGATATACATTAATGATTTGGAGGAAAGTATAGGTGGTCTGATTAGCAAGTTTGCAGACAACACTAAGATTGGTGGAGTAGCAGATAGTGAAGGGGACTGTCAGAGAATACAGCAGAATATAGATAGATTGGAGAGTTGGGCAGAGAAATGGCAGATGGAGTTCAATCCGGGCAAATGCGAGGTGATGCATTTTGGAAGATCCAATTCAAGAGTGAACTATACAATAAATGGAAAGGTCCTGGGGAAAATTGATGTACAGAGAGATTTGGGTGTTCAGGACCATTGTTCCCTGAAGGTGGCAACGCAGGTCGATAGAGTGGTCAAGAAGGCATACGGCATACTTTCCTTCATCGGACGGGGTATTGAGCACAAGAGTTGGCAGGTCATGTTACAGTTGTATAAGACTTTGGTTCGGCCGCATTTGGAATACTGCGTGCAGTTCTGGTCGCCACATTACCAAAAGGATGTAGATGCTTTGGAGAGGGTGCAGAGGAGGTTCACCAGGATGTTGCCTGGTATGGAGGGCGCTAGCTATGAAGTGAGGTTGAGTAGATTAGGATTATTTTCATTAGAAACACGGAGGTTGAGGGGGGACCTGATTGAGGTGTACAAAATCATGAGAGGTATAGACAGGGTGGATAGCAAGAAGCTTTTTCCCAGAGTGGGGGATTCAATTACTAGGGGTCACGAGTTCAAAGTGAGAGGGAAAATGTTTAGGGGGGATATGCGTGGAAAGTTCTTTACGCAGAGGGTGGTGGGTGCCTGGAATGTGTTGCCAGCAGAGGTGGTAGACGCGGGCACGATAGCGTCTTTTAAGATGTATCTAGACAGATACATGAATGGGCAGGAAGCAAAGAGATACAGACCCTTAGAAAGCAGGCGACATGTTTAGATAGAGGATCTGGATCGGTGCAGGCTTGGAGGGCCGAAGGGCCTGTTCCTGTGCTGTAATTTTCTTTGTTCTTTGTTCTTTGTTCTTAGACCTCCAGTATGCAAACTCCAAGTGTCACTACGTGCTGAGGTTCTACCTGTCCCCGGTGTTGCGAAGGATGGGCCTGCGGGAAAAGGAGACGGTGGATCCTGTCGGATGGTTCCCCGAGCAGACCGCCAAAGTCATTTGGCGGGATGCCTCATCACCAGAACTTTCAAACAAGCAACAAGATGTAGCTTGGCTGGTGGTGAGAAGAGCCCTCCCCGTCTGATCCTTCCTGCATGCCTGAAGTCTCACCCCCTCCGCACAATGCCGTCGCGGTGGCTGTGGTGGGGAAGAGATGGTTGCCCACCTCCTTCTGGAATGTGTCTTTGCAAAGTAGGTGTGGAAAGTGATGCAGTGGTTTTTGTCGAGGTTCATCCCAAGCAGCTCTGTAACACAGCAGTCTGTGCTCTACGGGCTGTTCCCAGGGACGCACACCGAGATAAACATCAACTGCTGCTGGAGGGCTATCAATTCGGTGAAAGACGCCCTTTGGTCTGCCCGAAACCTGCTGGTCTTCCAGCGCAAAGAGTTGTCCACGACTGAATGTTGCAGACTGGCACATTCCAAGGTCCAGGACTACGTGCTGAAGGACGCACTACAGCTTGTGGCATCCGCAGCAAAGGCTCAACGGGGAAAGACCACTGTGTAAGGTCCCCCCCACCAAGCTGAACGGAGGGGCTGGATCCTTGGAAAACCCCTCAAGCTGTATCGGGAAAATTTTCATTTGCTGTAAAATGTAAAAATGTATATGGCATGACAAATGAAATGGAAGGGTTGTGAGGCAACTCATGATTGTATTGAAGGAAACTGATCACCCTTGCACTTTGTATTTTTTTTGACTTGGTGCTGTTTGAAACTGTTAGGTAATGTATTTTTTACAGATTTGTATGAATAAAGTATATTTTGGAAACAAAAAAAATTAATAAAGATAAAACTGATAGAGAGTTACAAACATGTTGTTGTCAGCAATGAGAAACCAGGAACCAATAATTCTGTCCGGTAGGTTTGACCATGATGTTGTCTATATGGATACCAGACTCTCTTCAGTCACAAATATCTAACTCTTTAGCAAATGTAACTGTATCCAAGTAACATCGGAGTGAAGAAGTGGAAAACAATTACTGGAAATTGGTAATGCTAGACCTATGTTCAATAATCAGAAGTTTCAGTTATTGGGAAGGTATACATCTACGTAGAGCTGGTTTCATGGAGCATGATATGCAGTCAGGAGATTAACACATAAGATCTAACTTTATAAATGTTTGTTCCTGGTAGGGAACCTAGCCGACCAACTGTGCTGTGCACCATTTCCCATTTGTTAAAATTAATGGATTCCCTCCTCCCTTTCATTTCTTAATATAGGACAACAGTAACCATGACAACAAACAGCTCCCCTGGATAAATATGGCCTTTAGGGCAGGTGCCATTACCTTTGACAACATCGGTTTATTTTGGGCCATGAAGCGTATGTTCAGGTTAATACTGACAATCTGTATTCTCTTTCTTCCCACTTTCCTTTTCTCTCTGTCTCTTCTTTCTTCTTGCTTTTTCTATTTCCCTCCTCCCCATTAGACCAAAAAGGTCAGCCCTTCCCTAAATTCCACTCAGAATGTCACGGAATATAAAACGTTTGAACTAATATTATCTTGCTACCTGTTGTTTCCTAATGTATATTCAGATAGATTTCCAGTTTGTTGCTGGTCCTAGTGTGAAATAAGAAACCAAAGAAATCATTTTACATAATAACAATCTATTAATGGTTTCTAGTTAAATGGTGGGAAATGGGATAAAGAAAAAAAGTGAAAAGCTTTAGAGTCAGTGATGACTAATGAGTCAATGAGTCAAAATCTCCCCTTGTCCACTTTCTTCCCACCTACATCTGTGACTCTTCTGACATCTTCCACCATTTTAACAGTTCCAGTTTCCTGGCCTCTATGCCTCCATGTGCAATCCCTCCACACCCTCCAGAAAGGCAACACCTGCCCTTTTACCTCACCCCCTTCCCATTATCCAGGGCCCCAAGCACTCCTTTCAGGTGAAAAAGAAATTTACTTGCACTTCTTTCAATTTAGTACACTTTTTTAATTCATTTCATGGGATCAGGGCGTCATTAGCAAGACCAGCATTTGTTGTCCATCCCTAATTTCCCTTGACAACTGAATGGACTAGACTATTTCAGAGGGCAGTTAAGAGTCAACCACATGTAGGCCAGAGCAGGTAAGGATAGCAGATTTCCTTCCAGATGGGCGGCACAGTGGTGCAGTGGTTAGCACTGCAGCCTCACAGCTCCAGGGACCCAGGTTCGATTCTGGGTACTGTCTGTGCGGAGTTTGCAAGTTCTCCCTGTGACCGCGTGGGTTTCCTCCGGGTGCTCCGGTTTCCTCCCACAGCCAAAAACTTGCAGGTGATAGGTAAATTGGCCATTATAAATTGCCCCTAGTGTAGGTAGGTGGTAGGCAATATGGAATTACTGTAGGGTTAGTATAAATGGGTGGTTCTTGGTCGGCACAGACTCGGTGGGCCGAAGGGCCTGTTTCAGTGCTGTATTTCTAAATAAGTAAATAAAAATAAATAAATGGGTTTTTAATGACAATCGACAATGGTTTCATGGCACCATTACTGAGACTAGCTTTCAATTCCAGACTTTTATTAATTAATTGAATTTAAATTCCACTAGCTGCTGCAGTGGGATTTGAACATGTGTCTCCAGAGCAGAAGCCTGGGCCTCTGGGTTACTAGTTCAATGACATTACCACTATGTCACCATATCCCTCCTGATCCGCTGCTCCCAATCTGGTCTCCCCTACACTCGGTAGACCAAGCAAAGGGCTGGATTTTGTGCTGCGGGCTGGGCCAGAAGGGCAAGGGGAACCCTGCCCCTTCCTTTTCCTGCCCTTCCCCCCAACCCCGGAGCAATCCTCTGGGCTTTAGAAATCACAGTTTCAGGATCTGGGATCCCCATCCCTTCAAAGATGGGATCCTGCCTCCAAGAGCTGCCGGTCAATCAGAGGGCTGGCATCTCAGCAGTGTCAGCAGTGCCATTGGGAGCGGCCCAGCGGTAGGTGAGGTGGGGTCACCAGGACCAGTCTGGAAGGCCTTGGTGAGGGGGTTGGGGGGGGTGGTCGTGCAGTTCAGGACGAGGGCGGTCCGGGGGGTAAAGTTGTTCCTGGTGGGGGTCCTCCGTGGGCCACGAGGGAGGGACCCCTCCCAAGCCCATAGGGAGGCTGCCTCATGCTAAAAGGCGTCCTCCCCGCACGGCGGAGGCACCCGCTGCAGCTGGTAAGATCCCAGTGGTGGCGGGACGAAGCCCCATAATTGGTCATTAATAGGCCACTTAAGGGCCTCAATTGGCCTCTGGGTGGGAAGGCCGTCGTCGGCCTATCTCACCCCCGGGAAGATCGCATGGTAATGGGCAGGCGACAGGCCGTCTGCCTCCCCACCCCTTGCCCCCCGGTCCTCCACCCCCATCGCGATACTCCACGGTCTCCCGCCAACAACTCCGCCTCAGGGGGCCACACAAAGAGAGGGTAATCACTTCTCAGAAAACCTCCAAAGCATGAATGTGAGCTTCCGGTTGTCTTGTCATTTTAATTCTCCACCCCACTCCTACAGTGATGTTTCTATCCTCGACCTTCTGTGCTATTCTAATAAAGCTCAATGGAAGCTTGAGGAACAGCACCTCACCTCCTGATTAGGCTCATTACAATCTTCTGATCTCAACATTGATTTCAACAATTTCAGACCGTCATCTCTGCCCCCATTTTATCCGACAGCAATTGTTGGCAATGGTTCTGTTGTTTCCACTTACACTCCCTCTAGACCCCTCTTTTGTTTCTTTACTTGTCCCATTACCATCTCCCTATGCCTTGCACCATCATCCCTTTTGTTACTTCATCTCTCCTGCCTTTTATCCCATGACAGATCATCTATTTGGTTCCTTCCTCCTCTCCCCAATTTCCCTGCTTCTGTACTTGCTTAAAACATGTTACATCTCCAACTTTTTCCTGTTTTAATGAAAGGTCATTGACTGAAATGTTCCTCTCTCCACAGATGCTGCCTGACCTGCTGTGTATTTCCAGCATTTTCGGTTTTAATGTTATAAGAACATAAGAAATAAGGCCATTCAGTCCTTCAAACCTGCTGTGCCATTCAATCAGATCATGGCTGATCTTTTACATCAACTCCACTTTCCTGCCTTATCCCCATATCTCTTGATTCTCTTAGTATTCAAAAATCTATTGATCTTTGTCATTCTTCTTTTGGGCCTCCTTATCTCGAGAGACAATGGATACGCGCCTGGAGGTGGTCAGTGGTTTGTGAAGCAGCGCCTGGAGTGGCTATAAAGGCCAATTCTGGAGTGACAGGCTCTTCCACAGGTGCTGCAGAGAAATTTGTTTGTTGGGGCTGTTGCACAGTTGACTCTCCCCTTGCGCCTCTGTCTTTTTTCCTGCCAACTACTAAGTCTCTTCGACTCGCCACAATTTAGCCCTGTCTTTATGGCTGCCCGCCAGCTCTGGCGAATGCTGGCAACTGACTCCCACGACTTGTGATCAATGTCACACGATTTCATGTCGCGTTTGCAGACGTCTTTACAACGGAGACATGGACGCATGAATATACTTAATATCCACAGCTCCCTGGGGAAGAGAATTTCCAACACTCACAATATTTTGACTGAAGAATTTCTCACCTCGAACCTGAATGGTTGACCCATTATTGTGGGACTTTGACCCCAGTTCTAGGCTCTCCAGCCAAGGGAAACATCCTCCCAGCATCTACCCAGTCAAGCCCTTTAAGAATTTTATGTTTCAATGAGATCACCTCTCATTCTTCTAAACTGTAGGGAATATAAGTCTAGTCTACTCAAGCTCTCTGCATAGGACAATCTTTTCATCCCAGAACTCAGTCCAGTGAACATTTGTTGCACTCCCTCTGAGGCAAGTATATCCTTCCCAGTCTCTCACCATTCTCTCATATTCTGATTTTCTATTTTTCCGCCAAAGTGGATAACATTATATCTTTTTCACATTATACTCATCTGCCAAGTTCTTGCCCATTCACTTAACCTGTCTATATCCCTTTGTAGCCTCTTTGTGTCTTCCCTGGCTTTGTATCATCAGTAAACCTTGATAAATTACACTTGGTCCCCTCATCTAAGCCATTGATATAGATTGTAAATACCTGAGGCTCAAGCACTAATCCTTGTTGTACCCCACTAGTTATACCATGCCAACTCAAAAATGACCCATTTATTCCGACTCTGTTTTTTGTCTGGTAGCAGAGAATGGTTCTGTGTCCTCAGTACCTTGCTCGATGGCAACGTATGTCAGCCAAGAGCGACGTCTCAATTCATTCCATCTTCGCTACCTCCGGATAATCCTTGGCATCAGGTGGCAGGACCGTATCTCCAACACAGAAGTCCTCGAGGCGGCCAACATCCCCAGCTTATACACACTACTGAGTCAGCGGCGCTTGAGATGGCTTGGCCATGTGAGCCACATGGAAGATGGCAGGATCCCCAAGGACACATTGTACAGCGAGCTAGTCACTGGTATCAGACCTACCGGCCGTCCATGTCTCCGCTTTAAAGACATCTGCAAACGCGACATGAAGTCCTGTGACATTGATCACAAGTCGTGGGAGTCAGTTGCCAGTGATTGCCAGAGCTGGCGGGCAGCCATAAAGGAGGGGCTAAAGTGTGGTGAGTCGAAGAGACTTAGCAGTTGGCAGGAAAAAAGACAGAAGCACAAGGGGAGAGCCAACTGTATAACAGCCCTGACAACCAATTTTATCTGCAGCACCTGTGGAAGAGTCTGTCACTCTAGTATTGGCCTTTATAGCCACTCCAGGCGCTGCTCCACAAACCACTGACCACCTCCAGGCGCTTACCCATTGTCTCCCGAGACAAGGAGGCCAAAGAAGAGAGGAAGAAGTTTTTTTGTCTATTAACCAACCTTCAATCCATGCTGGTGTATTACCCCCATTCCCCGAGCCCTAATTTTGTATAATAACCCCTAGTATGGCACCCTATAGAATACTTTTTGAAAATCCAAATACACTACATCCACTGATTTCTCCATCATCCACTCTGCTAGTTAAACCCCAAAAAAACTCGAATAGATTTGTCAAATACGGTTTTCCTTTCATAAACTTGTGTTGACTTTGGCCAATCATTTTATGATTTTCTTAGTGTCCTGTTACTGCATCCCTAATAATAGATTCTAGCATTTCCCTACTGCTGATGTCAGACTAACTGGCCTATAGTTCCTTCATTTGAGATTTCCAGCATCTGCAGTAGTTTGCTTTTGAATGAGCCATAATTGTTCTTCACATCAAGTTGTCATGTCCATTCACACAATGGTTCCTGCTGATTAAATGCGAGAAAGGAATAAGTAATGCATTTGGGGAAGGCAAACAAAGTAAGGGAATGCATAATAAATGCTAGGTTACTGAGAAGTGTAGAGGAATAGAGGGACCGAGGAGTGCCTTTCCCCAGTTCCCTGAAGGTAGCAGGACAGGTAGCTAAGGTGGTTAAGAAGGCAAAAGGGACATGTTCCTTTATTAGCTGAGGCATGGACTATAAGAGCAGGGAGGTCATGCTAGAACTGTATAAAATACTAATTAGGCTACAGCTAGAGTACTGCGTATGGTTCTGCATTACAGGTAGGATGTGATCGTACTAGAGAGGGTACAGAGGAGATTTACAGAGGATGTTGCCGGGAATGGAGAATTTTAGCTCTGAGGAAAGATTGGATAGGCTAGGGTTGTTTTCTTTGGAACACAGGAGGCTGAGAGGAGATTTAATAGAGATGTGTAAAATTATGAGGGGCCTAGATAGAGTGGATACGAAGGACCTATTTCCCTTAGCATAGAGGTCAATAATCAGAGGTCATAGATTAAAAGTAATTGGTAGAAGGATTAGAGGAGAATTGAGGAGAAACAAATTTCACCTAGAGGGTAGTGAGGTGTGGAACTCACTGCCTGAAAGTGTAATAGAGGCAGAAACCCTGATCACATTCATAAAGTATTTATGAAGTGTCATAACCTCCAAGGCAATGGACTAAAAATTGGAAGTGGGATTAGGCTGGATAGCTCTCTTCCTGCCAATACAGACACAATGGGGCTGAGTGGCCTCTTTTAGTACTGTATATTTGTATGATTCTATGAAAGTGAGAAGCTGCTGTTGGAGATGCGTTACTCCGCTGTTAGCTTCACAAAAATGGTATCTCGCACTCCCCTTTCAAATGCATTGAGCAGCGTGAAGTTCCTCTATTTGCAAGTGTTACGGCCAGGTGAGGAAGGGGTCTCAGTCTCCCCATTTTACCCCTTCTCTGGTTTGACTGCTACAGGGTTTATTCTTTTAACACAGTGATTGAACTTTCCACCTCAGTGAACACTTGCTCCTGTTCCTCTAATATAATTGCCAAAGAACCAACCAAACAGGTTTTCTTGAGTTTAAACAAGAAAGATGTAAGTTTATTACTTTTAACACGCTAAACTGGTTAAAATTTACTAAAATACACTACGCTTTCACGCCCGCTTTCAGGCCCACATTCACACGAGAGTCACACACACACACACACAAATAGATTACTGAAGGAAAACAGCAATGGGTGGTCGGATTAGAGTCCAGAATAAACACAATTTAAATACTGGTTATCAGTCCCAGAGTCCTCAGTTGAAAGCATAGTCCTGAAGTCCTCGTTGGGCCACATGTATGGTTGCGGGCTTGCTCCTCAGGCTCCGGAAGGCAGAAGAGGAGGTTTGATCCTTGTCCCCTAGTTGTTGGTGGTGGATTTGAGGCTTTGCCAGTTGCAGCTAGGGCTTCTCTAGATCTTCACTGGAGAGAGAGAAAGAGAGCTGCTCTGTGGATGGCTTCTCAGTTACTGTTCTCTGCTTTCTGAGTGACAAAGCTTCATCTCTCCAGAGCTGCACAAGCAGTCACTTGACATTCCCAAACCTCTTTGTGTTTTACTGAGAACCTTCTGGAATGTTCTCTGAGATTCAAGCTCTCCTTTCAAGCTGTCCAGCTTGTCAAAGTCAATGGGTGTCGATGGCTCCTGTTGACCGTGCTGATAAAGCCATTTGGGGTAATTTAATCAGAGAGCACCCCATTGTTCTGGCTAGGTGGAATCAGTTGTGTTGTCTCCAGTCTAACCCTTTGGTGTTTCAAATGTAAATTTCAGTGACCATCTTGGCGGCCAGTTTACTCTTTAAAACAAAATTATTTGTAAGAATTTCCAGTAAAAGTCTCAGGCAAGGTTCCAACCGATGAACTTAATATTTCCCATTTGCCATGTAAGGTATTCATGACACAAGGAAGATATGAAGTAAACTCACCACAGGAAACTTAGTCAAATTATTTTAAATTTAACACCATATAATGTGTTAAGTGTTAATTACTGCCAGTCAACCTTTCTGATGCATTATAAGCATGAAGTCTCATTCGTTCACTTTTTAATTGTTGTTGGTGATCTGGAAAAAGGTATTTTTCTTTTAACTTTTTCTCTGTCTCAATCCAATATTTTGATCCCTCTCTTTATTTCCCTTTCTGTTACTCATTTGACATTGAATTCACCCATTCTGGCACATACTTCTCAGTCTTTGCACTGTTAGTTTCAGATTGCTTCAATCTGATTGGTTAAGGAGGTGCACAGTTGTTTGTCCTGTTCACTGAGGTCCTAGATGCCCTGTAGAAGGTGTTGTGTCATTTCTCTTCTGCTCTTCCAGCAACTTGCAGGGCAAAATAACATCAACAGTAAACAGGTAGGGACAAGTCTAACAGCAAGGGCTGTTTGTTGGCCTGCCACACCCAATTTGGGCGATTGTTCCAGGGTCTCCATGCTGCTGTTAAACTTTTAAAAAATCCAAGAAATATTTAGCAAAATTATACTTTGTTCTATAACAAAGCTGGTCTTCTAGACTTTCCCTCCCCTTAAAGGTAATTAATACTGCATCTGACCTGGAGTAAAATGCTCACTTTAAGGAATGCGGATTGAATTTAACATGAATACTCAAATTAACAATGTCTTTCACAAGCTAAATTGGCCTTTCTTTCTTTTCTGCAAGCTTTACTTTTTTAAAGAATAGGGGGACTCTCAGCAATGCTAAATAATTTTTTGGGTGATTAGTCTCTGCGCTTCACCAGTTTTTACTTGTGCCTGCTTTTCACTAACATTAATAAATCCAACAATTTTGAGCCTGAAGTTTTATATGTTGCATGTTATAACCTGCTAGTGACAATTCTACTTTCAATATGAGATGGAATCCATGGTTGCAAAGCTTGTTCTTTTCGACCCTAAATGCAAGGGAAACTCAAATTGAAACAGAAATGGAACCTAAAAATTGAAACTTCAGGTTTCTGGGGAAACTGACACTGGTTAGAACCAGATAAAAGGAAACGGAGTCCTCCCCAGATTAGGGCAGACCAGGCAGATGAGGCAGGAGCGGAGTGCCAGCCAGCAGAAGAAAGTAAAGACTGCATCCAGGAACTGTTTCTGTTACTTAAAATAGCCAATTAACCAGACCCGGCCATACAGTGCACAGGTTCTCACTGAAGGTCTCGGACAAAGGGAAGACAGATAAATCCACGCCATCAATATCATTGTGAGCAGAGCTGGGAAGGTTCTGGAAAAGTGCACATTGTGGTCAAGACCACACCCGTGGAGTTCAGAACAGCTGTCGGAAAAGAACAGCGGCTAAATCCTTGAAGAAAGGAACTGAAAATCTACCCGAGGAACATCAAAGATGTGCAGAACTGTGTGACTGTAATTGTTACCATATATGCTGGGTGGACTTCCCTGTGACACTATGAGACCCTTCTTTGTTGTATCTGATAGTTAAGGTGTAATTTGTAATATATATATATATTATATATATATATATCAACTGTGATCTGTCTATTGCTTCATATTTAGTTTATGTTGGTTTTGGTTTGAGCATTAAAGTAAAAATTATAAAAGTGAAATCTTGTCTGTTTGGTTTGGCTTCCGAGATTGAGGTCAATCAATGGATTCAATTCTTTTTGTTTGTTGGTGGTCTCCATGAGGATCATAACAATATCTTAAGTCATGGGTGGGATTTCAATTCTGGGGTCAGAACCCTGATGTCGGAGCTATTGCTGGGTTCCAACCCCGCCCTGCTGTGGGAATGCACACACCTTGCAATTTTAATATGGTAAGTAGTTAATTGGCCTAGAGTCACATTTGCCACCCAATTAGCAGCAGTGGGCATAGGAAAGAGGTGGAACATAGGCAGTAGTGGGCTCAATTTCAAGAGCTGGCAGCAGCCATTGCTGTGGTTGCTGTTTGTTCCCATTATGCAAGGAGGAACTCAGCACAGAGTAGTGGGCAGGGAGAGCTCCTGTGTCAGGGAAGCCCCCCCATTTTTCCAACACCTCACTGGAGGTGCTGCTGGAGGCAATGACTAAATAGAGAAACATCCTGTTCCCTGCCGGTGGCAACAGAAAGTCTGCAAGGCTCACCAAGAGGAGGAAGCTCATGAGGTCAGCAGCAGAGTGGTGAGGAGGAACTGAGTGTAGTGCCAGAAACATTTCAATGACCTGCTTAAGTCTGACAAAGTGAGTCCAAAGATAGATCCAGATGGCATGCCTCCTGGTCAGCAGTCACTAGAATGAAAAAGAGAGGGGCATCCTGAGGGTACATCGAGTTCTCCTGACCATAGGAGAGATGTGTGCTCAGCAGCCTTGATAATCCATGGGCAGAGGTCAGGTCCCTAGTGATGTTGAACAGGAGAGTGGAGTGCAGACTCCAACATCTTATGCAAATGAAAAGCTGCAAGTGGTGAGGGACAGAGTCATTGCCCTAACGGCATCTTTTTTTATCTTGGGAGATGAACACCAGGGAGAGCAAGAGGACATATCTGAACGGTGGGGTTCCCCAGCTTACAGCACTGACACATTTTCAGGAGCTGGCCTTTGATGTTGGGACGTTGGAGATGGAGAAGGACGTTGGAGTGAAAAGATCTCAACATCTCCAGATTTAGAGGCTGCATGACAATGCTCCCTGTGCAAAGAACTGTCAATGCATAAGCTGCCATCTCATTATTTTAAGCAGCAGAAGCATCTGTCTCAATCTCTCAGCACTACTTTTTGGTCTTCAGCAGGGCCAACTGCAGAGGGGCAGGAGCCCACACAACGCCAACAAGTTCCCGAGGAGTCAGGGGAGGAAGACACTTTGGAGCCTGCACTGTCACATCTTTCTTGCGCACCCTCCATCAGCGCAGATACTCACACCTCACTGGTCTTCGCGTGGTGTTAGAAATGGTGGCACAAGGTGAAGTGCACATCACTTCAGAGCAGGAGGATATGGAGGAGGCAGATTTGGCTGTGGCCAGTACCCATCAGAGGATGGAGGACAGGCACAGCCCTGCTCAGCATGGTAGAGATACAGAGCTTCGGGAGTCACAAAACAGGCGGCTCTACTGGGAGAACCAGCCTGAGATGTGTGCCCAAAAGTCAGAGTTACCTGAAGCTCTGTGCAGTCATGGGATGAGAATGGAGGAGTCCATTCATCTCATGTGCTCCACATTGTCTCAGTGCTTTGAGCATATGAGCTTCTCGATTGAGAGACTGGCCCATCTCATGGAGAGCGACATGCAGCATCACTCAGAGTGGATGCAAAAACAGTGCACTGACATGCACAGAATGCATGCTGCAGTCTGTTGTATTGACTGGTCAGTGATGCAAATGGCACAAAGATGCATGGAGTGGATCCCAGCTGCACCCTAATGATCGAGGGTGCCAGGAAAGGGCTGAGGAGGCGATAGATGGTGATGAGGGAGTCACCCCACATGGGGCTCCATCATCATCAGCTACCTCTATGGCTCTTCTGATGAATGAAGTATCTGTAGAGTTATGCCCCATGGCAGAAGCTAACCCACATCGTTGCTGGTGCAGCAGCCTTTGGAGGTGACCTCAGCCCCCACAGCATCTCCACGACATGGCCAACCATCATGGGCATCTCAATCCCAGACAGGCACTAGCGAACAGTCTGCCTCCACCTCAACCTCAGCCATAGGGGATCAACTCATAGGAATGGCCGAGAGAGTCGATAATGTCACTTTGAGGGTCACCTGAGAGTATGCACTGTAAATAATAGTGAACTGTCAAGTGATAAAGCACTGGGCATGTTGTTACATGAAGGCAGACTTGTGTGTTTCTATTTCATCATTGCAAAAGGCAGGAGAATGGGAAATAACTTTCAGCACAGCAAAAGAGTGTGTCAGGTGGAGACTCTGGAGCCTTGCAGTGTTTCTGCTATTGGAAAGTTGTTGATTTATGCTCTTAATGGATGCTTGCTCTGAAGGACGAAGGGGAATCTCCTTTCCAAATGTCCTGTAAACTGAGTGTTACTTAGGTGAAATGTGTCTGGATCAGTGTGGCCCTGGCATTTCTGCCATCCTGATAAGCGCTGCGCTTCCTGAGCTTGCCACAGTAACATCCCTGCAAAGCATGGGAACCATTCTCCAGTTCTCCTTCAGCATCCTCCTTGTCCTTGTCTTTCTCATCCTCTTCCTCCTCTTCTCCCTCCTCTGAGGTTCTGTGCCATTCTAGTGTTTCTCCCTCCTCAAGGTCAACACCTGTCTGGAGGGCCACGTAATGGAGAGTGCAGCAGACCACCACAGTGCACGAGACCCTTGAGGGAGTGTACTGGAGGGTGCCACCTGACCAATCAAGGCACCTGAGCCTCATCATCAGGAGGCCAATGGCCTGCTCAATGATGATCCTTGTGTTCAGGTGGCATCGGTTGTAAAGTCTGTCAGCCTCTGTGCACCAGAATCTCAGCCATCTCTCACAGGATAGGCCTTATCTGTTAACAGCCATCCATGGATTTCAGATTGCTCCACGGAGATCTGTGATACCTCCGATTGCTGGAGGATGAAGGCGTCATGGCAGCTTCCAGGATAGCTTGCACACACCTGCATAAAGCTCTTGCTGTGGTCACAGAGCAGCTGAACATTTAGGGAGTGGTATCCCTTCCTGTTGAGGAAACTCCCTGGCTGGTCTGTCGGTGCCTTGATGGTCACATGGGTGCAATTGATGATCCCCTGCATAGAGGGAATCCAGTGAAGGAGGCAGATCCCACTGCCCTTTGAGCTTGAATGTTGCTATCCACCTTGAATGTAATCCCTGCCCTCTTGAACAGAGCATCCATTACCTCCGTAGTGCAATGATGTGCAGCTGCCTACATGATGCCACTAATGTCTGATGCCGCTGCTTGGAAGGACCCTTTGCAAAAAAGTGCAACGCCACTGTGAGTTTTACAGACATGGGAAGGCCATGGCGATGGTACCTGAGAACCATTGGATGACCCTCAACGAGGGTACACAGATCAACAACCATCTGCCTTGACAGGCACAGCCTTCTGTGGCACGGATACTCCAACATATCCGGCTCACTTCTCCTTTGGCAGTAGACCTTCTGCTGAGGGTATTGCCTTCCTGCCCCTCATTCCCCATTCCTGTGTCCCTGTTGCCTCCTGCAGATGCAGCATCTCATTGCTAGTAAATCCAAGCTTGGAATAGCTTAATACAATTTCCTGTTATGTCCTTCCTTCCTTTACATTGGCATATAGTGTCTTTCTGAAGCCCCCTGTCATGAACCTGTGAGGCCCATAAGCAGAAGGGTCTGTCCACCCATCACCCCTCCTTGCCGTGCCCTTGTCAAGAATGAAGAGATATGTCAGATAATTCTTCTCATTCAGCACAACAGGCTGCTCGTGAGTGATGGCCTTCTCTGAGCCTTCCCTCTTCAATGGTGCCTCTTGCTGCTGTGCTGCCATTCTAACTCGCTCCCCGCTGTGTCACCGCCTCTTCTTCCCTGTCGTGGTTAAAACCCAGTGTGGATGCCATGCCTTATCAAGCTGACAACAAGCTTGTAAAGAGGCTTAACTTGCCATTTATGCAGTTTGGGCAAGTTGCCTCTTCCGGCTCCCTTTACAGCCTTTCAAACTCGGAGCGTGCCAGTTTCACGACTGCCCACCCTCGCTCCTACCCTTTCATTCAAATAGAAATTCCGCCCATAGTGTGTAAAAACCAAGCCTGATGAAAAGGTTCGAATAGCTTAATGCAAGATTGTCGACAACATGATCTCTGTGCTACTCATGCCAAGGATCATGACAACGATCAGCTCAAGGGCCACTGTTACGATGAAGTGAGGAGAGGTTGAAGGGCTTTCCTCTTTTCCCTCTCCTTGTTTGACCACAACAGGTTTAATTCTTTCTTAAAGTTGATATTTACCTGGCAGGGGAGAAACCATGATCAGTGGCCTTTGATCCTGTCCTGGGTACTTTGAGCAAATGGCTATAACCAATTCTAGAGCTTTAGGACAAGGAGTGCGGAACACCATTCGGGTGGTTGTGAAGGATAAGGAAGGAGGTGCACCATTTGACTGCATTTTCTTCATCCAGAGAAACCTCATTGATTGCTGTGGATTCCAAGCTGCCGACATCTACTGCCTGCAGCACTTCCCAAGCAGTGGGTATTTTGACATCACATTTAGGAATGTGGCGGGTTGCATCAAGCTACTGAAGGTCTTCAGAGAGAAGGGAAACCTGGCGCCGCTGCGCATCCTCGCAGCGGAGCCGCTCTCTACGCTGCCGTCACAACGTGACCGGGTGGTGTCATTTCACCTCTATAACCCCCATGTTCCTGTGGTGGACATACTCACCTTCCTAGACAGGTATGTCGAAATGGTCGGCAGCAGCACTGATGTCAGGGACCCGCTTGGGACTTGGACCAGTAAGCGGCAGGTCAAGGTGACCTTGAAGGTCATGCCAATGGAGCCATCATCCATCCTCCCTCCAGCTTCGCTATCGGGGGAAATCAAGGCTTCTTAATCTATGCGGGGCAGCCCAGAGTTTGTCGCACCTGTGGCAAATCTGGTCACATGGCAGCTAACTGCAGTTCAGTTGTCTGCAAGAACTGCAGGAAGGAAGGCCATCAGACCAAGGACTGTGAACAAAGTAAGTGTTGCAACCTGTGCGGTGAGGCAGGCCACCTCGACAAAACCTGCCCCAAACGCTGCCTCAGCTATGCTCAGGCGGCAAGCCCCAAGGGAAGGCTGGGAGAAAGAACAACAAATGCGTCGGGTGCTGGGAAGGAGACAAACAACCTTCTCTGCAGCAAGAAAAGCCCACCTGAGAAGAAGAAAGGGGAGGCAGCTAAAACCAACGAC
This sequence comes from Heterodontus francisci, assembly GCF_036365525.1. NCBI lineage: Eukaryota > Metazoa > Chordata > Chondrichthyes > Heterodontiformes > Heterodontidae > Heterodontus > Heterodontus francisci. The sequence goes on along the minus strand of NC_090378.1, from coordinate 31,772,604 downwards.
CCAACACCTTCCCTGAGCCCGGAAACCCCCCCTCAAGAGTCAGAGTCAATGGAGGGGTGGGGGGGCAGCTGATGGTAAAACAGGTCAGTGACAAGTGGTACAAAAGAAAACCACAAGGAAAAAATCTGCCTAAAGCGGAACAGGTCACCACCCAAACCAGTGGCAAGAGGAGGCTACCATCTGAGACAGACTACAGCAGCTCCTCTTCACTGGACGAGGAAGTGCCGAAATGATAGCACCTACAAAAGAAACAACAGAACTCAAGGGAGCTGGAAGATGAAGGCCCCCAGCCCCTGTGCATTGAAAGTTGTGATGGGCCCAGCAGGACCCAAACCCAAGGCACCGAACCCAGCGACACGCCCAGCACATCCCAGCTCTGGAACACCGAGGGCAACGACACGTCTGGTGCACTCCAGCTCCGGGAAGCTGGGAGCAGTGATGTTTTCAAGGAGGAAACAACAGCAGAGGACAGCCCAATCCTTGCTGTCTTGAAGACTCCCCCGATGTCACCTCAGCGGAACAAACCCTGCAAGAGAAACCAGGAGGAGTTTCTGAGCCCCACGAACGTGAAACAGCTCGTCAACACCATGGGTATGCAGGAACGTACCAAAGGACTGGTCTAGCAAGGACAAATGGTGTGGGAAGCAGCAACTAACTTTTTAAAAATGGGTATAAGGGTTGCTTCAATTAACGTGCATAGCATTAAACCCACGATGCGATGTGTTTCAACCTTGGACTACCTCGCCAAGGTCAAAGCCAACCTACTGTTTCTGCAGGAGTGTGGAATACCACACCTCAGCACCTACAGACAATGGTTGAGATGGTGGTCCCATGGGCCATCGATCTGGTCGGGGGGAAATGATTCCCGTTCCTCCGACCTGGGTATTCTGCTGTGGGGAGGTAACTTCACCATATCCGAAGTTAAGGAGGTGGTGGGTGGTCGCCTCCTCATAGCAGATGTAATGTACAACAAAGCTCTGCTCCAGTTGATCAATGTGTACACCCTGGTTCAATGCAGTAAGCAGCTGACCATTTTTCAGCAGCTCCCACTACTGCTGGCGACGTTCAGGCCTGTCATCCTAAGACTTCAACTGCATCATCGATGCAGCTGGACGATCCGGCAGTGATGACAGCAAACTGGACGCTACGTCCAGATTCCTAATAGATACAGTAAAAGATGCCAAACTGCATGACGTCTTCAGCAAACCTGCAGACGGAGCGCAGCATAGATACACCTGGTCAAGAGCGGACGGGTCTGCCCGTTCCTGGATTGACTTCCTGTTTGTGTCCTGTACTGTCACGGTCGGATCTACCGACGTCAAGCCGGTATTCTTCTCCGACCATTGCCTCTTACTGGCTGACTGTCACTTACAGGACGACCAGCGGGTTGGCAGAGGGACGTGGAAGTTCAATCCTACACTGCTAACCCCAGAGAACATTAAGGAACTCAAAAGAGATTACAAAGGTTGGAGGACCGTGAAACCCCTCTTTGAGTCTCCAGTTCACTGGTGGGAAGCAATCAAGGAGAACATCAAAAGGTTCTTTATCCTCAAAGGTGTTCATAGGGCGAGAGCGAGACAGAGGGAAATGTCCCGACTCCAGAAAAGTATGCAAAATCTGGTCCGGCTGCAGTCGATGGAGGTCGAGGTCAAGAAGGACCTCCATGAGGTGAAGAGCCAACAGGCCTCGCTCTTTGCCACGGCGGCCTCCAAGATCATCTTCTGGTCCAGAGTCCGCTCCATCGAGCAGGATGAGACGTGTTTGCGTTTCTTCTTCCAAAAGGTACACAGAGAGAGCTCTGTGATCAGCAGCCTGAAGGAAGAAGATGGCTCGGTAACGTCTTCGCAGTCTGACATACTAAGGATCAGCAAATCCTTTTATGCTGGGCTGTATGACGCGAAGCCCACAGACAGCAGAGCCTCCCAGTCCTTCCTGTCATCTATCACAGAGGTCTTAGATTTCGACGTGACATTCAAGAATGTGGCGGGATGTGTCAAGTTCCTGAAGGTGTTCAAGGAGAAGGGAAACCAGGCACCGCTGTCAATCCTCACAGTGGAGGCACTCTTCACGCTGCCGTCGCAACGCGACCGGTGGTGACAATCCATCTCTATAACCCTCATGTTCCTGTCGTAGATGTACTCACCTTCCTCGCCAGGTACGTTGAGGTGATCAGCAGCAGCACTGATATCAAGGACCCATTTGGGATTTGGACCAACAAATGGCAGGTCAAGGTGACATTGAAGGTCGATGCCAATGGAGCCATCATCCATCATCCCTCCAGCTTCGCTATTGGGGGAAGTCGCGGCTTCTTGGTCTATGCGGGACAGCCCAGAGTTTGTCGCACCTGTGGCAAATTTGTTCACGTGGCAGCCAACTGTAGCACAGTCGTCTGCAAGAACTGCAAGAAGGAAGGCCATCAGACCAAGGACTGTAAACAGAGCTAGTGCTGCTACCTGTGCGGTGAGGCAGGAAACCTCTACAAAACAGCCTCAAATGCTGCCTCAGTTATGTTCAGGCGGCAAGGTCCAAGGAAAGACTGGGAGAAGAAACGGTGAACGCGTCTGGTGCTGGGAAAGAAACAAGTGACCCTCTCCGCAACGAGGAAAGTCTACCTGAGAAGGAGAAAATAGGGGAGGCAGCTGCAACCAGCGACCCAACACCTACCCTGTGCCCAGAAACCCCTCCTCCACAGACAGAATCAATGGAGGAGGAGGCAGCAGATGGCCAGTGGCAAGCGGTAAAAAGAAAAACCACGAAGAAGAAGCCTCCAAAAAATGAGCCAGTCACCACCCAAACCAGTGGCAAGAGGAGGCTACCGTCTGAGACAGACTACAGCAGCACCTCCTCATTGGATGAGCCAAGGCCAGAATGACGTCACCTGCAAAAGAAGCAGCAGAACTCAAAGGAACTGGAAGAAAAAGCCCCCCAACTCCTTGGCACTGGAAGCTGTGATGGGCCCAGCGCGTCCCAAACCCAAAGCGCCGAACTCAGTGAGATGCCCAGCGCATCCCAGCTCCAGGACACCGAGAGCAATGAAGTGTCTGGCGCACTCCAGCTCCAGGAAGCCAGGAACAGTGATTTCTTCAAGGAGGAACAGAGGGGAAAGACACCAACAGCAGAGGACAGCCCAAGCCTTGCTGCCTACAAGACCACCCGATGTCATCCCAGCGGAACAAAACCCCCATGAGTAACCAGGAGGGGTTTCTGAACCCAACGAATGTGAAACAGCTTGTGTACACTATGGGTAAGCAGGAACATACTCAAGGACTAGGGCTGGCAAGGACATCTAGTGTGGGAAGCAACACCCAATTTTAAAATGGGTATAAAGATTGCTTCGATTAATGTGCATAGCGTTAAATCCACTACGCAATGTTTTTCAACCTTGGACTACCTCGCCAAGATCAAAGCCGACCTGCTGTTTCTGCAGGAGTGTGGAATACCACACCTCAGCACCTACAGGCAATGGTCACAATGGTGGCCTCATGGGCCATCGATCTGGTTCCTCCGGCCTGGGTATTCTGCTGCGGGGAGGCAACTTCGCCATCTCCAAAATTAAGGAGGTGGTGGGCGGTCGCCTCCTCGAAGTAGATGTAATGTACAACAATGCTCCATTCCGGTTGATCAACGTGTACGCTCCGGCTCAATACAGCGAGCGGTTGACTGTTTTCCAGAAGCTCCCACTGCTGCTGGCAGCATCCAGGCAGGTCATTCTAGGTGGTGACTTCAACTGCATCATTAACGCAGCTGGGCGATCCGGCAGGGATGACAGCAAACTGGACGCTACATCCAGATTCCTAATGGAAACAGTAAAAGATGCATAACATCTTCAGCAACCCTGCAGATGGAACACAGGGTAGATACACCTGGTCAAGACCGGATCGGTCTGCCCGTTCCAGGATTGACTTCCTGTTATCTCCCGTGCTTTCACGGTCAGATCCACCGACGTCAAGCCAGTGTTCTTCTCCAACCATTGCCTCTTAATGTCCGACTGTCACTTACAGGACGACCAGCGGGTTGGCAGGGGGACATGGAAGCTCAATGCTACACTGCTAACCCCAGAGAACATTGAGGAACTCAAAAGAGATTACAAAGGTTGGAGAACCGTGAAACCCCTCTTTGAGTCTCCGGTGCACTGGTGGGAGTTGATCAAGGAGAACATCAAGAGGTTCTTTATCTTCAAAGTTGTTCAGAGGACGAGAGAAAGAAAGAGGGAAATGTCCCGGCTCCAGAAAAGCATGCAATATCTGCTCCAGCTGCAGTCGATAAAGGCGAGGTCAAGGAGCATCTCCAAGAGGTGAAGAGACAGTAGACCTCGCACTTTGCCATGGAGGCCTCCGTCTTCCAGTCCAGAGTCCGCTCCGTTGAGCAGGATGAGGTGTGCTTGTGTTTCTTCTTCCAAAAGGTACACAGAGAGAGCTCCGTAATCAGCTGCCTGAAGGTAGAGAATGTCTCGGTAATGTCTTCTCAGTCCGACATACTAAGGATCAGCAAATCCTTTTATGCTGGGCTGCACAACGTGAAGCCCACAGACAGCATGGCCTCCCGGTTCTTCCTGTCATCTATCATGGAGGTCTTAGATTTTTTTTTTATTCATTCATGGGATGTGGGCTTCGTTGGCTAGGCCAGCATTTATTGCCCATCCCTAATTGCCCTTGAGAAGGTGGTGCTCAGCTGCCTTCTTGAACCGCTGCAGTCCTTGTGAGGTAGGTACACCCATAGTGCTGTTAGGAAGGGAGTTCCAGGATTTTGACCCAGCGACAGTGAAGGAACGGCGATGTAGTTCCAAGGCAGGATAGTGTGTGACTTGCACGGGAACTTGCAGGTGGTGATGTTCCCATGCATCTGCTGCTCTTGTCCTTCGAGGTGGTAGAGGTCACGGGTTTGGAAGGTGCTGTCTAAGGAGCCTTGGTGCGTTGCTGCAGTGCATCTTGTAGATGGTACACACAGCTGCCACTGTGCGTCGGTGGTGAAGGGAGTGAATGTTCGTGGATGGTGAGACAATCAAGCGGGCTGCTTTGTCCTGGATGGTGTCGAGCTTCCTGAGTGTTGTTGTAGCTGCAACCATCCAGGCAAGTGGAGAGCATTCCATCATACTCCTGACTTGTGCCTTGTAGATGGTGGACAGGCTTTGGGGAGTCAGGAGATGAGTTACATGCCGCAGGATTCCTAGCCTCTGACCTGCTCTTGTAGCCACGGTATTTATATGGCTGCTCCAGTTCAGTTTCTGGTCAATGGTAGCCCCTAGGATGTCAATAGTGGGGGATTCAGCAACGGTAATGCCATTGAATGGATGGTTAGATTCTCTCTTGTTGGAGATGGTCATTGCCTGGCACTTGTGTGGCGCAAATGTTACTTGCCACTTATCAGCCCAAGCCTGGATATTGTCCAAGTCTTGCTGCATTTTTACATGGACTGCTTCAGTATGTGAGGAGTCACGAATGGTGCTGAACATTGTGCAATCATCAGCGAACATCCCCACTTCTGACTATATGATTGAAGGAAGGTCATTGATGAAGCAGCTGAAGATGGTTGCGCCTATGACAGCATGCGGGAGAGACTGAACAAACCGCTAACTCTAGATGAGCTGACAAATGCCATCAGGTCCTTCGAGACAAGTAAAATCCCCAGAAGCGACGGCTTACCGGTTGAGTTGTACTCGGCCCTGTGGGACTGGATCGGCCCAGACCTGCTGGAAGTATGCAAGAGTATGCTTCTGGCTGGCAGCATGTCAGAATCCATGAGGAAAGGCATCATCACCCTCATTTACAAGCAGAAGGGGGAGAGGGCGGAAATCAGAAATTGGCGGCCCATCTCACTGCTTAATGTTGACTACAAGATTCTGTCCAAAGTCATCGCCAGTCAGGTCAAGGCTGCTCTGGAGTTGGTGATTCACCCTGACCCGACTTGTACTGTATCCGGCAGGAAGATCTCTGATAATCTCGCGCTACTCAGGGATACGATTGTCAATGTACGGGACAGGAGGGTGGACACCTGCCTCATCAGCTTGGGACAGCTTTTGACAGGATATCACACACATACATAATGGACATGCTCTCCAAAATGCGGTTTGGGGAAGGAATCTGCAGGTGGATCAAACTGCTCGACACAAACATCAGTAGCACAGTCTCAATCAATGGGTGGGAATCAGAGAGTTTCTCGATACAATCTGGAGTCAGACAGGGCTCTCCTGTCTCCCATCTTGTTTGTTTGCTGTATCGAACCTTTTGCTGAGTCCATTAGGAAAGATGCGAGCATAAGAGGGGTGACAATCCCAGGCAGCGGAGGCACTCAGGTCAAATCCTCCCTGTAAATGGACGATGTCGCCGTCTTCTGCTTGGATCCGCTGTCCGTTCACAGATTGATGAGCATCTGCGACCAGTTCGAACTGGCCTCGGGAGCCTAAGTTAACCACAGCAAGAGTGAGGCCATGTTCATAGGGAACTGGGTGGACCGATCCTTTGTCCCCTTTACCATCAGGTCAGACTACCTGAAGGTGCTGGGGATATGGTTTGGAAGGGCCGGACGTGCGCCAAAACCTGGAAGGAGCGAGTAGCCAGGGTACACCATAAACTGAGCATGTGGGACCAGCATTCTCTCCATTGTGGGTAAGAACCTGGTCATCAGGTGCGAGGCGCTCACGTTGTTGCTGTATGTGGCGCAAGTCTGACCCATACCCCACTCCTGTGCGTGGTGGTCCCCCGAGCCATTTTCCACTTTATCTGGAGATGCAAAATGGACCGGGTCCAGAGGGACACGATGTTCAAACCTCTGGATAAGGGCGTGAAAAATGTATCCAATATCGCCGTCATCCTGATGACCACCTTCATGTGTGGCTGCATCAAGCTGTGCGTAGACCCCCAGTACGCAAACACCAAGTGTCACTACGTGCTGAGGTTCTATTTGTCCCCGGTGTTGCGAAGGATGGGCCTGGTCACATTGCCGCGGAACCCTCTATCCAGTTGGACCATGCTGCACCACCTATCTTTCGTGGAAAAGTTTCTGCAGAAAAACACCTTTGACCACCAACCAATCAGGCAGTGGTCTACACGGAATGTCCTCAAGGCCCTACGGGATAAGGAGATGGTGGGTCTTGTCAGGTGGTTCCCCGAGCAGACTGCTAAAGTCATTTGGCAGAATGCCTCATCACCAGAACTTTCATACAAGCACCAAGCCATAGCTAGGTTGGTGGTGAGAAGGGCCCTCCCCATCAGATCTTCCTGCACGCCCGGAGTCTCACCCCCTCCGCACACTACCCTCCAGGTGGCTTTGGTGGGGAAGAGACAGTTGCCCACCTCCTTCTGGAATGTGTCTTTGCAAAGCAGGTGTGGAAAGAGATGCAGTGGTTTTTGTTGAGGTTCAATCCAAGAAGCTCTGTAACACAGGAGTCTGCGCTCTACGGGCTGTTCCCAGCGACGCACACCGAGATAAACATCAACTGCTGCTGGAGGTCCATCAATTTGGTGAATGATGCTCTTTGGTCTGCCCAAAACTTGCTGGTTTTCCAGCGCAAAAAGATGCCCAAAACTGAGTGTTGCAGACTGGCACACTCCAAGGCCCAAGATTACGTGCTGAGGGATGCACTAAAGCTTGGGGCAACTGCTGCGAATGCTCTTTGGGGAAAGGCCACAGTGTAAGGTCATCCCGCCATAGTGAACTGAGGGGCTGGACCCATGGGAAACCCCTCGGGCTGTATACACCAAATATGGGTTTGCTGTAAAATGTACATTGTATACAAAATGGAATGGAAGGGTTGTGAGGCAACTCACTCCTGTATTGAAGAAAACTAACTTCCTTTGCACTTCTTGGAATGTCAACTTGGTGCTGTTTTGAACTGTTTTGTAATGTATTTTTTTTGAAGATTTTTAGGAATAAAGTCTACTTTTGGGGAAAAAAAAGTACTGGCCATTTCAGTAGGTGTTTGATTACTTAATTGCTATGATCATAACAAGAACCAATCGGACAGGTTTTCTTGAGTTAACAAAGAAAGAGGTTAACTTTATTGTACCTAAACTGAACTACTAAAATAATAAACAATACACCAACTTGCACTCGCACACATATACTAGAGGTTTACACACACACAAAGAGGTTACAGAGTGGGAAAATGTAGATTGGTTGAGTGAGAGTCCATTAAAAAAAGGTGAAGTTTGGTGATTTGGTTGACTTCTAGCTGAATTCAGTGGTCTTGAGGCTTTTAAGTTTAAAGAGATAGATGACTGGCTTGGTGGGTCTCATTGGAGATAGCGAAGAGGATGATTTCCTCCAGAAGGATTTCTGATTGTAGCTGGAGTATGAAAAGGTGGTCAGTCAACCACCAGGATTTGAAAGCTTTCAAGCTGGAATGGAGAGAGAGAGAGAGAGAGAGAGAGAGAGGGACTCCCACTTAGGGTTTGCTCAGTTCAGAGTCCAGTTGCTTCTCCCCTGCTGCAGAGAAAACACCATCTTAAAACCATAGATGGGGAGGCGCTTGTTACATGACAGTCACTCAGTGATTCAAAATATCGCAGCAATATTTCTCTTTCGCAAGAAAGTACAAGAAGTTCCTTTAAACTTCCTAGATATTGGTTCTTGCTGGAGAATTCGCAGACATTTCGTCTCCCTCCTCACAAGCATTGCAGTGTAGGATACAGTGTTGTAAATTAGGCAGCCAACTTAAACTGCAGTAAAATCATCCTTTTAGCTGGTCTTTTAAAAATGTCTGGATTAAAGAAAATTATCATTCAACAAAGCACATTGGCATAACAGTCACAGAGTTGTGAACAGCAGCAGGTCTGCTAAGGGCCAATGGGAGCAGGGTGGAAAATAGCTTCCAGGCTATTCTATGAATTTTACTGTTGCATTAAATGGTCAGCAAATGTTGTCATTGCCATATGTCAAGTAAAAACCTGCTATCCTTCTGTTTTACATCAATTGCTTTGCCTGTATGACACTTAAATGTGATAAAGGAGTGAAGGGAAGGGTTATAATAAGCATAAAGCTAAGGGAGGGGACTGTGTCAGTCCTGAATCATGCAAAGTGCCCAGTGACATGTGCACTTGTCTGTTTGTTAATGGGTCTATGTGCGTGTGTTGTATGATTAAGACTTATGAAGTTCTTTACAGAGTCACGGAGACTGAAATTTTGAAATAAACATTAAAAGCAAAGTTGTTGTGCACTGGCTGCTGCCTATAATGTTGAGAAGACTGGTGTATGCTTCTCTCTGCTGTGCTTTCAATCCTGCCAAATGGGCTGATTTGTTGTTCCTCCCCATCAGGCAGAATGCCTCAGTGCCAGGCAGCATGTTGATGAATGTTATTAAACATTCTGTTCACTGCTCGGAGTTCCTCCTGGCTTGGCAGCAACTGTAGTTGGTTTCTCCAGGATTCCAACAACACCAACAGCTGAGGCAAAGCAGAAGGTTGGTCTTATACGTCTCCGTCAGGGGTGTTCATTTTTGGCAATAATGCTTTGATGTTTAGTGCAGGATGTTTGTTTCTGGAATTTTGGAAGTAGGGTACTTTTAATTGAATAGAGCTATTTAGTAGTGGAAATTTGTGCACAATATTTACTTAATTGTTTAACATGTTGAGGTGACATCCCTCTGTTCAGCATTTTAATAAAGTGAATATCTGTTTAAAATAAACTAATGCAATAATTTGCTCCAATGCTGGTAATTCCAGATTTTTTACATCAAAGATCAATTGCACTGAGTTAAGACTTTACAATCAAAATATATCTGTTATATTTTTAACTGTATGTTATTGTCATAATGGGCGGTACAGTGGCGCAGTGGTTAGCACCGCAGCCTCACAGCTCCAGCGACCCGGGTTCAGTTCTGGGTACTGCCTGTGCGGAGTTTGCAAGTTGTCCCTGTGTCTGCGTGGGTTTCCGCCAGGTGCTCCGGTTTCCTCCCACCTCCAAAGACTTGCAGGGTGATAGGTAAATTGGCCATTGTAAATTGCCCCGAGTGTAGGTAGGTGGTAGGAGAATGGTGGGGATGTGGTAGAGAATATGGGGTTAATGTAGGATTAGTATAAATGGGTGGTTGTTGGTCGGCACAGACTCGGTGGGCTGTATCTCTAAATAAATAAATAATGTTAAATGGCCAATTTCTCTTCACAATTGTAATGCAATCCAAGTGGAATTAAAATTTGCATCTAAGCACTCAAGTCCAAGGGACACAGACTTGACCTTGTATCTGGCACACAATTAGTTTACACATCCATCCATTCTTGAATGTATCTTCCAAATCCATGCCCATATTTCCTGCAATTCCATGTCTGAATCTCTCCAGTCAGGTTTCTGTCCCTGTCATGTCATTGAAACAGCCCTAACCAAAGTCACAAATGGCAACCCCTATGATAGTAGCTGTGGTGTGTTTTTGCTCCTCACCCTTCTCGACCTCTGTCCAGCCTATGCACAGTCAACAGCACTCTCCTTCCCCGGTGCCTTTCCTCTCTTTCATGTTACCTCTGTTGGAAGACTCAGAGCTCCCTCCCTGTGGTGAATAACAACGAGTAAGGATGTGGCTACTACATACTTTCTTTGTTTCAGAAGAACCCATTCAATTCAAAAATGTCTCTTGATGGGTTCAGGATGGGCGTAAATAACACCACTTAGCTTGGAATGTATCCTTTTGTCCTTAACAGACAGTAAGACTGTTTGAATATACAGGGCCAGGTCATTTGACCTTTGGCAGCCATTTTCCAGCACATTGTCCACTTTTTTAAAGGAAAAGTCAATTTTTATGACTGTTCAGTTTGGTTCTGGATTTTCAATCGCTGCACTTCACGTGAGTGTGACACATACTTTTGTCATCTCCAGACTTGGCTATTCCAGCATTCTCCTGGCTGGCCTCCCATCCTCCACTCTCTATAAACATTAGCTTATCCTAAACTCTGCTACCTGTATCTCATCTTGCCTCAGGTCTTGCTCAGCTATCACCTCTATCCTTGCTCACCTACACTGTCTGCTGGCTCAGTGTCTCCAATTTACAATTCTTATCTACATGTTGAAATTCCATTAACGACCTTACCCCTCTCTACTTTTGTAATCTCCTCCCTAAACTTCCCATTCCTCTGATTCGAAAGGTCTATGCATCAGTCCCTCCCTTGTTCCACCGTTGGTGGCTGTGCCTTCAACCACCTAGGATCTGGAATTCCCCCCTGAACTCCTCTGCTTCTAAGCCTCCCTCTCCTCCTTTAAGACCTTCATAAAACCCACCTCTTTGACCAACTTTGGATCAGCCTCCTACTATGTCCTTCTCTGGTGCAGCATCCATTGTTGTCTGATTACCCCTCTGAAGCATCTTGGGATGTTTTTCTACAACAACAAAGCTATATTAATGCTGGTTCTTGTTGTTGTCAAAGTTGACGTCAGCTGTATCCTGCCTGGACACGTCAGAAACTTTCCCATATCCCACAGACACTTCAGATAGGTACTAGATGCAAAACCTTTAATTGTATAATTATGTCCATTTTATTTCAGTTACAAAGACTGGCTCCCTATCTCCCACATGAATGAAACTGGATGGACCACCCAGCATTGAACTAGGCACTGGAAACGACAACGGCAAATCCAGCCCTGTCGATCCTGCAAAGTCCTCCTTACTAACATCTGGGGGCTTGTGCCAAAGTTGGGAGAGCTGTCCCACAGACTAGTCAAGCAACAGCCTGACATAGTCATACTCACGGAATCATACCTGACAGACAAAGTTCCAGACACTGCAATCACTATCCCCGGGTATCTCTTGTCCTACCGGCAGGACAGAGGTGGTAGCACAGTGGTATACAGTCGGGAGGGAGTTACCCTGGGAATCCTCAACATCGACTCCGGATCCCATGAAGTCTCATGGCATCAGGTCAAATATGGACAAGGAACCTTGATCTGATTACCACCTACCGCCCTCCCTCAGCTGATGACTCAGTACTCCTCCATGTTGAACAGCACTTGGAGGAAGCACTGAGGGTAGAAAGGGCACAGAATGTACTCTGGGTGGGAGACTTCAATGTCCATCACCAAGAGTGGCTCGGTAGCACCACTACTGACCGAGCTGGCCGAGTCCTAAAGGACATAGCTGCTAGACTGGGTCTGCGGCAGGTGGTGAAGGAACCAACAAGAGGGAAAAACATACCTGACCTCGTCCTCACCAATCTGCCTGTCACAGATGCATCTGTCCATGATAGTATTGGTAGGAGTGACATCACAGTTGTTGTGGAGACGAAGTCCTGCCTTCACATTGAGGATACCCTCCATCGTGTTGTGTGGCACTATCACCGTGCTAAATGGGATAGATTTCGAACAGATCTCGCAATGCAAAACTGGGCATCCATGAGGCGCTGTGGGCCATCAGCAGCAGCAGAATTGCATTCAACCGCAATCTGTTACCTCATGGCCTGGCATATCCCCCACTCTACCATTACCATCAAGTCAGGAGACCAACCCTGGTTTAATGAAGAGTGCAGGAGGACATGCCAGGAGCAGCACCAGACATATCACAAAATGAGGTGTCAACCTGGTGAAGCTACAACACAGGACTATCTATGTGCCAAACTGCATAAGCAGCATGCAACAGACAGAGCTAAGCGATCCCATACCAACGATCAGATCTAAGCTCTGCAGTCCTGCCACATCCAGCCGTGAATGGTGGTTGACAATTAAACAACTAACTGGAGGAGGTGGTTACACAAATATCCCCATCCTCAATAATGGGGGAGTCCAGCACATCAGTGCGAAAGATAATTCTGAAGCATTTGCAACAATCTTCAACCAGAAGTGCCGAGTTGATGATCCATCTCGACCTCCTCCTGAAGTCTCCAGCATCACAGATGCCAGACTTCAGCCAATTCGATTCACTCTGCATGATATCAAGCAACGTCTGAAAGCACTGGATACTGCAAAGGCTTTGGGCCCTGACAATATTACAGCAATAGTACTGAAAACCTGTGCTTCCCTAGCCAAGCTGTTCCAGTACAGCTACAACACTGGCATCTACCCGGCAATGTGGAAAATTGTCCAGGTATGTCCTATGCACAAAAAGCAGGACAAGTCCAACCCGGCCAATTACCGCCCCATCAGTCTACTCTCAATCATCATTAAAGTGATGGAAGGTGTCATCAATAGTGCCATCAAGTGGCACTTGCTTAGCAATAACCTGCTCAGTGATGCTCAGTTTGGGTTCCGCCAGGGCCATTCAGCTCCTGACCTCATTGCAGCCTTGGTTCAAACATGGACCAAAGAGCTGAACTCAAGAGGTGAGGTGAGAGTGACTGCCCTTGACATCTAGGCAGCATTTGACCGAGTATGGCATCAAGGAGCCCTAGCAAAACTGGATTCAATGGGAATTGGGGGAAAACTCTCTGCTGGTTGGAATCATACCTAGTGCAAAGGAAGATGGCTGTGGTTGTTGGAGGTCAATCATCTGAGCTCCAGGACATCGCTGCAGGAGTACTTCAGGGTAGTGTCCTAGGCCCAACCATCTTCAGCTGCTTCATCAATGACCTTCCTTCAATCATAAGGTCAGAAGTGGGGATGTTCGCTGATGATTGCACAATGTTCAGCACCATTCGCAAATCCTCAGATAGTGAAGCAGTCCGTGTAGAAATGCAGCAAGACTTGGACAATATCCAGGCTTGGGCTGATAAGTGGCAAGTAACATTCGCGTGACACAAGTGCCAGGCAATGACCATCTCCAACAAGAGAGAGTCTTACCATCTCCCCTTGACATTCAATGGCATTACCATTGCTGAATCCCCCACTATCAACATCCTGGGGGCTACCATTGACCAGAACCTGAACTGGAGTAGCCATATATATATGGCTACAAGAGCAGATCAGAGGCTAGGAATCCTGCAGCAAGTAACTCACTTCCTGACTCCCCAAAGCCTGTCCACCATCTCCAAGGCACAAGTCAGGAGTGTGATGGAATACTCTCCACTTGCCTGGATGGGTGCAACTCCAACAACACTCAAGAAGCTCGACACCATCCAGGACAAAGCAGCCCGCTTGATTGGCACCCCAGCTACAAACATTCACTCCCTCCACCACCGTCGTACAGTGGCAGCAGTGTATACCATCTACAAGATGCACTGCAGCAATGCACCAAGGCTCCTTAGACAGCACCTTCCAAACCCGCAACCTTTACCAACTAGAAGGACAAGGGCAGCACATGCATGGAACATCATCACCTGCAAGTTCCCGTCCAAGTCACACACCATCCTGACTTGGAACCATATCGCCATTCCTTCACTGTTGCTGGGTCAAAATCCTGGAACTCCCTTCCTAACAGCACTGTGGGTGTACCTAACTCCCATGGACTGCAGCGGTTCAAGAAGGCAGCTCACCACCACCTTCTCAAGGGCAATTAGGTATGGATAATAAATGCTGGCCTGGCCAGCGGTGCCCACATCCCATGAATGAATAAAAAAATGTAGCTCTCCTTTGTTCAGTCACATCAATAGGTAGAGTTTTCTCTGTTTGAAAAGTCAGTCTTGGATTGTCACCAATTTAAAATTGCCCCTAAGTGAGTAAGGAAAGGGTTAAAGGGAAATTCATTGGCATAGAGTGTTGTAGGAGCATGGAATGTTTTGCTACAGGGAATGGTTGAGGCAGAGACGATTGCATCTTTTAAGAGAAAATGGAATCAGTATTGGAAGCAAGGAAGATACAAAGCTATGGAGAGTTTGCAGGATAGTGGGATTCATTTTTTTCGTACTTTAGTTAACAGTTGGTCCAGACACAATGGGCCAGTGGCCTTCTTCTGTGCTGTAAACCTTCATGCTTCTTCTATATTTCAGACTTATCTGGAAGTTCTTCTAAAGCCATGTAACTCTGGAAAAAAAGATTACTGGGAAGTAACTGTTGAATTTTCTGCCAATCAAGGCCAAAAATTCCATGGGTTTATATTCTCTGGAGATTTGTAGAGAGAGAGTTGATATCATTGATATGTGTAAAATTCTGAGAGGGCTCTACAGGTTGATGCTGCGAGGCTGTTTCCCCTGGCTGGAGAGTTTAGAACTAGGGGTTCATAGTTACAGGATCAAGGGTCGGCCATTTAGGACTGAGATAAGGAGAAATTTCTTCACTCAAATTGTTATGAATCTTTGGAATTCTCTACCCCAGAGAGCTGTGGGTGCTCAGTCGATGAGTATATTCAAGAGACCCATAGATTTTTGGGGACTAAGGAAATCAAGGGATATGGGGATTGGGTGGGAAAGTCAGGATAATGTAGATGTTTAGCCAATATCCTGTTGAATGGAGAAGCAGGCTCGAGGGATTGAATGGTCTTCTTCTGTTCCTATTTCTTATGTTAAATTTTTATGTATGTGATCTTGTATCTCGCTATCTAATTTTAACTTGGTTCATTTGGCAGCACTCTTGCCTCAGACCCAATAGGTTGTGAGCTCAAGCTCTACTTCAGCACCCAAGTACATAATATGGCCTGACACTTCATTGCTGAGGGAGTGCTGTGTTGTAGGAGGTGACACCCTTGGCTGAAACAAGGTGCAGTCATTTGGAAATTCAGAAAAGAGTAAAAAGTTCATTCTGTCATTGTCAACCTGTTTCTTCAGCTAACACCACCAAAATACTAACTTGTCACTCATCTCATTACTGCTGCTCCTGTGTGCAAAATGGCAGCTGTGGCCCTCTTTTCCTCCATCTGTAGCATTTGAGAGAATGCTGAGCTGAAGCTGATATTCTTTTATCCTTGCACACAAAAGCTCCCTCGGTGTTGATAGATTCTGGTGAGAACACCTGTACACATTTCTGGCTATACCACTTACTGTTAAAGTGTTGCATCTGCTGGAGCATTGTACAGTTGCCTTTTCATTTCACAATAGCATTACACCATAGGCTAGTCAGTGATTTGAATTGCCTCAAGGGACAAGCGGCATTTGACTCACTTTTCACAGACAAGATTTTTAGCCTTTTGTCTCCTGTTGGTGACCCTAACAATGGAAAGAATTACCTGCAATTTTCATCTATTCATGGGTCTGGGTGCCACAGCAGATCTGATAGCTGCTGCAGAACAAACAATTGGATACTAGATTCATTAAGTCATGGTAGTTATTTTGGCAGACATTGGAAAAAAATTATATGTTAATAATTTTAGTATATGTCATGTCAAGTCCGTATGGATGTGGATTGGTCCACATCTTTTTGTTACAGGGCCAATGAGGTGGGATGTGACCTCAGTCCAACCATTGGTAATGGACAGAATTTATGATCAAAAGAAAACTCTTATGTTATAATAGAGCCTTCACACTCTCACAGGCCCATTATTCCACATCAGCAATGAAAGAACACCAGCTTACAAATTTTATCCAGGAGTATATTAAACCTAAAGGAGTTACACACATACATGTCTATTGTGCAACCCAATGACATTTTAAAATAAAGATTACTGCTTGCCTGATCAGCAGTCCGACATACAGAGACCTGCACCATAAGCATATTTCTTTTCCAGTGGGTAATTAATTTTTATGCTCATCAAAGTGAGGAACACCAGTGCAAGTGAGCAACAACATCGAGTACTCCCCTGTACATTTATTGCACCCAGATCTAGAGTCCCCACTACTTTGCCCCTGAACTCTGTCATAAGACAATTATCTAAAGAATGAAGGGTCACTGACCCGAAACATTAACTCTGCTTCTCTTTTCACAGATGCTGCCAGACCTGCTGAGTGATTCCAGCATTTCTTGTTTTTATTTCAGATTTCCAGCATCCGCAGTATTTTGCTTTTACAATTATCTGAAGAAAGTGCCTTGCTGGATCAGTTAAACTTTTATTTTCCAGAACAACAACCCTGTGATCTTGACTGAATGAGATTATGTCGATGTGCAGTTTTCTTCTGTGGCCGCATCCCTATTAAGAAATGGATTGAGACCGCTCAACAGCTTTCATGTAGGTCTCATACATCCACCGGAGAGAGATTGTCAGCTCATCAGCATATTTCTCTGCTGCATTTAAACCATATTGATTACTTGTGGCAAATTTTTATTTTTAGAAAAAAGTTGATAATCCAATAGATTGTACATTTAATGCCCAACAATTAAAATGGCAGTGTGTGCAATTTTACTGTGGCTGATCTTATACAAAGCAATGTTGGTAATGATGATAATAGAAAACTAGTGAACCACGATACACCTCATATTTCTCAAGCAGCTTTCGAGTCACCTAATTGGTCCAAATGATGAAAATCTAGTTTATCTCGCCGTAGAGTGTGAAAATCTTTTCCGTTGTTGTACAGCACAAAATTCAAAAAAGGCTGCTTCACCAACCAAACCATAGAGGTCCTGGGAGATAGTGTAATTGAGAAATATTAAACCTTTGTGGTGCAGCAGAGCAGTCCACAGTAACCAGAGATGATATGGGAATAGGTCCCATTGCAAACTGACCCGACAGCCTTGAACACAAAACCTCAAATCAATGTGTAGACATACTTTGGAACATTGGACTTCATATCATAAAGCAGTTTTACTATGCACATAAATGTTTACAACAAGTGTTCTTTTTTACCACCATGCCTACCACGGCACCCCTCACTACTGTTCTCAAACCTCTCCTGGTGTCACTTGAGGGGCTGTGGTGCTTGAGACCATGGTGGCTCTCAACTCACAGATTCTGAATCCTGGGAAAACTCCAGTTGTCTGATCACTATTTACCGGGGAGTGGGCAGCCAATTCCTGTATCCTATCACCAACCTGAGCAGGCATCTGTGGGGGCTGGCTGAGAAGGTCTTCAGCATAGAGCACAGCATCATGAAAGGGGGGTTCTAGACATGCCCTGTGTCCTGGATCTGAGGGTTCACTGGTCATCAGTTAGTTCCTGAAGCTCTTGGAAGCTGATTTCTATCTTTTTCTCCATATTGTCATGCACACTCCCACCTGCCAAGAATGAGGCATATTAATTTTGCCATATGAACATTGATTTTAAACTGTTGCTGGAGTGAAGGAATAACTTGCTAAAGAGATCACCAGACCTTTGACTGGAGAACATTTGCATACTAAGAGACAGTGCTTGTGGAGACAAAGAACTACTCCCTGATCCAATTAACCCAAATGGATTTTGATCACCAGACATTGAAGGTGTAAGGAAACGCTTTCCAGGGACTGCTAAGATGATACAATCCACAAAGACAGGACTGGTTAAATCAGCTGGTCACATGACTAACTGGCTGATCCAGGCTTTTGAATGAGAAACAGGGCAATTTGAATTGAGAAGGCAGCTTGCAACTGAAACTGGAACAAGGAAACCTCTCTTCTGGCTGTCTCTCTCTTGCTTTCTCCCAAGCCACCGGACCCATGGAAGACACGTAAACCTCAAGAGAGAAAAGACTTCGACATCAAAACAAGTTGAAGCGTGAACTGGGCCCCAACGAACGGCAGGACTTACCAGCAACCAAAGACTCCACATTGAACTCAAAGGACTGTAATTATAATCCCGATATTGCCGCAAACTTTTTCCCTTTATTCTTTCCTACCTTTTCTGTCCCTATCTGTGTGTGTGTTCATCGTGTATGTATGCTAGTGTGGTTGCATCGCATATTCGTCGTCGTTAACCAGATTAAGAGTTTAAGATTAATAAACTTCCACCTTTCTTGTTTAAATCTAAGGAAACCTGTCTGATTTCTTTGCCTTACAATTGAAGCAGTGAACAAGGATTCACTGAGGGGGAACTAAAAATATGGTGTTTCTAAAATTAAACCCTGTTACAGTTAAACCAGGCAAAGGCTGAAAGGGAACCCCTAGACTCCTTCTCACCTGGTCGTAACAATACAGTCTCACAAAACCTGAAGGCCAGTGAACGAAGTGTCCACATTGAATGTACTGACTAGCCTGGGGCACTCTCTGTTCGAGTAGAATGGATGCAGGTGTTCCTGGTTGACACCACTTGCTCTACCGCCCCCTCGGGTAGTGATGCATCGCATCAAACCCTCTTCAAGTATTGGCATTGGAAAAGGTTTTGGACCCTTGTCCTTCTGTCTCAGGTCCTCAATGTCTCCACATGAATGTGATGCACATTCGGCATCCTTTTACAGAGCAGGATCCCAAAGATCTGTGTTCCACAGGCTCTGGAGTCAGGGACTTACTTCTGTGGTGTTCTACTCCTTGCTGCCAGATCCCAATTTCACTTCTGCCTTCTCTGACACCCTTCTGTGTTGTGTTTCGCTCATTTAAAAAAAAAATTAGAATTGTCTGCATCCTGGACTGGTGATTGAAACGACAGAGGGTGAACGACAGTGTGGGCGAGGTTTCTGTTGGCCAAGGCACGTCCTCCTCCCTGGTATTTTGCTTTGGTTATCTAGAGGAAAAGAAAATGCAGAATCATTGTAATATTAGGAAGGTGCCATGACAATTTCTCTGTACTTATTAAAAAAGCGCTCAATGGCATTTCTTGCTAGTGTGCTAGAGTTGTAGATGGTCCAAATAAACCTGCATCTTCCACTGCTCCTTCTATGTCTCCATCCTCAACAGGTTCAATTGATCACATGGCTCTTCAGGCTCTTGAGGGCTGCTTTTCATGAAAGGAAATGGAAAAAAAACCTATGGAGATGCCTATAATTTATCAGCCACTTTCTCCTGTGAAAGAGAAGACATCAAGTTTACAGTGAGGTCTGGGCATAGTCCCTTGTTATAACAGTTTTGTCTCATCTAACAGTGGCAAAAAGCAAGAAAGGAGATGTGTTTGAAATCAGGGAGGCTTTCTCGTCCTTGGCACATTGTGAAAGAAGGTGCAGTTGGACATAAGAGATAGGAGAAGCAGATAGAAGAGATCAGTGGTTCAGAGTATAGACAGGTGCATGAATGAGGGAGCGTCACACATATAAACAGTTAACAACTTGCATTTATATAGTACTTTTAACATAGTAAAATGTCCCAGTGGGCTTCACAGGAGCATTATTAACCAACGTTTTCATTTCAATTGGAGTTCATGGGAGCAGGCATATGCACTGTGCCTTTTATAACATTCCAGACCATATCTAGCTTTCTTCATGGCTTTCTAACTTAAAGTAAAATTGCCTCTCAGCTCAGGGGACAGGAAGCACTTGAGCTTTTTCATAAATGTTGTTTAAACCTGTTGAGCACTAGTTTAGCATGATGGCTGCTGGGGGGTTGGGGGGAGTTGAGTGGCAGTATAACTGGTAAATCTGCAACATGTAAATGTTTCAGGAATCTCACTGCGTTCCTGTGAATCTGCCTGTTTCCCCAGTGTCATGATCATCTGGTTCATGGCTTGTATTAATGTTCTAGAGGTAACTTTTAATTTGGGAATTTAATATTTTTTTAAAGCAAAACAAATGAAAACACCTTGTTTCAGAAGCTGGCAAACAAACCTGGGGTGATTACAAATCAAAGGATAGCATATGTTTATTTAGTAAGGTCATAATGGGAAGTGTGAAGACCCTACACAATGGGAACCTCTCTGGACTTCTTGATGGAGATGGCACATCTGCAGCTCTGTTAGTCTGGGGTTTAAATTATTCATATGATGTCCCAGAACAAAGAGAAGATTTGGAGTTGGAAACAAATAACTTAAATTGCTATCCGGAACATCCCACATGTACCAAATTGCTATGGAGGTAGATGATGCAGTGGGTGCCTGTTGGGTTTTTGATCTGTGTGCTTGCTGACACAACAAGTCAATTGGCTTTTGGACAAGCAGTTGGCATTTGGAAGTCAGCTGGACTCAGGAGCAAAGAGGCCGTTGGGAACCAGGGGTGTTTGTGTTTTGAGTAAGGCCTGTGCTCAAGCTGGGATGTCCATATTCGGGAGATCTGATACCTCAGAAGATAGCTAAGAAATTAAAGAAATCGAAATGAATTCCTCAGAGCTGTGGTACACTTTGGATTGGTCCCAGGAGAAATGAACAATCCACCAAGATCCTGTAACTTGTATGGGAAATTCTTCGGGTGGAATTTACAGTGAAATAGGAGTGTTCTGTTGAGATTTAAAGTTTGAAGTATGTGTTTTCCTATTCTGTTAAGATTTTGAGTTTAAAATATGTCTTTCCAAATTGAAGTGTTAAGTTGGTCGTGTTTTGCTTTGTGTAACCCTTGTACAGTAAAGCTTTTTTGTATAAAATGTGAAATCTAGTGCTGTAATTTTTTCAGCAATAACTGGGATTTTTTTCTTTTTAAAAGTTTTTCTTTTTAAAAGTTAATGGTCCCTAACGGGATTGAAACATCAGATATGCAGAAAGCTGTGAGGTGAAGAGTAGGAAAAATAAACTGCACTGAAATTGCATCTTGTGGGTTTGATTCATTTTTAAATCGCAGTTTAAATGCACATATGAGGGGAGGCGGTGGCGTAGTGGTATTATCACTGGACTAGTAACCAAAAGACCCGGGGTATTGCTCTGTGGACATGGGTTTGAATCCCACCACAGCAGAAGGTGGAATTTGAATTCAATTAATGAAACTGGAATTCTAAAAGAAAAGCGAGTCTAATGATGGCCATGAAAGCATTGTCAATTGTTGTAAAAACCCATCTGGTTCACTAATGTCATTTAGGGATGGAAATCTGCCGTCCTTACCTGGTCTGGCCTACATGTGACTCCAGACCCACAGCAATGTGGTTGACTCTTACATGCCCTCTGAAATGGCCTAGCAAACCACTCAGTTGTATCTAACTGCTACAAAGTCAATAAAAAGGAATAAAACCGGATGGACAACTTGGCATCAACCTAGGCACCAGAAACGACAATGGCAAACCCAGCCCGGTCGACCCTGCAAAGTCATCCTTACTAACATCTGGGGGCTTGTGCCAAAGTAGGGACAGCTGTAGCACAGACTAGTCAAGCAACACAGAATCATACCTGACAGACAATGTCCCAGACACCCATCACCATCCCCGGGTATGTCCTGCCCCACCGGCGGGACAGACCCAGCAGAGGTGGTGGCACAGTGGTATACAGTAGGGAGGGAGTTGCCCTGGGAGTCCTCAACATTGACTCTGGACCCATGAAGTCACATGGCATCAGGTCAAACATAGGAAAGGAAACCTCCTGCTGATTACCACCTACCGTCCTCCCTCAGCTGATGACTCAGTACTCCTCCATGTTGAACACCAATTGGAGGAAGCACTGAGGGTGGCAAGAGCACAGAATGTACTTTGGGTGGGAGACTTCTATGTCCATCACCAAGAGTGGTTCAGTAGTACCACTACTGACTGAGCTGGCCGAGTCCTAAAGGACATATCTGCTAGACTGGGTATGTGGCAGGTGGTGAGTGAACAAACAAGAGGAGAAAACATACTTGACCTCGTCCTCACCAATGTGCCTGTCACAAATGCATCTGTCCATGATAGTATTGGTAGGAGTGACCACCGCACAGTCCTTGTGGAGATAAAATCCTGCCTTCACATTGAGGATACCCTCCTTCGTGTTGTGTGGCACTCCCACCATGCTAAATGGGATAGATTTCGAACAGATCTCGCAATGCAAAACTGGGCATCCATGAGGTGCTGTGGGTCATCAGCAGCAGCAGAATTGTACTCAACCACAATCTGCAACCTCATGGCCTGGCATATGCTCCACTCTACCATTACCATCAAGTCAGGAGACCAACCCTGGTTCAATGAAGAGTGCAGGAGGGCATGCCAGGAGCAGCACCAGGCATACCTCAAAATGAGGTGTCAACCTGGTGAAGCTACAACACAGGACTATCTGCATGCCAAACTGCTTAAGCAGCATGCAATAGACAGAGCTAAGCGATCCCATAATCAACGGATCAGATCTAAGCTCTGCAGTCCTGCCACATCCAGCCGTGAATGGTGGTGGGCAATTAAACAACTAACTGGAGGAGGTGGCTCCACAAATATCCCCATCCTCAATGATAGGGGAGCCCAGCACATCAGTGCAAAAGATAAGGCAGAAGCAGTTGCAACAATCTTCAGCCAGAAGTGCCGAGTTGATGGTCCATCTTGGCCTCCTCCTGAAGTCCCGAGCATCACAGATGCCAGACTTCAGCCAATTCGATTCACTCCGCATGATATCAAGAAATGACTGAAGGTACTGGATACTGCAAAGTCTATGGGCCCTGACGATGTTCTGGCAATAGTACTGAAGCCCTGTGCTCCAGAACTTGCCGCGCCCCAAGCCAAGCTGTTCCAGTACAGCTATAACATTGGCATCTACCCTGCAATGTGGAAAATTGCCCAAGTATGTCCTGTACACAAAAAGCAGGACAAGTCCAACCCGGCCAATTACCACCCCATCAGCCTACTCTCAATCATCAGTAAAGTGATGGAAGGTGTCATCAACAGTATCATCAGGAGGCACTTGCTTAGCAATAAACTGTTCAGTGACGCTCAGTTTGGGTTCTGCCAGGGCCACTCAGCTCCTGACCTCGTTACAGCCTTGGTTCAAACATGGACAAAAGAGCTGAACTCAAGAGGTGAGGTGAGAGTGACTGCCCTTGACATCTAGGCAGCATTTGACCGAGTATGGCATCAAGGAGCCCTAGCAAATATGAGGTCAATGGGAATCAGGGGGAAATGCCTCTGCTGGCTGGAGTCATACCTAGCACAAAAGAAGATGGTTGTGGTTGTTGGAGGTCAATCATCTGAGCTCCAGGACATCACGGCAGGAGTTCCTCAGGGTAGTGTCCTAGGCCCAACCATCTTCAGCTGCTTCATCAATGACCTTCCTTCAATCATAAGGTCAGAAGTGGGGATGTTCACTGATGATTGCACAATGTTCAGCACCATTCGTGACTTCTCAGATAGTGAAGCAGTCCGTGTAGAAATTCAGCAAGACTTGGACAGTATCCAGGCTTGGGCTGATAAGTGACAAGTAACATTCATGCCACACAAGTGTCAGGCATGACCATCTCCAACAAGAGAGAATCGAGCCATCTCCCCTTGATATTCAATTACATTACCATCACTGAAACCCTCACTATCAACATCCTGGGGGCTACCATTGACCAGAACCTGAACTAGAGTAGCCATATAAATACCGTGGCTACAAGAGCAGATCAGAGGCAAGGAATCCTGCGGTGAGTCACTCACCTCCTGACTCCCCAAAGCCTGTCCACCATCTACAAGGCACAAGTCAGGAGTGTGATGGAATACTCTCCACTTGCTTGGATGGGTGCAGCTCCAACAACACTCAAGAAGCTCGACACCATCCAGGACAAAGCAGCCCACTTGATTGGCACCCCATCTCCAAACATTCACTCCCTCCACCAACGATGCACAGTGGCAGCTGTGTGTACCATCTACAAGATGCATTGCAGCAATGCACCAAGGCTCCTTCGACAGCACCTTCCAAACCCACAACCTCTACCAACTAGAAGGACAAGGGCAGCAAATGCATGGGAACACCACCACCTGCAAGTTCCCCTCCAAATCACACACCATCCTGACTTGGAACTATAGTGCCATTTCTTCACTGTCGCTGGGTCAAAATCCTGGAACTCCCTTCCTAACAGCACTGTGGGTGTACCTACCCCACATGGACTGCAGCAGTTCAAGAAGACAGCTCACCACCACCTTCTCAAGGGCAATTAGGGATGGGCAATAAATACTGGCCTAGCCAGCAACGCCCACATCCCATGTATGAATTTTTAAAAAATGAATTCATATTGATAGAACATAGGAACAGGATAAGGCCTTTCAACATCTTGAACCTGTTCTACCATTAATTTGATTGTGGCTGATTTGTACCTCAAATCCATTTACCTGCCTTTGCTCAGTATCCCTTGATACTCTCATATTTCAGTCTTAAAAATTTCAATTGCCCCAGCATCCACAGCTGTCGAAGGAGGCTTGGTGAGTTCCTACAGTGCATCTTGTAGATAGTACACACTGCTGCCACTGTGCTTTAGTGGTGAAGGGAATGAATGTTGAATGTGGTGATTGGAGTGCCAATCAAGTGGGCTGCTTTGTCTTGGATGGTGTCGACCCTCTTGAATATTGTTGGAGTTGCACCCATCCAGGCAAGTGGAGAGTATTTCGTCACACTCCTGACTTGTGCCTTGTCGATGGTGGACAGGCTTTGGCGAATTGGGAGGTGAGTTAGTCGCTGCAGAACTCCCAGCCTCTGTCATGTTCTTGTAGCCACAGTAGTTATGTGGCTACTCCAGATCAGTTTCTTGTCAATGGTAACCCACAGGATGTTGGTAGTGCCATTGAATATCAAGCAGAGATGTTACGATTGTCTCTTGTTTGAGATGGTCATTGCTTGGCACTTGTGCGGCATGAATGTTACATGCCACTTATTAGCCCAAGCCTGAATGTTGTTCAGGTCTTGCCGCATCTGGACACTACCTTGAGGAACTCTTGCAGTGATGTCCTGACATGATTGACCTCCAAAAAGCACATCCTTTGAACTAGGTATGACTCCAACCAGCGAAGGGTTTTCCCCCTGATTCCCATTGACTCCAGTTTTGCTCGGGCTACTTGATGACGTACTCGGTCAAATACTGCCTTGATGTCAAAGGTAGTCACTCTCAGCTCACCTCTGGAGTTCAGCTCTTTTGTTCACATTTGGACCAAGGCTGTAATGAGGTCAGGAGCTGAGTGACCCTGGTGAAACCCAAACTGAGTGCCACTGAGCAGGTTATTGCTAAGCAAGTGCTGCGTGATAGCACTGTCGACGACACCTTCCATCACTTTGCGAATGATCGAGAGTAGACTGATGGGATGGTAATTGGCCAGGTCGGATTTGTCCTGCTTTTTGTGTACAGGACATACTTGGGCAATTTTCCACATTGCCCGATAGATGCCAGTGTTGTCACTGAACTGGAACAGCTTGGCTATGGGCGCGGCTAGTTCCGGAGCACAGGTCTTCAGTACTATTGCCGATATGTTGTCAGGGCCCATAGCCTTTGCAGTATCCAGTGCCTTCAGCTGTTTCTTACTATCACATGGAGTGAATTGGATTGGCTGAAGAGTGGCATCTGTGATGCTGGGGACTTCAGGAGGAGGCCAAGATGGATCATCCACTCGGCACTTTCGGCTGAAGATGGATGCAAATGCTTCTGCCTCGTCTTTTACACTGATGTGCTGGGCTCCCCCATCATTGAGGATGGGGATATTTGTGGAGTCAGCTTTTTAATTGTCGACCACCATTCACGACTGGATGTGGCAGGACTGCAGAGCTTAGATCTGATCCGTTGGTTGTGGGATCGCTTAGCTCTGTCTATCGCATGCTGCTTCTGCTGGTTAGCATGCAAGAAGTCCTAGGTTGTAGCTTCACGAGGCTGACACCTTATTTTGAGGTATGCCTGGTGCTGTTCCTGGCTTGCCCTCCTACACTCTTCATTGAACCAGGGGTGGTCTCCTGGCTTGATGGTAATGGTATAGTGGGGGATATGCCAGGCCATGAGGTTACAGATTGTGGTTGAATACATTTCTGCTGCTGCTGATGGCCCACAGCGCCTCATGGATGCCCAGTTTTGAGTTGCTAGATCTGTTCAAAATCTCTTCCATTAAGCACAGCGGTAGTGCCACACAACATAAGCGGCGGCAGGCGGACCTGGGAGGAGGCGGATCCAGAGTGGGACCTGAGAACGAGAGCATGTGGCTTCAGGCTCTTACTTACCTGAAGAGTGGAGCGGTGGCAGGCACTCTCTCTCTCTCTCTCTGTCTGTGCCGGCCCGCGCTGAGATTCAAAAGAGCAAAAAAGACTTACAGTGACATCATGGGAAATCTGTAAGCTGATTGGTTGGGTAAGTAACAGCTGTTAGTGCCTGTAAATAGCTTAAAAAGAGGGGAAAGTTTGTTTATTTTGGAAAAAACCTCAAAACCTAATGTATAAGTGATAAGGTTAGTACTACTAAAGTGTGTTTTTTTATTGGTGTAATTTATTAAGGACTTTAGATTGTAGTGGGTAGTGTTTGGAATAAAACATGGCCCCAGCATGTCACCCGTAATATGCTCTTCCTGCGCTTTGTGGGAAATCAGGGACGCTTCCAGGGTCCCTGACGACCATGTGTACAGAAAGTGTATCCATCTGCAGCTACTGGCTACCCGCATTACGGAGCTGGAGCTGTGGGTGGATTCACTGTGGAGCATGGTGGTCACACTAGCTAGGTGGTCACATCACAGGCAAATGGCTCAAGGGCAGAAAGGGAATGGGTGACCATCAGGCAGAGTAGAGGAAGGCAGGTAGTGCAGGAGTTCCCTGTGGCCATCCCCCTCTCTAGCAGATATACCACTTTGGATATTTTTGGGGGAGATGGCTCAACGGAAAGCAGCAAGAGCCAAGCTCATGACACAATGGGTGGCTTTGCTGCACAGGAGGGAAGGAATAAGAGTGGCAGAGCTTTAGTGATAGGGGATTCAATTGTAAAGGGAACAGACAGGCGTTTCTGCGGCTGCAAAAGAGACTCCAGGATGGTATGTTGCCTGCCTGGTGCTAGGGTCAAGGATGTCTCTGAGCAGCTGCAGGGCATTCTGAAGGGCGAGGGCAAGGAGCCAGTTGTTGTGATACATATCGGTACCAACGACATAGGTACAAAAAGGGAAGAGGTCCTACAAGCTGAATATAGGGAGTTAGGACGAAAATTAAAAAGTAGAACCTCAAAGGCAGTAATCTCAGGATTACTACCAGTTCCTTGTGCTAACAAGAGCAGGAATAGCAGGAAATATCAGATGAATACGTGGCTGGAGAAATGGTGTAGGTTTAAAGGCTTGCTCAGGTCAGGAAAAGAACCCGACCCGAACCCGATCGAGTCACATCGGACCCGAGCCCAACCTAGCCCGAGCCTGTCCATTTTCGCCCAGCGTCCGACCCGACCCGACCCCGACTCAACCATCCCTTTACTTACCTTCTGACTGGGAAGCTCCACAAAGCTGCAGCGCATGCGTGATGTCATCATAGTGACGTCACTCGCTCACTACGCAGACTCAGTTTCATTCCGGACTCCCAGCTCAGGAAAGTTTTTTATTTTTAATACTTACCAGCAGAGCACTTACCATGTGTGTCCGGCCTGACGTGAACCTGGCCCGACCCAGACCAGACCCAACCCGACCCAAGCCCGAGCCCGAGCCCGAAAGCCCGAGCCAGAAGAGGGACCCGACCCGGCACGTGTCGTCGGGTCCCGTTGGGTTCTCGTTGGGTAGCAGGTCTTTAGTAGGAGGAAGGGATTCAGATTCCTGGAACATTGGGACTGGTTCTGGGGAAGGTGGGACCAGTACAAGCTGGATGGGTTGCATCTGGGCAGGACCGGGACCAATTTCCTTGGGGGGTGGGGGAGGTATTTGCTAATGCTCTTGGGGAGGGTTTAAACTAGAATGGCAGGGGATGGGAATCTGACCAGGGAGACAGAGGAGGGGGAAACAAGGATAGAAATGAAAGCCAGAAAGGTAAGAAGCAAAAGTGGAAGGCAGAGAAAACAAGGGCGAGAAACAAATGAGGCCATCGTGCAAAATAAAGTGAAGATGACTAACAATGTTAAAAAGACAAGTCTAAAGGCGTTGTGTCTTAATGCGTGGAGCATTCGCAATAGGGTAGATGAATTAACAATGCAAATAGAAATAAACGGTTATGATATAGTAGCGATTACGGAGACATGGCTGCAAGGTGACCAAGGATGGGAACTGAACATCCAGTGGTGTTCAATATTTGGAAAGGACAGGCAAAAAGGGACAGGAGGTGGGGTAGCATTGTTAGTAAAAGAGGAAATCAATGCAATAGTGAGGAAGGATATTGTCTCGGAAAATCATGATGCGGAATCTGTATGGGTGGAGCTAAGAAATACCAAGGGGCAGAAAACATTGGTGGGGGTTGTCTATAGGCTCCCAAACAGTAGTGGAGATTTAAGTGATGGCATTAAACAGGAAATTAGAGATGCGTGCAATAAGAGTACAACTGTAATCATGGATGACTTTAATCTACATACAGATTGGTCAAACCAAATTAGTAATAATACTGTGGAAGAGAATTTCCTGGCGTGTGTACGTGACAGTTTTTTTTAGACCAATACGTTGAGGAACCAACTAGAGAACAGCATGGGTATTGTGCAATGAGAAAGGATTAATTAACAATCTTGTTGTGCGGGGTTCATTGGGGAGGAGCGACCATAACATGATAGAATTCTTCATTAAGATGGAGAGTGAAGCAGTTGAATACGAAACTAGGGTCCTGAATCTAAATAAAGGAAACAATGAAGGCTATGGTAGATTGGGGAATTTTGCTAAAAGGGTTGACGGCAGATAGGCAATGGATAATATATAAAGAACCTGTGCATGAATTACAACAATTATTCATTCCTGTCTGGCGCAAAAATAAAACTGGAAAGGTGGCTCAACCGTGGCTTACAAAAGAAATTAGGGATAGCATTAAATCCAATGAGGAGGCATATAAAATTGCCAGAAAAAGCAGCAAGTTTGAGGATTGGTAGCTGTTTAGAATTCCACAAAGGAGGACAAAGAGGTTGATTAAGCAGGGGAAAATAGAGTATGAGAGTAAACTTGCGGGGAACATAAAAACTGACTGTAAAAGCTTCTATAAATATATGAAGAGAAAAAGATTAGTGAAGTCAAATGTAGGTCCCTTACATTCAGAAATGGGGGAAATTATGATGGAGAACAAAGAACTGGCAGAACAATTAAACACATACTTTGGTTCTGTCTTCACAAAGGAGGACACAAATAATCTCCCAGAAATGTTAGGGAACCAAGCATCTAATGAGAGGGAGGAACTGAAGGAAATCAGTATTATTAAAAAAATAGTGCTCGGGAAATTAATGGGGTTAAAGGCTGACAAATCCCCAGGGCCTGATAATCTACATCCTAGAGTACTAAAGGAAGTGGCCCTGGAAAAAGTGGATGCATTGCTGGTCATCTTCCAAATTTCTATGGATTCTGGAGCAGTTCCTACAGATTGGAGGGTGGCAAAAGTAACCCCACTATTTAAAAAAGGAGGGAGAGAAAAAACAGGGAATTACAGACCAGTTAGCCTTACATCATCAGTGGGGAAAATTCTAGAGTCTATTATAAAGGATCTGATAGCAGAACACCTGGAGAGCATAAACAGGTTTGGCAGAACTAGAATGGGCATTCTGGGGTTCCATCTGTGGCAACAATGAACATGGAGCTCTGGGATTTGCAGCATGGAGAGGGACCTCAAAGTTTAGTGGCAGAGAGGCAGACTATGGTATGACTGAAACTGTGTGCATGCGTATGTGTGTATATTAAGGATTAATAATTTATCAATTATTCTAAGTGCAGATATGTAGTTATTAAGCTGAAGAAACATCATGTAGGCCAATAGGTATTACAAATATTAAACTAGTGCATCTTACAGCATAGTACAACAAATCGTGTCGTACAACTTTCTTTCTCTGTAACTCTTTTAGCTTACTCATCATTACTATGGAGATAAGACACTACATAACATGAAATCTAAAAGCATTCAACTCATCTGTACCATGTGAGGCACATAAAAAAATACATTTTTCTACATTGTATCATATACATTGCAAACACAACTTCATGTATCTATTATCTTTGAATTAAAAGGGTCAATGAATTTGAGTCG
This sequence comes from Heterodontus francisci, assembly GCF_036365525.1. Taxonomy (NCBI): domain Eukaryota; kingdom Metazoa; phylum Chordata; class Chondrichthyes; order Heterodontiformes; family Heterodontidae; genus Heterodontus; species Heterodontus francisci. The sequence goes on along the minus strand of NC_090378.1, from coordinate 31,742,135 downwards.
CACATTCCTAATAAACTTTCATACCCTTTCTACATTAGTAGAAGGATAACATTACCTATTGAATTCATATCAATGCCAGATTATTGTGTAAGAGTGTGGTCGATGAAGACTGTATTGATCTTGATGCAGAGCAATACACTTCACATTTAGCTATTAGGGAGACATTTAATCTCCACTTACCTTCACTAGAATGGATTGGTTTAGGCACTTTGATTGGCATACAAGCATCATGATGAAAAGAACATTAAGATTTACAGCAAGTCTTTTCCTGTTATTTCAATAGTTTGCAGTCAGAGAGCTGGACCTTCATTGTTATTATATGTGCAAATTTACAGGCTTATCCAGGTGAGGGATGGTAGTATTGCAAAATGGAACATTTTCAACATTATACTGTTACAAACAAGATGGGAGGAGTGCACTGTCTTTTTTAGTCCCACTACTCCAAAGGTCACAATATAGATTTTAAATGTTTACCCAATTACCGATATGATCAATTCTACTCTTCATCCCAGAATACAATACACCAACCAGGTTTCTTTAATAAACAACAAAATTATCAGTTTATTATAAAACAAAACATTTCCAATAATGAAGCAAAGCATTAACACAAAGATAGAAATATGAAAGTTCCCTTTTTAAATACCTCACACCCACACACTGACACACACACTGGTTAAAGAAAAATAAAGAAATTTTCTCTGTCGAGCTCTTTTACAAAAAAAAGACAAAAAAAAAAGAATACTTTGGCCAAATACTTGTTACCTCTTGAAGAAAACGGTTGAGATATGTTGTGTCCCAAAATGGTATACAGTCTGGTGTCTGAGAACACGTAGGTGGATCACTAGGATCTTCTCTGAAGCAGTTTTTTTCAAGTGGCATCGGGAATTAATCCGGCAAGTTTTTCCAGCTTCTCAGGAGAAATGCAACATCAGGGGTTGTAGCTCTCACACACACTGAACTCAGGGCTTTTCACAGAGGTGAAGAAAGAGATGAGCGGGGTAGTTTTTCTCTTGGCAGGCTGACCTCCAATTAAGTTAAAACAGTCCACAACCCAACCAGAAAGTCAAAACAATATCCGAAAGGCAACATCATAAATCTTGACATGTCACTTCTCTTGTAAATATGTTCCCCAAGTCACCAAGGTTTCTGTTGTTTATTGAGCTTAAGGCATGTGACTTCCAGTAAAGGCTGTTTTCAAACAAGACCTCTTAGTGACCCTTGTAAAAAACACATCCATGGAATCTTTTCAGTTTTAAGCACAAGTATTCAAAATAAAAATGGAAGCACTTTCATAACAATACCCATCAGCAGTCAGGTCAAATGCAATGCAGAGCTGCTCCTACTTATTCCCCATTGTATGTTCCCTTCTACCTCATGCTAAAGAAAGAAAAAAATACAACTTGCCTTTCTTTGAATCTTATCACTGTCTTGGGATTTCTCAATGCATTCGACAGCCAATAGATTCTTTTTGAAGTGCAGTCACTATTGTTAAGTAGGCAAATGTGACAGCCAATGTGTACACAGCAAGATACTACAAAAGCCAAATGACAGAACACCCATATATCCTGTTTTTTGGGGGGTTGGTTGAGGATAGAATGTATGCCAGAACATAACGAAAATACTTTGTTCTTCTTCAAATAGTGTCATGGGATCTTTTACATCCACCTGAGCAGGCAGACTTGATTTAAAATTCTTATCTGAGAAACGGCAACTCAGATAATGCAGCATATCTTCAGTATTGGTCCTATGTTATTCAATAGGGTGTAAAATTCTTTACCTCTGGAGTTCTTCCCATGCAGTTTTGACAAGATCCCTCATCCTGATGTTGTAACTAACCCTATTATTAATTTTATTTGATCATTCACGGGATGGTTAGATTCTCTCTTATTTGAGATGCTCATTGCCTGGCACTTCTGTGGCGCAAATGTTACTTGCCCCTTATCTGCCCAAGCCTGGATATTGTCCAGGTCTTGCTGCATTTCTACACGGACTGCTTCAGTACCTGAGGAGTCATAAATGGTGATGAACATTGTGCAATCATCAGCGAACATCCCCACTTCTGACTTTATGATGGAGGGAAGGTCATTGATGAAGCAGCTGAAGATGGTTAGGCCTAGAACACTACCCTGAGGAACTCCTGCAGTGATGTCCTGGGACTGAGATGATTGACCTCCAACAACCACAATCATCCTCCTTTGTGCTAGGTATGACTCCACACAGCGGAGAATTTTCCTCCGCTTTCCATTGACTCCAGTTTTGCTAGGGCTCCTTGATGCCACACTTGGTCAAATATGATTGCTACATTACCCTGACAGTATATGGAGTATTTACTGCTACAGGGTGAAATGCCAACAGGGAGGGGCTTCTGCCTGCTCCTTTATATTCACCCCAGCTGCTCAAATTTTCCTGCGCCAATGACAGTGAGTAAACTCTGGTCATGCTGTGACCAGGAAGCCGCAGCAACATCAGAAGAGGGCTTCAACAGGAAGTATTTCGGTAGACTGGAAGGAGATTGGGCCACTTCAAGGCTTTTTCCTTCCATTGAGAGAACTCAGGACCTTTACCTTAATTTTCCAGAGCCTTCCACCACCTTCCACATGGTGGTAATTGGGATGGAGTGGGGTCAATGTGCCAGGATTCCTGGCCAAGCCCCCCCACCATGTTTTGCATATGGCAGGCAGGGAGGAATGGTGAGCAACCTCTTGACAGGACAGGAGGAGAGAAGTGCCAATCAGGGTAGTGAGACAATGTTAGGTCTCACTATCTGAAGCTCCCAACATTTTTCACCACAATCCAAACAGATTTCGGACAGGATCGCCAAGGAGAATTCCACCTATGTCCCTATTCCAACAACCAGGTACTACTATGTTAACTTGATAGTGTATCTCTTTTCCAAACACTGATGTAATTGCAAACTTGAAGGAAATTACGAAATGACTATACTTCAGTTTAAATAGTACTGAATTTAAAAGAACATTACTTGGACTGCAGCTTTGTGTCCAGCAGAAACTGGCCTGAAACTGTCGAAAGATTTTTTTTAGCAGCCTGTACCCACTCTGTCTATGCTTGATTCTATCCTAGGTTCCAAAGTTGAGACAACATTGGTCTAACATAAAACCCAACCCAACCAGCTGCAATATCTGACTAAAAATGAGCCTAGATTTTAGAGATGAAAGGATAGTGCACTTGAAATCTTTGGCCGGAATTTTACGTGGAGGTGGAGTCTCCTCCCACTGGCTTAAAAATCAAGGAAGGGTCCACTTCCACCGGACCTGGAAGCCATGCAGCTATTTTATGAGGCCCAGGTCCTTAACTTGCCTCAGACGGGGCTTCTGTCCCTCTAAGGCAGGAAGTCCCACCTCCAAGAGCTGCCAGCCAATTAGCAGGCCGACAGCTCTTCAGCCCCAGCAGCGCCATCGGGAGCGGTGACCACTGCTGGGACTGCAACTAGCGTGAGGAGCAGCATGGATGCCGGCCCCGAAACCGCAATGTGGGGTTTCAGGCCTTGCTGGGGACAATCAGCTGGGTACCAGTGAGGGGGGGGGTGGGTGGGTGGGGGTCAATGAGGAGGGCAGTGGGAGGGCTGTAGCATGGGTGGCTTGTGCTGCTGTGGGAGGCCCTTTGTGGGGCACAGGGTGTATGATCAGGAGGGTTCCCCCACCCCTAGGACCGCAAGAAGGCTGCCTAGTATTAGTGGGTGGCCTCCTCAGTTGTCGAAGTACCTGGCCGCTGCTGGTAAAATATCAGCGGCGGCGAGAGGAGGCCCTTAAGTGGCGCCCCTGCCTCCCACTCAATTTTACACTGACCCTTTCCTGGGAGGGGCATAAAATCCAGCCTTTGTCTCTAATTCTTTCTAGCTTAAACCCAGGTTCCATCGGCAAAAGGAGAGTGCAATTATAAAATATTTTCAATTGTCAGTGGAGTGGAACTGAAGAAACAATTCAAAATATTCAACAAAAATACATTCCATTGAAAAAGTAAAACTCAGCAAGAAAGATCCATCCGTGGTTTATTCAGGAAGTTAAGGACTGTATTAGATTCAAAGCAGAGGCTTATAATGTAGAGAATAGTAGCAAGTCTGAGCATTGGGAGTTTTTTAGAGACGAGCAAAGGGCCACCAAAAAGTTGATAAAAAGGGGAAAAAAATTAGAATCCGAGAGCAAACTAACCTGGAAAATTAAAACAGATTGTAAGGGCTTTTACAAGTACATACAGAGGACAAGAGTAGCTAAGTAAACGTTAGTCCCTTTGCAGCAGAGACAGGAAAAATGATTATGGGGAATGAGGAAATGGCAGAGACATTGAACAAATATTTTGTGTCTGTCTTCACAATGGAAGACTCAAGTTGCATACCAGAAATAAGAGGGTAACCTATGGCTAAAAAGAGTGAGGAAATTAAGGTAATTACTATCAGTTGAGAAAAAGTATTGGAGAAACTTAAGGCACTAAAATCTGACAAATCCCCAGGACATGATGGCCTACATCCGAGGGTTCTAAAAGAAGTAGCTGCAGAGATAGTGGATGCACTGGCTATGATTTTTCAAAATTTCCTGAATTCTGGAACGGTACCAGCAGATTGGAAGCTAGCAAATGTAACACTTCTAATCAAGAAAGGAGAAAGAGAGAGAAAGCAGGGAATTACAGGCCAGTTAGCCTAACATCAGTCATCGGAAAGTGTTGGAATCTATTATGAAGGAAGTCTTAACAATACACTTAGAAGATCATAGTTTAATCAGGCAAAGTCAACATGGTTTTACAGAAGGAAAACCATGTTTGACAAATTTATTAGAATTCTTTGAGAATGTAACTAGTAGAGTAGATAAAGGGGAACCAGTAGATGCAGTACACCTGGATATTCAAAAAGGTATTTAAAAAGGTGCCACACAAAGGGTTGATAGGCAAGATAAGGGCTCATGGAGTATATATTAACATGGATAGCAGATTGGTTAACCTTTAGGAAGCAAAGAGTAGGCATAAATGGGGCATTTTCAAATTGGCAGGTTGTGACTAGTGAAATGCCGCAAGGATCAGTGTTGGGGCCTCAGCTATTTACAATCTCTATTAATGACTTAGATGAAGAGACAGATTAATGCATCTAAGTTTGCTGATAATACAAAGGGAGGTGGAAATTTAAGCTGTGAGGAAGACACAGAGTGGCTGCAAAGAGATATAGACAGATTAGTGGCGCAGTGGTTAGCACCGCAGCCTCACAGCTCCAGGGACCCGGGCCCGATTCCGGGTACTGCCTGTGTGGAGTTTGCAAGTTCTCCCTGTGTCTGCGTGGGTTTCCTCCGGGTGCTCCGGTTTCCTCCCACAAGCCAAAAGACGCAGGTTGATAGGTAAATTGGCCATTATAAATTGTCACTAGTATAGGTAGGTGGTAAGGAAATATAGGGACAGGTGGGGATGTTTGGTAGGAATATGGGATTAGTGTAGGATTAGTACAAATGGGTGGTTGATGTTCGGCACAGACTCGGTGGGCCGAAGGGCCTGTTTCAGTGCTGTATCTCTAATCTAATCTAAATTAAGTGAGTGGGCAACAAGGTGGCAGATGGAGTATAATGTGGGGAAGTGTGCGATTATTCACTTTGGCCTCAAGAATAAAAGAGCAGAATATTTTTTAAAAGGCATGAAACTTTTAATTGTTGATATTCAGAGATTCTTCAGTGTGCTCGTACAAGGAACACAGAAAGTCAGCATGCAGATACAGCAAGCAAATAGGGAGGCAAATGGCATAAAAACATAAAGTGCTGGAAATACTCAGCAGGTCTGGCAGCATCTGTGGAGAGAGAAAAACACAATTAACGTTTCAGGTGATGAAAGGTCATCAACCTAAAATGTTAACTCTGTTTCTCTCTCCACAGATGCTGTCAGACCTGCAGAATATTTCCAGCACTTTCTGTTTTTATTTCAGATTTCCAGATCCACAGTATTTTGCTTTCATTTTAAAGGCAAATGGCATGTTGGCTTTTATTGCAAGGGGTTTAGAGTGCAAGAATAAAGAAGTCTTGTTACAATTGTGCAGGGCTTTGGTGAAACCACATTTGGAGTACTGTGTGCAGTTTTGGTCTCCATATTTAAGGAAGGATATGCTTGCATTGGAGGCAGTACAGCGAAGGCTCACCATATTGGTCCCTGGGATGAGAAGGTTGTTCTATGATGGCGGGATGAGTAAATTGGGCCTGTATTCTCTGGAGTTTAGAAGAATGAGAGGTGATCTAATTGAAACTTAGAAGATTTTGAAGGGGTTGGATAGGGTAGACACTGAGAGATTGCTTCCGCTGATTGTGGAATCTAAAATATGAGAGCACAGTCTCAGGATAAGGGGATGATCATTTACGACTGAGATGAGGGGAGATTTCTTCACTCAAAGGGTTGTGAATCTTTGGAATTCTCTACCTCAAAAGGTTGTGGATGTTCCATTGTTGAATATATTTAAGGCTGGGATAGACTGATTTTTGGTCTCTCAGGAAACCAAGGGATATGGGGAGAAGGTGGGAAAGTGGTGTTGAAGCCCAAGATCAGCTATAATCGTGTTAAATGATGGAGTAGGCTCGATGGGCTGCATGGTCAATCCTGCTCCTATTTCTTATGTTCTTATATTCTTAACTACTTGGTAGCTTTCCTGAAGAGATCAAATATCCTTGTCAACTCTTGGAGTCTCTGGCTCGTGACCTTCCGAGATGGAGAAAGCTCATTCGGGAAGACGTCATTAGCCTCGAGGGACTTCGTCAGGAACAGGTGGAGGTGAAGTCGAGGCTTCAGATGGAGCGTACAAACCTCCAAACTACTCCTCCACCTGACCCTTCAAGCACTATCTGCCTCTCATGTAGCAGAGTCTGCAGATCACGCATTGGACTTAACAGCTGTCTCAGAACTCATTGAACCATAGAGGAAGCAAGTCATCTTCAATCCCAAGAGATTGCCTAAGAAGAGAGAAGAAGACTTGGTAGTTTCCATTAGAAAAAGTGAAGGGTAAATTATCTAGAATATCGATGCATGTAATTATAAGGCGTTTCCAATTGGCAATAGACATTACCCATTTTAAAAATTTATTATATGAAATATTTTTCATTGACAACAAAGCGGGGAGATAAACTGTGCAACCCAGAGATGAAGAGATACTGTGCAAACCCATCATGCTAACCTGTGCTTCATATTATTTCTTCTACTGTTTTATTGTTGCTTGTGCTCAGCCCATCATCCTGTCAAAAGAGGCAGGCAGGAGGTCCCACGTGAAATTATTTTGCAGCATTGATCTCTGAGTATTTCTTGCTTCTCTGGATAAAAGCAATTTTCTCCCACCTGCACTCCAAGCCAGAGTTGCCCATTAGAAAGAAAGCAGTGGCTGGAGTATAAACCTTTGGCAAGACATTTGTCCTTGATCAAAGTGGTGGGAAAAATTCATTGCATTCTTTATCAAAATCCTGACGGGTGTATAGTTCTTCCTGTGACCCTGCTTGTTGTTTCTGTTCCTTGTCGAAGTATATTGCAAAAACTGTATTCACTGATAAACCCAGGAAGAATTGCAGGAACAGTACATTTTGAACAGCTTAGATCAGCCCTGCGTGAAATTGTCTTTTTTCTCTCTTCTTTTTTTAATTCAATGGACTGAAAGCATAAGGTATCATTTCCTAACTTTCAATATTATAATATTGCGAGAAATTGAAACCTCTTCATAACAATGCCCTTGAACTGACGGAAATCAGAATCCGGAGGAACATTAAATGCAATAGCCTGCAATGCCATTTTCCAATTTTAATAGGATCTTACAAATCTTATTATACAGATAATGTTTATATTTTTATTTCATGCTCATTGGAATGAAACCTGACTCAATTTAAGGGAATTAAACATTATCCATCAACAGCAATAAGAAATGAAGTGTTCCACACCGTTTCAACCCTTATCATTAAGAAATTAAGCCAATTTAGAGTATGCACACAAAGTAATCTTCCCATTGAAAACCACAGAGGTGTTTGGGGAAGGGGGTTGTCCTTTTCACAATGAGAGCAGATGCACACCTTTGCTGTTTTTCATTAAGAAAACGCAATAATGATTAGTCCTCTCCCTGTGACAGCTTCAGCCACCAAATAACTTGTTTATTTTTCACAGAAATATTATAAAATGATTGTGAAAGTGTTATGAAATTATCACTCTCTGCAGGGTTCTTAGACTTTGGAAATGCAGTCTTGGTGTATGCTTGGGTGAGAGCATTTAATTTTGGCAGGTGTAGCATTATGAGTTCTTTTAATCAGACTCAGAAAATGAATAAATGAAATTGAATTACCACAAAGATATTCCACTCTTCAGAACATTTAGTAGTCCACCTGTCTGCTGTGCACTCTCTGTTATCTGGAGGAGGCAGCCCCTCTGATCTTAGGAGCCCCAGAACATGTGTATTGAATTAACATAACCCTGTAACATGGAGATCCCTACAAATGGGTTATCGCAGGAGGAAATGCTTACTGTTTTCATGTATAAATCCAATGCATGGTACAAAATTCTTCTTTGGCCTCCTTGTCTAGAGAGGTGGTCAGTGGTTTATGAAGTAGTGTCTGGAGTGACTATAAAGGCCAATTCTAGAGTGACAGACTCATCCACAGGTGCTACAGATAAAATTGGTTGTCGGGGCTGTTACACAGTTGGCTCTCCCCTTGCGCTTCTGTCTTTTTTCCTGCCAACTGCTAAGTCTCTGCGACTCGCCACACTTTAGCCCCGCCTTTATGGCTGCCCACCAGCTCTGGCGATCGCTGGCAACTGACTCCCACGACTTGTGATCAATGTCACAGGACTTCATGTCGCGTTTGCAGACGTCTTTAAAGCGGAGACATGGACGGCCGGTGGGTCTGATACCAGTGACGAGCTCGCTGTACAATGTGTCCTTGGGGATCCTGCCACCTTCCATGCGGCTCACATGGCCAAGCCATCTCAAGCACTGCTGGCTCAGTAGGGTGTATATGCTGGGGATGTTGGCTGCCTCGAGGACTTCTGTGTTGGAGATACGGTCCTGCCACCTGATGCCTAGGATTGTCCGGAGGCAGCGAAGATGGAATGAATTGAGACGTCGCTGTTGGCTGACATACGTTGTCCAGGCCTCGCTGCCGTAGAGCAGGGTACTGAGGACACAGGATTGATAAACTCGGACTTTTGTGTTCCGTGTCAGTGCGCTATTTTCCCACACTCTCTTGGCCAGTCTGGACATAGCAGTGGAAGCCTTTCCCATGCGCTTGTTGATTTCTGCATCGAGAAACAGGTTACTGGTGATAGTTGAGCCTAGGTAGGTGAACTCTTGAACCACTTCCAGAGCGTGGTCACCAATATTGATGGATGGAGCATTTCTGACGTCCTGTCCCATGATGTTCGTTTTCATGAGGCTGATGGTTAGGCCAAATTGGTTGCAGGCATCCGCAATCCTGTCAATGAGTCTCTGCAGACACTCTGTAGTGTGAGATGTTAATGCAGCATCGTCAACAAAGAGGAGTTCCCTGATGAGGATTTTCCGTACTTTCGTCTTCGCTCTTAGACGGATAAAGTTGAACAACCTGCCACCTGATCTTGGGTGGAGGAAAATTCCTTCTTCTGAAGACTTGAACGCATGTGAAAGCAGCAGGGAGAAGAAGATACCAAACAGTGTAGGTGCGAGAACACAGCCCTGTTTCATGCTACTCAGGATAGGAAAGGGGTCTGATGAGGCACCGCTATGTTGAATTGTGCCTTTCATATTGTCATGGAATGAGGTGATGATACTTAGTAGCTTTGGTGGACATCCGATCTTTTCTAGTAGTCTGAAGAGACCACGTCTGCTGACGAGGTCAAAGGCTTTGGTGAGATCAATGAAAGCAACGTAGAGGGGCATCTGTTGTTCACGGCATTTTTCCTGTAGCTGGTGAAGGGAGAACAGCATGTCAATGGTGGATCTCTTTGCTCGAAAGCCACTCTGTGCCTCAGGGTGGACACGCTCAGCCAGCTTCTGGAGCCTGTTTAAAGCGACTCGAGCGAAGACTTTCCCCACTATGCTGAGCAGGGCGATTCCACGGTAGTTGTTGCAGTCACCGCGGTCACCTTTGTTTTTATAGAGGGTGATGATATTGGCATCGCGCATGTCCTGTGGTACTGCTCCCTCGTCCCAGCACAGGTAAAGCAGTTTGTACAGTGCTGAAAGTATAACAGGCTTGGTACTCTTGATTATTTCAGGTGTAATGCCGTACTTCCCAGGGACTTTTCCACTGGCTAGAGAATCAATGGCATCACTGAGTTCCGATTTTGTTGGCTGTACGTCCAGCTCATCCATGACTGGCAGAGACTGGGCTGCATTGAGGGCGGTCTCAGTGACAACATTTTCCCTGGAGTTCAGTTCTAGGTAGTGCTCCACCCAGCGGTCCATTTGCTTGCGTTGGTCAGTGATTGTGTCCCCTGATTTAGATTTGAGGGGGCCGATCTTCTTGATGGTTGGCTCAAAAGCTCTCTTATTGCCATCATACATTCCTCTGATGTTTTCGGTGTCAGAGGCCAGCTGAATATGACTGCATAGGTGTTGCCAGTAGTCATTTGTGCAGCGCCTGGCTGTTCTTTGTGCAGCGCTTCTGGCTGCTTTAAGTGCTAAGGATGTCAACTCGCTGGGGGCTTTCTTGTAGTTCAGCAGTGCAATGCGCTTAGCGGCTATGACAGGTTCCAGCTCTTCAAAGTGAGATTGACACCAGTCTACATTCCGCTTCGCACGTTTGCCACAGGTGGTCATTACTGAGTCATAGATGGGGTCTCTGATGTGGGCCCACTTGGTCTCTGCATCCCCTGTAGGAGTGTTTTAAAGGGCTTTTTCAAGTGAATTTAGAAAGCTATGTAACAGCTGTGGATGAGAGATTCTGCTAGTGCTGATGCGCGGGCGGCTCTTCTGCTTGGAGTGATGCAGCTTCTTTGGTTTGAGTCTAACCTTGCTGCACACCAGGGAGTGGCCGGTGTTGTAGTCCGCACTGTGGAAGCTGCGTGGGATTTGAACGCTGTTTAAAGAGGTAAAGAATATGATATAGCAAACAAGCAGTTCTTAACGTTTTTAATCTAATTCAAGAATTATATCGGCAGAAACTTTAAATGACGTGGAAGGCTCAGAATTGTTGTTGCAGAGAACTGGTGTAGAAGTGAAAATCTATTTGAAATTGTGGTAAGGGGGAGAGAGTACAATGTCTTATGATGGTATATGAATTGATACTAAGAAACCATTTTCTGAATGTGGTTCCAGGTATAGCTGCTTGACCAAGGATTCGGACTCTATGTTGGATAGCTGAGGGAAATGATCATTTTTCAATCTTATGAGTGTTGGGTAGCAAGGTACAGGAACCATATCAATCAACTAATGGAGATTCACCAAAACCAGCACTCTGTGAGCTGGAAACTGTACAGAACAACAAATCACAGGGGAGTGATTCAGGGAGAGCAATTATTATAGATACAATAAGGTGGGACACAAAGTCATTGGTCTGAAAGTGTATCACAGTGCAGCCAGGGAGACTGAGTGCTGGCATGAGAGGATGAGATCTTGGGGAGCTGTGAGGTGGCTCAGTTCATAGAATTTGGCACAGTACTTACCAAACTTACTAATCTTATTTTGTTCTGAACAAGAACCAAATGGAAGAGCTGCTTGGTATGGATTTTTCCTGACACTAGTACACCTATTCTGGGGGGCAGGAGTGTCCATACTGTTGATGTTTTGAAGACAAAAGATGTACCATTCGCTAAACTGTGGCTAGAATGTCCATCTTGGACAGGTGGTAAACAGATAGCTCACCACTACCTTCTCAAGGGCAATTAGGGATGGGCAAGAAATGCTGTCCTAGCCAGCAATGCCCACATCCCATGAATGAATAATTAAAAAAGTAGGGATTTTAGTAAGATTGAAGTAATATGCAATGTTGGGGAATGGTTTGAATATTAATATATTGCTAGCCTGTGCTGTTACTATGATACAGGCTGGGTCTGGAAAACAAAGCTAAACTAATACGAGATTGTTGTAACCATGGAGGCTGGTGGCATTGTGTGGACTGACTCTTCACCAAAGTCAGCCCAGTCAGGAGGCAGGGGCCCTGTTACATTAACTCTAAGCACAGCAAGGATTTAGGATTCAGCTTTTCATGGAATCCTAAGAAGTATGAACTGAGGGGGATTTACATTAGTTCAGGATGCTGACTGTAGATGAGAGACCATATTAAGGCAACAGGAGAGTGCTGACCATAGGGTTGTCTTATTCCAATCAAATCCATCAGTGGCATCCAATGCAACACAGTAATAGGTGAACACTATACCTCATCTGTAATGAAGCACTCTTGTAATTTTACTTGTTCAAGTGGAGGATGTAGGGAATCACATAATTGGTCCATTACCTGAAAGTAAAGCAATTTTATCAGTGGGGGAGTGCTTTAGACAGACAGCATAAGTACAGACACAGGCATCATGATGTGGAACTCTCACCAAGTCTTCAACCACTATCACTGGGCATATTTAGTTATGTAAGGCTATTTAACTGAGGGATACACATAGAGGCTACCTGACTCCAACTATGTATAAGACCATAACAAGTATAACTCGCAGTAAAAACGTATCTGTCAAAAAAGAATGGGGTTCATTTTCACTATAGGCATGGGCAGAAAACTGATGGTTATGGATCATGCACAAGGTAGATCGGGTGAGTTGTATAGACGGCCAATCAACAACTGCCAGCTTTCTGCCCATGCCCAAGTAAACATTACCTTTGCATATTCTGTGAGGCTTTTTTACTGGAAAATCTTGCCAACATTTTCATCCAAGCAAGATTTGTGCAAGTGCCCAAAATTGTCATTATTTATATTTGACTAATGTTGTGCTACTTTGAGTGGTGAGGAGTGTGTTAATCTTGACTGTCATGAGAATGCATCAATATACCACAATTTCTCCTTATTCTGTAGTTGTCACAAACTCCAGTTGATCATCTGTTGCTAATGTAATTGACTTCTGCTTGTGCAGAAAGGTACAATTTTAACATCTAGGTACTAAAGGAATGATTAGATGAATTTGCTTTGCCTGTCTCAGTGCTGATTGAATAAATCTCCCAGTGGTTGGTGTGCGCCCTCTTTCACCTTGTGGTAAGTCGTTTTCTTGACACTTTTGGAAACCGATTCTTTTAGTGGGCTCCCACTATTCTTCAGGTGAGCTCTTTACTATATATTACAAGAAGGTCTTATGTAGCAGAGATCAGTCAAGCTTGACCTCTCAAATGATCTCTACCACAGTGGGGAAGCAGTGTAAGAGGAAACTTGGAAGTTGTATTATTCGCAATACCGAAATGAGCTGCATGGAAGAAAGTCAAAGAGAATTTCAAACTCAGCAGTACTGTCTTCTTTCATGACCCTTGGTATTTCTGCCAAGAGCGAGTCAACCACAGAAGGTTGTGGTGAATTAGCTATTAGGACACAATATTAGCAGTTTTAAGATAGCTGAAAAAAATGAGCATGGAAGTAGAGGTGGCAAGGCTTCCAGAAATCTGTTCTGCCTCACAGTATAATTGGCTTGTTTTGGGTGGATTGGAACTGAAGTGTATCACCTATCTGAGAGCGGGCTGCTCATTGGTAATTCTACGGTTTAGTGGAGGTGAGATTCATCTTGAGCAATAGCATGAAACAGGTGAAAGTGAATTGGCAGCCAGTTTTACAGTTCTAAATTATCCATGGAGAAGAAAAGGATCAGATTGTAAAATGGGCTGCTGATTCACTAGCACCCACTTTACAATGCTGGCCAAGATGAATTTCCTCCCCTCCCCCATCATCCCCCCAATTGTCTCTGAGGTGACATTATTTGATATAAACCACATTCAATAAAGTGTTTCCTTTTTATATGTTACATGCATCAAGTTAAGGGACATCTGTGCAGGAAAGATTTCCACCTTATGCTTGACGCGCTAGGATTAGACAGTCCATCAGGCACAGGATGAGTTAGATGCAGAGTAAAATTTCCTTTGCAGTACCCCAGCAACATGCCCATACACCTAACTGAAAAGGTACAATCTTTCTCCTTATAGGCAGTTTGAGTGAGACTGTCCAATTAGTGCTGACTAATGGACAAATTGCCACTGTGAAGTTGCTGTGTTGAGATTGTCTCAACTCATGTCATTTAAAGATCCCTAATAGCAATTGGAAAGAAGAGACTTGCAATCCATCTGATTTCAATTCAAATCCAAGTGCTAGAGGTTAAAGGACAGACTGTGCCAGTTGTTAGTGCCCCAGAGGGTTCAGCAGCGTAACATTACAATTATTAGCAGTCTGTATTCCTGGAAGTCCTTTGAGGTTATAACAGGACAACAAACAGTCTTTTTTGTGTTTCACAGTATTCTGATAAAGCATAATGTTTAAATAAGTACTACAAATAATACAGGCAAAAGCTTAAAATTCAAGTACCAAATGGTACAAAACTTGTCTGGTATTTTAACCCACATGAAGTCTAAATGGCTTAAATTGCTTTTCTCTTATGTAGTATACTTTGATTTTCTTTGGTAAGTTATTTTAATATTTTGTCCATTACTCATGTCATGGTGCCCTTGTGTCACATATCATCTATAGCAAGCAAGCAAATTGCCAATGACGTTCTGAAACTAGTCAATAATAGTTGTCTGTGAAAAAAGTTCGATTTCTCCATTTAGCTTCCCTGTGATGGGAAGTTAGCATGTGGGAAATGTGGACACGGTTCCAGTATCCTATTATTTTATGGTACTGAATTTTTGGAACTTCAACATACTGCATCACCCAATTTGTTTTATATTTTGTACCCCATCCCAATTTGTTATATGTTTCTCCCTGTTTATAGGTCTCCCACACCCATGTACTATTTTTCAGATGCAATAGCAGACTACCATGGAGAAATAAAAACAGAAAATACTGGATATATTCATCTGGCAGCATCTGTGGAGAAACAGCTAATGTTTTGGGTCGATGCCTTTCATCAGAGCCATGGAGAATATGGGCACTGCAGGATCCTCTGCAGGGAACCCCCCCTCCCCCCACCCCCTATCCCCCTTTGACTGAGTTCCTGAGCACAGACACAGCTTCAGTAACAAATGCTCTGAATGGGGTTATAGAGATTTTGGGCTCTGACTGATAGCAGTTTACTTTCTCTAACTTCACCATGTTGAGAATTCAGAATCAGACAGTGAGACTGGAGGACCTCAGCAACTTCATTGTTACTCAGCGGTCTGATGACACATAAAGCACGCTTGGGAGTGTCCACCAGCAGAATAATGGCAAAACTTAGTGGATTCTCTTACTGTGATGCCAAATCTGTACCAATCACTCTGTCCCACTCAAGAATCAAGATGTGGCAACCACAACAACAATGTCCACCTGTGCATTAGGGGGCATCTACTAACTCAGCAAAAGGAGGTGTTGGACCATCTTCAATCTTAGAGGCAGCTACTGAAGCAGAACAGTTAACCACTTCACAGGGAAACACTTATATGGAGTATATGCTTAAGATGTAACAAAGGGGAAGCTGTAAGATTTAGAACCTTACTTATAATTTGTTCTTGGACCAGACAATAAGAATTCAGACACCTAATATAATCATATCAGGATGATTTATTAAGGCTAAAAACAATACTTACCAAATTCAAGGCAGTCAATATCCTAGTCCAGATGGCCTTTACTCTCCACCGGCTCTAGTGGTACAGACGGCTCGTGACTTCTCTTGTCTCCCCCTTCGTCATCTTCAAATCTGTGTGCCGATCCTTTCTGTTTCTTTATTCTTTGTAGCCAGTGGCTTCTCCTGTGCACTGATTGGTTGGTTCATACATATCGCTGTTTCGCTTGGTCCTGCCAATTTGTTTGTCAGCACTTCTGTTTGTACATTAATCACAATCACATGTGCAAAACAATGTGTACAAAGAGTCCATTATATCCTTGAGGTCCATTAGCTCATACATTTCCAGCGAGACTCATCCTACTTTTCTGTTACATTTTGATCACAACTTGTTACATAGTTTTCGATATCAGTTCTTTTCTTTCACTTTATCTACTTGTTATCAGTCCATACCACAATGTAATTCAGATATGGGGAGGAGGTGGTGTAGTGGTGTTGTCACTGGACTAGTAACCCAGAGACCCAGGTAATTGCTCTGGGGACAAAAACAAGAAATGCTGGAATCACTCAGCAGGTCTGGCAGCATCTGTGGAAAGAGAAGCAGAGTTAACGTTTCGGGTCAGTGACCCTTCTTCGGGGACATGGGTTCAAATCCGACCATAGCAGAAGGTGGAATTTGAATTCAATTAATAAATCCAGAATTAAAAAAAGCTAGTCTAATGATGTCCATGAAACCATCGTCGATTGTTGCAAAAACCCATCTGGTTCACTAATGTCCTTCAGGGAAGGAAATCTGCTGTCCTTACCTGGTCTGGTCTACATGTGGATCCAGACCCACAGCAATGTAGTTGTCTCTTACATGCCCTCTGAAATGGCCTAGCAAGCCACTCAGTTGTATCTAACCGCTACGAAGTCAATAAAAAGGAATGAAACAGGACGGAGCACCCGGCATCGACCAAGGCACCGGAAACAACAACGGCAAACCCAGCCCTGTCGACCCTGCAAAGTCCTCCTTACTAACATCTGGGGGCTTGTACCAAAGTTGGGAGAACTGTCCCACAGACTAGTCAAGCAACAGCCTGACATAGTCATACTCACGGGATCATACCTTACAGACAATGTCCCAGACACTGCCATCACTATCCCTGGGTATGTCCTGTCCCACCGGCAGGACAGACCCACAAGAGGTGGCAGCACAGTGGTATACAATAGAGAGGGAGTTGCCCTGAGAGTCCTCAACATCGACTCTGGACCTCATGAAGTCTCATGGCATCAGATTAAACATGGGCAAGGTAATGGTAATCCTGCTGATTACCATTTACCACCCTCCCTCAGCTGATGAGTCAGTACTCCTCCATGTTGAACAGCACTTGGAAGAAGCACTGAGGGTGGCGAGGGCACAGAATGTACTCTAGGTGGGGGACTTCAATGTCCATCACCAAGAGTGGCTTGGTAGCACTACTACTGACCGAGCTGGCCAAGTCCTAAAGGACATATCTGCTATACTGGGTATGCAGCAGGTGGTGAGGGAACCAACAAGAGGGGAAAACATACTTGACCTCGTCCTCACCAATCTGCCTGCCGCAGATGCATCTGTCCATGACAATTTTGGTAGGAGTGACCACCACACAGTCCTTGTGGAGACGAAGTCCCGCTTTCACATTGAGGATACCTTCCTTCGTGTTGTGTGGCACTACCACCATTAATAGGCTAGTTAACGGCCTCAATTGGCCTCTAGGGGGGTAGGTCATCGTCGCCCTTGGGAAAATCAGAACTGGGAATCCCCATGTCAGGCTCCGTGGCGGGCAGTTCCGCACAAATTCTCTGGCCTCCCCCCCACCACAAAACCCGCCTTCTGGCTAAGCAAAAGATCCAGCCCAAAAGGTGGTAGAAGTTTGGAACTCTCTCCACAAACAGAAACTGATGCTAGATCAATTATCAATTTTAAATCTGAGATGAATAGATTTCTGTTAATCAACGGTTTTAAGGGATATGAGGCAAAGGCAGGTATATGGAGTTAGGCTACAGATCAGCCATGATCTCATTGGATGGCGGAACAGGCTTGAGGTGCTAAATGGCCTACTTCTGTTGCTAGGAGGCTTTTAAGGATGCTGCATGTTTCTGCTTTTACTGTGTTTATATTTTTAATCCAAATTGGCCAGGAAACCCAGCAGGTAAAAGGTGAGAAGGGCCGAATCCTAGTGCTGTGTGGGCCATGAGGGGCAGGAGTATTTCCTCCAACTCCAATCAGTTTACCTGTAAACACCAGCACACCTCCACAATCTCCCCATGAACTCCCCTTCACTGACCATCTCACCATGATCTTCACTGACTCCCCCCAACCCTGATACTGCCAGACCCCTGCGATTTTCCCTGATTCCCGTGATCTTCTCCAATTACTCAAGATCCACCTGCTGTCCCTGGAACCATAGTCTACACATTCCCCTGCAATCTCTATCCCCAACAGCCACAAAACTTAACCTGCTCCTCGGCTGTGACCTTTTCTGGAGCTGTCCCCATCCAATGGACAGCCAAGCCTGTCAATCAGGCTGGCTTCTGGGCAGGGAATCTGTTAAAAAGAAACACTCACGCCATGGCTTATTTTTGGGTTTCCCAACAATAACTCACCTGATCCAAAAACCCACTGCAGTAAACATCAGAGTCTATGATTATATTCTATGATTGAATGTAATAGATGCATTATTAATCTAATTGATCTATTATATGATCATTGCAATCAATAGATCATAGATTATAGCAATTTGATGGGTCCAGCTTCAAATCAATGAATATATTTTCCAACCTAATTGTTTGCATTGCATTGATGCAATTTTGTTAATATGATACTTCTACATTGCAGTGATACTGAGCTTGTAATAGACATTATTGATTAGACAGTTACATATTATGCTAATGTAATAGATGTATTATCATTCTGGTAATTACTGATGTTTAAATGTATCATTGCAAGCTGCCATATATATATACTAAGTTGCCCCAATTTTACAGCAAATTATTTTACTGTAGTAGCTGATTATGGCATATTTCATCCACAACTGAATTCTGGTAAATATGTGTTGACTGTGCCAAACATGTTATCACAAGATATGGATTTATGTAAACTCCAGATAAAGAAAGCTCAGTTGGAAATGCTTTAATTTGCACTTAGTACATTGATTATTCATTGGATAAGAGAAAGCTTTTTTTAGTACACTCAAACAACCTGACAGTACTATGGTAGTCTAGTGGTTATGGCACTGGACTAGCACTCCAGAGGTAACAAGTTTAAATCAGGTGGATGGTTTCAAATGGCTTTCAGCATCTTTCTCCAGGAAATTAACAGATGATTCCTGGCATTGAACTAAATCATAGAGGCAGACATATAGTGGAATAAGGAAACGCTCCTCAGTAATCCTCCACACCTATCATTTGCAAATGTCATCCTATTTAGGAGTAGTATGTGGAAAAGAACATGATGCACTAGTTCCCAAAGCACAGGATGAATTTTGTTAAACATATTGCCCACATTCACTCTTATATTAATAAAATAAATACTGAACACTATAAAGTTGCAATCAATACTTTTTATAATATAAATTAATATATCCATTGTTTTATGTGTAACTTAGTCATTTGGGCATAAGAAGCAATTTTATTATTAAATTTTACTGTCATTAAAATGTACATTTGAAGTTCTGCACTCTGTCCTTCTATTTGCAGAAATGGCCGTGTACAGGCTTCAAGGTAAAAGAAAATATTGATCAGTGGCTGTCATATTGATGTAGCTTGAACCATTGGTTGGTGTGTTGCAGGAGCTTCATATTCAGTCTCATCCTCTTCCTACATTCTACCTTGCTCAAAGACAATATATTTGCTGGATGCTGCATACAACAGTTGAACAGTTCGCTTATTCTGGCTGTTGCTGTATGGCATGACCAAAGCAGTCCAAATATTGTAAATGCTGTTCCAGGAGGTCAAGTCTATTTCTGCCTTGTCCTTGGCAGACCTTTCTTGTGAGGCCTGAGGGTAGTTCATATCTGTCAATTGACCAATGCCTCCCAGAAAGTCAACAATGCATTCTTAATTTCTCCTTGAACAGTTGTAGAACCTTTGATATGTGTGTGAGGAGTAATGCTCAGACAACACAAATTAACTTGCAGAACTTTTAGCAATGATCCCCACGCTCTGAATGTTGAGGGAACAGTAGCGCTTTCTGTTGATAAAAGGGAAGACTCCTGGTGCCCAAATAGTGATGTGAGTATAAGCAATGGCACCTTGTACCTAGGGAATACCACATGACTGGTGACGATCGGCCTGCCTGATCAGTTGTTGATGAGTTCCAATTGAAGTTGGTGTACCTAATACATAACTGAAAAGGACATCTGCTACCTCTGGCGATGAACAGCATTCTGACTGATTTGATTGATGTCTACAGTTTATGCCTGGAATTACCCTGTACAATAGCAGTAGATTATGCTGGCCACTTTCATTTCCACTAAGACTGCCATCCTTATTTTTCTCCATGGTTGGTTGCCAAACGTTGACACAGGTCAAAGCACAGCTTCCTCTCTGCATACCAAGAGAGTGGAATGCTGGGAGAGGCTTCATTGAAAAAATGCGGAATGCTGGGAACGGCTTCGTTGAAAAGAGTGCAGAATGCTGGAAGAGACTTCATTGAAAAGAGCGTGGAGAGCTGGGAGTATTGAAAAAGAGCACAGAATGCTGGGAGAGGCTTCATTGAAAAGAGCGTGGAGAGCTGGGAGAATTGAAAAAGGGCACAGAATGCTGGGAGAGGCTTCATTGAAAAGAGCGCGGAATGCTGGGAGAGGCTTCATTGAAAAGAGCGTGGAGAGCTGAGAGAATTGAAAAGAGTGCAGAATGCTGGAAGAGACTTCATTGAAAAGAGCGCGGAATGCTGGGAGAGGCTTCATTGAAAAGAGTGCGGAATGCTGGGAGAAGCTTCATTGAAAAGAGTGCGGAATGCTGGGAGAAGCTTCATTGAAAAGAGCGCAAAATGCTGGGAGAGGCTTCATTGAAAAGAGTGAGGAATGCTGGGAGAGGCTTCATTGAAAAGAGTGAGGAATGCTGGGAGAAGCTTCATTGAAAACAGCGCAGAATGCTGGGAGAGGTTTCATTGAAAAGAGTGCGAATGCTGGGAGAGGCTTCATTGAAAAGAGTGCGGAATGCTGGGAGAAGCTTCATTGAAAAGAGTGCGGAATGCTGGGAGAAGCTTCATTGAAAAGAGCGCAAAATGCTGGGAGAGGCTTCATTGAAAAGAGTGAGGAATGCTGGGAGAGGCTTCATTGAAAAGAGTGAGGAATGCTGGGAGAAGCTTCATTGAAAACAGCGCAGAATGCTGGGAGAGGTTTCATTGAAAAGAGTGCGAATGCTGGGAGAAGCTTCATTGAAAACAGCGCAGAATGCTGGGAGAAGTTTCATTGAAAAGAGTGCGGAATGCTGGGAGAAGCTTCATTGAAAACAGCGCAGAATGCTGGGAGAGGCTTCATTGAAAAGTGAGAGGAGTGCTGGGAGAGGCTTCATTGAAAACAGCGCAGAATGCTGGGAGAGGCTTCATTGAAAAGTGAGAGGAGTGCTGGGAGAGGCTTCATTGAAAACAGCGCAGAATGCTGGGAGAGGCTTCATTGAAAAGTGAGAGGAGTGCTGGGAGAGGCTTCATTGAAAAGAGAGCAGAGTGCTGGGAGAGGCTATCCTATCCCCTATCCTATCCCCTATCCTATCCCCTATCCCATCCGCTATCCTATCCCCTATCCTATCAAATCCTCTGTTCAGTGGAACGAGCTCATTCAAGAAAATGAAGTGTGACATCACAGGAAAGCCAGTAGGTGATTTGTTGGGGAAGAAGCTACCTGTTTGATGAGTATCTGGTAAGTAGTTAAGGTCTATTCTAATCCTAATGTTTAAAATAGTAAAGGAACTAGTGGTAAGCTTAATAAAATATATAAAAAAAGGAAAATAAAATAAATAATTGAACAAAATAATTAAGTAGTTAATTAAAACACATTAAGGATGGCTGGACAGGTGATGTGTGATGGCTGCAGCATGTGGGAGCTCCTCGGTGCCAATGTGATTCAGGGCAAACATGTCTGCAGTAAGTGTTTGCGGCTCGAAGAGCTTTGGCTCAGAGTCATTGAACTGGACACTGCAACACATTGGGGACGGGGAAAATTACCTGGGCATTTTGTACCATGAGGTGGTCACATCCCTAAGGATAGGGTCTTCTGATATGGTCAATGGTCAGGGACAGCAGACTGTGGCTGCAACTGAGGCAGGTAAGGGGACCCAGAGGGCAGGAGTGCAGGAGCCTCAGCTTTTGCGATTGTCCAACAGGTTTGAGGTTCTCTCAGCTTGTCTGGATGAGAGTGAGGGCTACAGGGTGGATGAGCAACCTGACCATGGCACCATGGTACAGGGAACCATTCAAGTGGAGGGAGAGAAAAAGGAATGTAGTGGTAGTAGAGGACAATATAGTTAGGGGGATTGACACTGTTCTCTTCAGCAAAGAGCGAGAGTCCAGATGGCTGTGTTGCCTGCCCAGTGCCAGGGTTCGGGACATCTGCTCAGGGCTGGAGAGGAACTTATAGTGGGAGGGGGAGGATCTGGTCGTCATGATCCATGTAGGTACCAATGACATAGGCAGGACAAGGAAAGAGGTTCTGCACAGTCAGTATGAGGAACTAGACACCAAATTAAGAAGCAGAACCTCAAAAGTAATATTCTCTGGATTATTATCTGAGTCACGTGCAAATTGGCATAGGGCAAATAAGATTAGAGAAATTAATGCATGGCTCAAAGACTGGTGTGGTAGAAGAGGCTTCCGGTTCATGGGCACTGGCACCAGTACTGGGGAAAGTGGTGGCTGTACTGTTGGGACGTTCTACATCTGAACCATGCTGGGGCCGGTGTTCTAGCGAGCCACATAACTAGGGAAGTAGAGAGGGTTTTAAACTGAATTGTGGTGACAAGGGATCAAATTTGGGAAGATATGGTAAATCAAGGAGTAGACACTAGGCAAGAGAAGATGGTATTAATATGGGAAATGATAAATAGACTGTGACAGGAAGGGACAGAGCGTACAAATCTAAGAGTAAATCAACAGATAAGGCTAGACGTTACAAAAATAATAAAAGGACAAAACTAAAGGCTCTGAATCTAAATGCATGTAGCATTTGAAACAAAATAGATGAGCTAAGAGTGCAAATAGAAATAAATAACTACAATCTGATAGCCATTACAGAGACATGGCTGCAGCATGACATAGATTGGGACCTGAATATTAAAGGGTACATGGCATTTAGGAAGCTAAGAAAAGGTGGAGGGGTAGCTCTGTTAATTAATGATGGTATTAGTGCAATAGAGAGGGATGACCTAAGTTCAGGAAACCAGGATGTAGAAGCAGTTTGGGTAGAGATGAGAAATCATAAAAGCAAGAAGTCACTTGTGGGAGTGGTGTACAGGCCACCTAACATTAAGCACACTGTCGGATAGGGTATACAGGAAGAAATAATGGCAGCTTGTCAGAAAGGTACAGTGATAATTATGGGGAATTTTAATTAACATATAGACTGAAAAAATCAGATGGGCAGAGGTAGCCTAGATGAGGAATACATAGAATGTTTTTGGGATAATTTCTTGGAACAATAGATTCTGGAGCTAACCAGAGAGTAGGCTATACCAGACCTGATATTGTGCAATGAAATAGGATTAATTAGTTACCTCATAGTTGAGGTGCCTCTAGGTAGCAGCGATCATAATATGATTGAATTTTACATTCAGTTTGAGGGAGAGAAGAGTGGGTCTAAGACTAGTATTTTAAACTGAAATAAGGGCAATTATGAGGGCATGAAAGCAGAGCTAGCTAAAGTGAACTGGCAAATCAGGACAAAGGATAGGTCAATAGAAATGCAGTGGCACACATTTAACGGAATATTTCAGAATACACAGAATAGATCCATTTCAACGAGAAAGAAAAATTCCAAGGGTGGGACCCGCCATCCGTGGTTAACTAAAACAGTTAAAAAGAGTGGGCTGAGTTTTACGCCACCCCCAGCGGGTCAGTTGGTGGCGTGGGGGTCGCGTAAAATTGAGTGTGAGGCTCCGGGAGGCCTACTCGCCCCGCCTCCGCCTCCGGTCGACTGCCCGAGGCCAATCAAGGCCCTTAAGTGGCCACTTAACGGCCACCTAAAGGCCTGTGCCTGCCTCCACGGGTATTTTACCCATGGCTATCGGGTGTGCTGGGGACATGAAAGGCCGTCCAGCGATAGCCTGATTGAGGACCGCCCCCGCCTCCCAATCCACCCCCGGGACCCAAGATGCCCCCCTCCCCTCAAACGACCACTCCAGCCTCACCAGGGAAGGACTGATCCCCCTAGTGAGGCAAGCTCAACTTACCTCATCTCTCGGCTCCATGGTGTCAGCTGGGCTGCAATCTCAACGGTGGCCACCGCTTCTGGTGGCGCTGCTGGTACTAAGAGCTGCTGGCCCGCTGATTGGCCGGCAGCTCACTGAGGCGGGACCTCCTCCCTCAAGTGGGTGGAAGTCCCGCCTTGGGACAATTAAAGCCCGGGGACCCGTAAAATGCGGAACGGATCCCCGGGCTAGGCGGAAGCAGGTTTGCCACCGACTTTTACGTTGGTGGTGAACTCCCGTTCGCCTAAGGTAAAGTCCAGCTCAGTATCAAACTAAAAGCAAAAGCATATAATTGCACAAAGATGGGAGACAGGTCGGAAGATTGGACAGAATATTAAAAAACAGCAAAGAATGACTAAAAGATTGATAAGGAACGTAAAATTAGAGTATGAGAGAAAGCTAGCTAGAAATATAAAGAGTGAGAGTTTCTATAGATATTTAAAAAAGAAAAGAGTTAACAAAGTGAGCATTGGTCCTATAGAGTGAGTCTGGGGAATTAATAATGGATAATAAGGAGATGGCAGATGAATTGAAAAGGGATTTTGCACTAGTCTTCACTATTGCAGATAAAAGTAACATCCCAGTATTAGCTGTAAGTCAGGAAATGGAAGGGAGGGAGGAACTCAAGAACTCAAGAAAACTACAACCACCAAGGAAGTGGTAATGAACAAATTGCTGGAGCTGAGGGGTGGCAAGTCCCCGGGTCCCGATGGACTTCATCCTAGGGTTTTAAAAGAGGTAGCTAGTGAGATAGTTGATGTATTCGTTTTAATTTTCTAAAATTCCCTAGATTTGGGGAAGGTTCCGTTAGATTCCTAGAATCGCAGAGTTCCTCAGGGTAGTGTCCTAGGCCCAACCATCTTCAGCTGCTTCATCAATGACCTACCTTCAATCATAAGGTCAGAAGTGGGGATGTTCGCTGATGATTGCACAATGTTCAGCACCATTCGCGACTCCTCAGATACTGAAGCAGTCCGTGTAGAAATGCAGCAAGACCTAGACAATATCCAGGCTTGGGCTGATAAGTGGCAAGTAACATTCATGCCACACAAGTGCCAGGCAATGACCATCTCCAACAAGAGAGAATCTAGCCATCTCCCCTTGACATTCAATGACATGACCATCGCTGAATCCCCCACTATCAACATCCTCGAGGCTACCATTGACCCGAAACTGAACTGGGGTAGCCATATAAATACCACGGCTACAAGAGCAGGTCAGAGGCTAGAAATCCTGCAGTGAGTTACTCATCTCCTGAGTCCCCAAAGCCTGTCCACCATCTACAAGGCACAAGTCAGGAGTGTGATGGAATACTCTCCACTTGTCTGGATGGGTGCAGCTCCAACAACACTCAAGAAGCTCGACACCATCCAGGACAAAGCAGCCCGCGTGATTGGCACCCCATCCACAAACATTCACTCCCTCCACCACCGATGCACAGTGGCAGCAGTGTGTACCATCTACAAGATGCACTGCAGCAACACACCAAGGCTCCGTAGACAGCACCTTTCAAACCCGCAACCTCTACCAACAAGAAGGACAAGGGCAAAAAATGCATGGGAACACCACCACCTGCAAGTTCCCCTCCAAGTCACACACCATCCTGACTTGGAACTATATTGCCGTTCCTTCACCGTCGCTGGAACTCCCTTCCTAACAGCCTTGTGGGTGTACCTACCTCACATGGACTGTGGTTCAAGAAGGCAGCTCACCACCACCTTCTCAAGGGCAATTAGGGATGGGCAATAAATGGTAGCCTAGCCAGCGACGCCCACATCCCATGAATGAATAAGAAAAAATTAGAAAATAGTGAATGTAATTCCTTTATTCAAAAAGGGAGGGAGACAGAAAGCAGGAAACTACAAATCAGTTAGCTTAGCATCTGTCTGAGGGAAAATATTAGAAGCTATCATTAAAGATGTTGTAGCAGGGCATTTAGAAAAAATCAAGGTAATCAGGCAGAGTCAACATGGTTTTGTGAAAGGGAAATCATGTTTAACCAATTTATTGGAGTTCTTTGACGGTGCTACATGTGCTGTGGATAAAGGGGAATCAGTGGATGTATTGTACTTAGATTTCCAGAATGCATTTGATAAGGTGCCACATCAAAGGTTATTGCAGAAAATAAAAGCTCATGGTGTAGGGGGTTACATATTGGCATGGATAGAAGATTGGTTAGCTAACAGGAAACAGAGAGTAGGCATAAATGGGTCATTTTCTGGTTGGCAAGATGTAATGAGTGGTGTGCCACGGGGATCTGTGCTGTGGCCTCAACGTTTTACAATTTATATAAATGACTTAGATGAAGGGACCGAAGGTATGGTTGCGAAATTTGTTGATGACCCAAAGATAGGTAGGAAAATAACTTGCGAAGAGGGCATAAGGGGGCTACAAAGGGATATAGATAGGTTAAGTGAATGGGCAAAGACCTGGCAAATTGAGTATAATGTGGGAAAGGGTAAAATTGTCCACTTTGGCAGGAAGAATAAAAAAGAAGCATATTATTTAAATGGTGAGAGATTCCAGAGCTCTGAGATGCAGAGGGATCTGGGTGTCCCAGTGCATGAATCGTAAAAGGTTAGTATGCAGGTATAGCACATATTGAGGAAAGCTAATAGAATGTTATCGTTAATCGTGAGAGGAATTGAATACAAAAGTAGGGAGGTTATGCTTCAGCTATACTGGGCATTGGTGAGACCACAGTACTGGTCTCCTTATGTAAGGAAGGATGTAAATGCATTGGAGGAAGTACAGAGAACGTTTACTGTACTAATACATGGAATGGGCGGGTTGGCTTATGAGGAAAGATTGGACAGGATAGGCTTGTGTCCGCTGGAATTTAGAAGAGCAAGAGCTTGATTGAAACATAAGATCCTGAGGGGTCTTGACAGGGTGGATGTTGAAGGATGTTTCACCTTGCGGGAGAATCTAGAACTAGGGGTCACTGTTTAAAAATAAGGGGTCACCCATTTGAGACAGAGATGAGGAGAAATTTCTTGTCTCAGAGGGTTGTGAGTCTTTGGAACTCTCTTCCTCAAAAGGTGGTGGAAGCAGAGTCTTTGAATATTTTTAAGACAGAGGTAGATAGATGCTTGATAAGCAAAGGGGTGAAAGGTTATCAGAAATAGGTGGAAATGTGGACTAATCAGTTCAGCCATGAATTTATTGAATGGCGGAGCAGGCTCGGGGGGCTGAGTGGCCTACTCCTGCTTCTAATTCGTACATTCGTATGTACCACTGAGACTCAAGTGAAATATTGGTGCGGTCACATTGCATTGGGTAATAGTGAGTCATGTAATTCTATGCTCTATTATCTCGACCCTCCCAGATTGTAATTTTTTGGGGGTAACCTTAGACACCTCAAAAGTATTTAGAAGACTTAATTCAAGACACATCTTTCAAATTTCTTCAGGCAATACCTCTTGATCTGAATATCCTTGGAATTCCATTATCTCCCTCCAATACGTAAATGGAAGAATTTAATAAAACGTGGGGATAAAGTAAATCTGGAATAAATTTGTACATTCCTCATTAATTTCTGATCTAACAAGCAAAATAACACACTGAGTTTGTTGATATGCATTCAAAATATTTGTTCCCAGGAGCAAACTTAGGAATGCAGATAAAAGTATGCTAATTGACTATTAATTATAACACACTGTTATTATACATTAGTGCACAATTAATTAGTTTTGATGCTTAGAGAAAATTAAAGCTTCAATAGATCTTTCTGTTCTGATGGAAGGTCACGCACCCAATCTGTTAATTCTGTTTTTCTCTCTCCACAGATACTGCCAGACCTGATGAGTGTTTCAAGCATTTTGTATTTTTATATCAGATTTCCAGCATCCACAGTATTTTGTTTTTGTGTTGTTTTGTCTTTCTCCCTTATCAACTTAGGGCCATATTTTCCTCTGGTTATTAATTACTGAAAGAATAGGCATGGGTAAATAGGTCAGTAAAACCAGGAAAGAGTGGGAACAAATTTTAAACCATAATTACTTCTACTCTGCATTTTATTCTTATCCTAAAATGTGAGAAAGGATGAAGAAGGACTAGCATTTATATATCACCTTATCACATTTCTCAAACATCTCAAAGTGCTTTGTATTCAATGAATTACTTTAAAATACAGTGTAGGCAAACATGGCAACTACTTTGCACACAGAAAGATTCTACAAAAAGCAATTAAATGAATGATCACTATTATGATCGAGATTGGAGGAATCTACTACTCCACAGGTCACAACATATATTTAAATGTTTTACTCAGTTACCAATACGGCCAGTTATATACTTTATCTATATTACTTTCAGAATAAAAATCTGCCAACCAAGTTTCTTTAATAAACAACAAAATTGTTGATTTATTATAAAGCAAGACTTTCAATACAATGCAAAGCTTATTAACACACAGGTTGAAATATGAAAGTATGAATATCTACACTTCTAATATATCCTAACACACCTAAACACACACATACTGGTTAAAGAAAAGAATTTAAAAAATGTAAAAAATTGGCTCTGCAGAGATCAACTTTAAAAAATACTTTAGCCAAGTTATTGTTAGTTCTTGAAGAAAAATGTTAAGATATGGAATATTCCAGATTACTTTAGATCTGATGTCCTGGTATATGTAGACGGGTGTCACTAGACACATGCGGTTGTCACTAGGATTTTTTTCAGAAGCAGTTCCGTTCAGGAGATGTCGAGGAGTAGTCTTGCAGGCTTTTCAAGAGAATTATTACATCCATGGTTTTAGCTATCACACTGGATTCTCAGAAGATTTTTCAAAACAGGTGGAAAAGGATGAGTTGGATGGCTTCTCTCTTCGCAGGATACATACCAACTGAACTCCAAACAATATCCAAAAACAAAAACAAAACTCCTGACAGCCTTAAATCCAGACATGCGACTTCTCTAAGTCCAAACAGTTCCATAGTCTATATGGCTCCAGCTTTTATTAGTTTAAGACATGTGGCTTCCAGTAAGCGTTTGTTTTTGTAAAACTAGGTCCCAAGTGTCTTTCCAGTGACCCTTAAAAAAAAACAAGTCCATGTATCTTCTCAGGTATTTTCCACTGTCTTTTAAAAACAAGTTCTCAAAAAAAATTAATAACGAAAGCACCTTCATGACACCACTTCATCTGTGCTTGGATGGCATTAGTTGAGGAAGCAGTGTTGATCAGGACATCAGGAGAACTCAAATCAGGCCATTCAGTCTTTAATATCCACCTAAACAGACAGAAATTTCATTTAATGTCTCATCCAAAGGACAGCATCTCTCTGACAAATCACTAATTTCTCAGTACTGCCATGGAATATTCATTGAGATTATGTGTTCCAGTCGCAGACTTGTACCTATAACTTTCTGACAAAGATGAGAGTGCTACCAACTGGATGAAGCCGACACTTACTTAAACAAATTTGTTTGTTAGCAACTATAGAAACCTTATTAAAGGCCTATTCTGATAGACTTAAGCAGAATTGTAGTGGGAGCTACAGATCGACCATAATCTAACTAAATAGTAGTACAGACAGAGGGGCTGAATGGCCTAATCCCACTCACATGCTTGTAAGCAAAAAGTGAAGCCTGCTGTTCGTTAAACAAAGGAAGAAAAGCTTTCAAAGTACCAGCACAGTCAATACTTTATAAATGTAGCATAAATAGAGCACTGCCGCATAACTATACTGCAATGATATAGTTAATTCAGATGCATTTCAGAAAACTGCCATTATATAACCACATTAGCTTAATAAAAATGTTTTATTAAACAGGCAATGCAGTTCTCATGTGCCTGATACATTGTAAAGGTTCAATTATAGTTTGAAGCAAATGTATAAATAGGTCAGCTGGACTCAGGTGTTCCACTAATGTTAAAATGCACTAATATGATTTAACAATGAATGGATTGCACCAAATGTGATTGAATTTCAAAACATCTCAAGCAATTATTTCTTACTCAATGTAAAGATCTTTGATAGTTAATTTCTAAGACTCCACTATTGATCATTGAATTTGTCTCTTTTTGCGAAGAACAAAGCAAGATTCAAAGAATCATAGAAATGCACAGCAGAGAAGGAGGCCATTCAGCCCATCGTTTCTGCTCCAGTTGACAAGTAGCCATACAGCCTAATCCCATATTCCAGTAGTTTACAGAACTTCAAGTGCACATCCAAGTACTTTTTAAACATTATGAAGGCTTCTGTCTCTACTACCCTTTCAGGCAGTGAATTCCAGAACCTCACCACCCTCTTAGTGATAAAACTTCCCCTCAAATCCCCTCCAAACCTCCTACCTCTTACCCTAAACTATTCCCTGTGGTTATGGACCACTCAACCAAGAGGAATGGAGCCTTCCTATCCACTTTATCTCGATCTCTCATAATTTTATACATTTCAATGAGGTCTCCCCTCAGCCTCCACTGTTCCAAAGAAAGCAACCCGAGCCTATCCCTTATAACTACAATTCTCCGGTCCAGGCAACATCCGAGTAAATCTCCTATGTACCCTCTCTCATGCAATCACATCTTTTCTATAGTGCAGTGTCCAGACTGCGTACAGTAGTCCAGCTTCAGCCTGTGTTTTATACAGTTCCAGCATAACATCCAGTTTTTATATTCTGTGGGCTGGATTTTCATTATGGAGGTAAGAAACAGGAACTGTGTCTGGTTTGGGGTCTGAAAACCGCCTCCTCTGGGAAGCTGATTCAGATTGTAATTTTCAAGTGGGAAAGCCTTAATTGGTATGGAAATGGATTTCCTATCCACTTAGAGCCAGTGGGATTGAAAATGGCAGTAGGTCAGATCAAGTCTGGGGCTCATGTAGACTTCCACTGCAGCCATTACTGAAGCTGCTAGTTGTCCTGAGGGAGAGATCTGCCTTCCACAGCAACAAAGGAAAGTGAGATGTCACAGGGGAGCTGGAGGCCTGGAAGCTGGGCAGACTCTCGTTTCATCGATGCCCACATGGACCGAATGCTGGAGTCTGTAAGGGAGAGGAGGGAGGTCCTCTTACTGGAGGGTGGCAAGGCCACCTCGTCATGCAGCAGGAGCACCTCTCTGTTCTGTGATATCACCCTCCGCCCCCTCTTCCTCCTCCTCTCTTACCTCCTGTTCCTCTTCTGATGAGCTGTCTCCTTCAGGGCCTCAGTGTCCTCAAGGTCCACACCTCTCTGGAGGGCCATGTTATGGAGAGTGCAGCAGACCACCACAATGACTGAGTCCCTTGAAGGAGGGTATTTGAGTGTGCTGATCCAGGCACCAGAATCACATCTTCACAAACCTCTTGGCCTGCTCAATGGTTCGCCTGCTGAGCAGGTGGCATCGGTTGTATCACCTCTGTGCCTCTGTCTGGGGTTCCTGTAGAGGGCTCATTAGCCATCTCTACAAGAGATTTCCCTTGTCTCCTTGGATCAATCCATGCATTTTGGGTGATGGAGTGAAGGACCGAGGCAGCATAGACTGGCGGAGGATGAAGGTGTCATGGCAGCTGCCAGGAAAGCGAGCGCACACATGGAGGAAGCTCTTATTGTGGTCGCAGACAGTTGGATGTTGAGGGAGTGGGAGCCCTTCCTGTTGATGGATCTCACTGGTGGGTCACTGGGTGCCTTGATGGCCATATGGGCGCAATCGATGATGACCTACACCTGGGGCAATACAGAGATGGAGGCTGAACCCAATGCCCTCTATGCCAGAACAGGTCCATCTGTCAAAGTGGGTGTAGTCTCTGCCCTCCTGAAATGGGCATCCATGACCTGCCTGATAGCCTAATGAGATGCCAACTGCGCGATTTCATGTACGTCCACAGCGATCCCTAGAACAACCTGGTTGCCTAGAAGTTCAGGGTGATGGAGACCTTGATGGCTCTAGGTAGGGGACTGCCATGGGGGCTGTGAGACCTCTGATCATTGTGGATCAGAGCACACAGGACTGAATAGGCGCAGCCTCCTACAGCACTGGTGCTCTGTCATTTGCAGGTAGCTGACTCGGGCTGTGCATGTGATGTCTTTTAGTAGCATCTTCCTCCCCTTGTAGCCCCCTGTTGTGCCCCTCTAGCCTCCTGCTGTCCAGGAGGTTGCATCTGCTGCAGCTCATCCTTACTGCACTGTCCATTGTCAGGATAGCCTGTTCCCATCTGAACTCCTTCAGGTGGACTTTGTGCACTCACCAGGCCTTCCACTGCCAACCTCAGCTGTCTCTGTGATGCCAACGGGCTCATGTCCTTCTCCGATTTCCTGTTATTTACTGGGCTGAATTTTACATGCTCCAGAGGCAGGATCGGAGGCAGGGGTGCACAGAGTATTGCGATAGGTGGCGGGGAGGGGCGGCGGGGTGGGATGGAAGGCCCGTCACCTCCTCTGCACCCAGTGCTCTTCCTGGGGGCTGGGTAGGCCGTAGATATCCGTCCCACCCAGTGGCCAATTGGGAGATTGCCAGCGGCAGAGGCAGGCCTCTGCCATGCGTGGTGGATGCTTTGTAAAACAAGGTGCCCTCCCTGTGGGCTTGGGGGTGGGTCCCTCCTCCATGAGCAATTTGTGGCCTGCGGAGGACACCCACCGGGAACCAATTGACCCCACGGAACCCCTCTTCCCCTGGACCCCAAGCCCACTCCCCAGCAACCCCCTAGATGGGGCCTTCCATACTGGCCCTCGCGACCCCACCTCACCTACCTCTGGTCTGCAATTCCAGCGATGGGGGCCTGGTCTGAGCCTCTGTAGTACCGGCAGTGGCCACTGCTCCCAGTGGTGCTGCCGATACTGCTGAGCTGCTGGCCCTCTGATAGGCCAGCAGCTCTTGGAAGTAGGATCACTGTCTTTAAAGGGACAGAGATCTTGCCTCCTAAAACTTTGACACAAAAAGACCAGAGGATCGCTCCGCATGGCTGAGAAAATGCACAAGTGGGGTTCCCCCCCCCCACCTTTTTGGCCCGGTGCTGAGAGCCCTGCCTCTAGCACAAAATCCGGTCTACTTTTTCTTTAATCAATATTGTGACCCCGGCTCAATTTTAACCCCCTCTCTATTTCTTCTGAGCTGTCATTGCTGCCCTTCTTTCAGCCATGTCTCAGTAATAGAGATGAGGAGAAATTTCTTTACTCAGAGGGTTGTGAATCTTTGGAATTCTCTACTCCACAGGGCTGTAGAATCTTAGTCATTGAATATGTTTAAAGCACAGATTGACAGTTTTCTAAATACCAATGACCCAAAGGAATATGGGGATAGTGTGGAGAAAAAAGCATTGAAGTGGATGACTAGCCATGATCATATTGAATGGTGGAGCATGTGCGATTGTTTGAATGGCCTACTCCTGCTCCTATGTTCCGATAGCTATAATAGCATACTACGACGTGTCAATCTGTGCTCTCAGCTCATCTGCCTTATTCCCTAGACTTCTTGCATTGAAGTATGTACCATTTTGCACTGCCAAAATCCTTTCTAGTCTATTTTCTCTGCTTTCCGAACATGCTTACTAATTTTCTGCCTTCCATTTCCAATCTTTCTTCTCTCCCTTCTGAATCTACTTTCATGTTCCCATCATCCTACCAAGCTAGTTTAAACCCTTCCCAACAGCACTGGCAAAACCTCCTGGGAGGTTCTTGGTCCCGGCCCTGTTGAGGTGCAACCTGTCTGGCTTGTACAGGTCCCATCTCCCCAGATGCAGTCCCAAGGCCTCAGGAATCTAAAGCCCTCCCTCCTGTACCATCTCTCCAGCCACATATTCATCAGCTCTATCTTCCTATTTCTGAACTAATTTACGCGTGGCACTGGGAGTAATCAGAGATTACTACCTTTCGAGGTCCTGATTTTCAATCTCTCTCTGCCTTCAGGGCCTCATCCCTCTTTCTGTCTATGTCATTGGTGCCGATATGGACCACGACTTCTGGCTGTTCACCCTCCTCACTCAGATTATCCTTCAGCCGCTCAGTGTCACCCTTGACCTTGGCATAGGAAGACAACATACCAACCTAGAGTTACATCTGCAGCTGCAGAAGTGCCCATTTGTTCCCCTCACTATCAAATCCCCTACCACTATTGTTCTTCCACTCTTCTTCCTTCTAAGAACATAAGAGCATATGAATGATATGGTTGTGACCTTAACTCAACTTCCCTGCCTGTCCCCCATAACCCTTGACTCCATCTGTCTAAATCAGCCTTGAATATATTCAATGACCCAGCCTCCACTGTTTGCTGGGGAAGAGAATTCCAAATACTGATGGCCCTCTGAGAAAAGAAATTCTTCTTCATCTCCATCTTAAATGATTTGAAACTATGCCCCCTCGTTCTAGATTCCTCAAGGGGAAACATCCTCTCAGCAACTATCCTCTCAAGCCCCATGAGAATCTTATATGTTTCAATAAGATCATCTCCCAATCTTGTGAACTTCAATGAGGATAGGCCCAATCTGTTCAACCTTTTCTCATAACACCTCATCCTAGGAATCAGCCTAGTGAACCTTCTCTGAACTACTTTCAATGCAAGTATGTCCCTCCTTAAATAAGGTGACCAAAACGGTACACAGAACTCTAGGTGTGGTCTCACCAATTCCCTGTACAGTTGTAGCAAGACTTCTGTACTTTTATACTCCACCCCCCTTGCAATCCATTCACCTTCCTAGTTACTTGCTGTACCTGCTGTCATATTACTTGTTCCTTTGGTGCATGAACTATTGTACGATTCACAGAAGTACAAATACTATCCAAAGAAAATGCTAGTTTTTATTGTAACAAACTGGAACACTCAGCCACTACAGGAGTGCACCTCCACATATCTTACTCTGTCAGGCTACACCCACAACTCTCTGGTCATGTCTGATGTGGCATCACTTTCTCCACTGACTCTTCACTTACAGACTCTTAGGGTTGAATTTTACCAGCCCCTCGAAGCCATGGGTCGTGGCGGGGAGGCCCGTAAAATGCTAACGGGAACGGCCCGCCACGACTCATGATGCTGAGAAGGCCCCATCGGATATTAGCGGTGGCGGCAAGGCCTTGTTGCAGACCCCTGCCTCCAAGCGGCGAGGCCTTCTTTAAAATATTTAAATGAGCATCAATAAAATTCAAATTAACTTACCTGTCGATGGCGGCTGTCCCACGCCAATTTTGCAGCCAACCGGCCGCGACTCGCGTGCCTTCAGAACTCCGTTGGAGTTCCGAGGCAAGACACTGGTGTGGAGGGGGGAGGAATAAAATTATCAGGGCAGAAGGGGTGGAGGAGCGGGGGAAACACTTTTTATTGGCATTGGGGATGGTGGGAAGGGGTTGAAGGGAAAATGTGAGAAGGTTGGGAGGGAAAGTTTGGGTCGTGAATAAAATTAGTTTTCTGAATATAGGGCAATGAAAAGACCATGGGGGTGGGGTGGGGGGGGGGGGGGGGTGTTATTGGGAAAGGTCCTCCATCTTCTAATTAAATCTAATGTCCCTTTCAAAATGTAAATTTTTGCTAAGGGCTTAAAGCCCTTTAAAAATGGCATCGGCGCCTGAGCGATGGCACCAGACGCCATTGGCGGGGACATGGCAGCTGTCCCCTCTACGTTATCAGGGGTGGCCGCTCCGCTTCCTCCATTTCAATCAGCCCCCGTGTGTAATTTTGCGGGGACTACACGGCGGCACCTCCGTGTCGGAAGGCCGCTTCTTTCACAGTGCACAGCACACAGCGCGCTGATAAAATTCAGCCCTTAAAGTGATCCCACAACATAGCCCTTTTTTCCAAAGACAAAAACATATGTACAATAGACAATGATGTTGCGGTTCAGACTAACTATTACAGGAATAAAACAAAATGTAATTTACAAGTAAGCAAGTTTAACATTCTCTAAAATCTAGAGGAGGTTTGCTTATTCATCCCGGTCTTGTTATTGTAAACCTCTTCGCAGAGCTGTGCTCGTCTTGACGATGCCTCTGAGACTCTGGTAATTCAGAACTCTGATTAATATGTTCTTCCTGTGTTCATAGCCTCTGTACTTTCATCTTGAATGTGTCTGTGATGCCACAGGGTTGTCACATTTAGTGTTGTCATATAGATCTCTGAGTTGACTTTGTAACAGCAAAAACTCCAAATACTGGAGTCAGCCTCTGCTGGCTAGGTAACCAGTTCTAACTAGTCATCTAATTAACTAACTGTGCAGCTGCCACTAGCAGGTAGCTTGTTTACCATTAACTAACACTGTGAAAGAAGCTACAAGTTAAGGTAAACGTTAAGTTAAATGCTAAATGCAAAACCTGACTAGATTTTGAAAAGAGAGCAACCCTTAAACTGGGATCATTCACCAAATTCCCCAAGTTAAGTACTCGGTCTAATCAGCAGTCGGTTGAGGTGGACTCCGTGCTACTTACATAAATTAGGAATTCTGCACCTTATTCTACAGAATTTCAGAGTGGGAGATAATACCCTCACACCATACAGCATTATAACTTCACCCTCTAACACTATTAAGCACAGTAACTGCGAACATATCTTCCTCCATTCAGTAAATTTAACAAAAAATTAAATGAGAAAGTTTATAAGCCATTTACCCAACTAGGTGTGCTCGACTTTTTACTCACGTCTGCTATTTTTGCTGAAATTAGCAGACAGAGGAGAATCTAATTATTTGTTCTTTCACATTGTCAAGCTCAGTAATTCTTGAACCAGATTCTTGACAATTCCATTAGTCCTCACTGCTTGAGCTAAAATATTCAGAAAAATCAACTGAAATAGGATGAAAAGCAAGAGAAAGGATGAAGTTTATTACCATTCTTTGAATCAATCGTGGAAGCATAGAAATTTAAATAAAAGCAAAATACTGCGGATGCTGGAAATCTGAAATAAAAACAGAAAGTGCTGGAAAAACGCAACAGGTCTGGCAGCATCTATGGAGAGAGAAGCAGAGTTCATTTTTCAGGTCAGTGTTCTGATAAAAGGTCTCCACAGATGCTGCCAGACCTGTTGAGTTTTTCCAGCACTTTCTGTTTTTATCATAGAAATTTAAAGCACAGTAGGAGGCCATTTGGCACATCGTGTCCATGCTGGTTCTTTGAAAGAGCCACACACTTTGGCCCGTTCCCCTGTCCTTTCCCCATCTTCTCCGAATAATTATCCACTTCTCTTTTAAAAGTGATAATTATGGATTCTGTTTTCACCACTGCCTCTGGTAGGGCATTGCTCTCTACAGAAAAACAATTCCCCTAACCTCAGCTTTCGATGAACTTAAGCTAATGATGTTGTACCTTCAGCATTGCCTCTACATCCTTCCCGGGATAAGGTGCCTAAAACTGGGCCTAATTGCTAAAACTGCGAAACTTTCCCTGCCCAAATTTCCTTGGCATTGAAGTCAATGAAACCTATTATTGAAGTCAATAATTAGGATGAGCAGACAGGCGACTGATCCAATATCACCAGTTTTAGGAAGTTTGCCCAATATTCTAACTGCAGCTTAACCAATGATTTGTATGGATTAAGTATTGCCTCTTTGCTTTTCTACTTGATGTCCCTATCAATAAAGCCTGAGAACCCACATATACTTTTTAAAAGCTACTACAACTTGTCCTCCCACTTTTAAAGATCTGTATATCTCATCTCTATGTCCCTCTGCTTCTCTTATCCTTTTGAAGCTTTAATGTATACATCCTCTCCTTCTTCTTCCCCTCAAAATATACCACTTCTAAAATCTCCACATTCAATACCATCTGACGTGTATCTGCCTATTCTGTCTATGTCCTCCTAAAGCCACTTACAATCCTGTTCTTAGGATCACAGGAAATACGAGCAGGAGTAGGATATTCAGCCCATCGAGCCTGCTCCGCCATTCAAACAGATCATGGCTGATCGTCTACCTCTGTGCCATTTTTCTCCACTATTCCCATAGCCCTTGATGTCATCAGTATCCGGAAATCTATCAATTTCTGTCTTGAACATGCTCAATGAATGAATTTCCACAGCCCTCTGGGGTAGAGAATTCCACAGATTCACCACTCTCTGAGTAAAGAAATTCCTCCTCATCTCATCTTAAATGGCCTGCCCATTATTTCGAGACTGTGTCCCTTTGTTCTAGACTCACCAGCCAGAGGAAACATCCTATCCACATCCACGCTGTCATGTCCTATAAGAATTTTGTAAGTTTCAATGAGATCATCGCTCATTCTTTGAAACTCTAGAGAATACAGGCCCATTTTCCTCAAGCTCTCCTCATAAGACAATCCCGCCATCCCAGAATTAGTCTGGTGAACCTCCGTTGCACTTCCTCTATGGCAAGTATATCCTTCCTTCCTTCCTTAGATAAGGACACCAAAACTGTTCACAATACTCCAGCTGTGGTCTCACCAAGGCTTTATACAATTGCAGCAAAGCATCTTTACTCCTGTACTAAAATCCCCTTGCACTGAAGGCCAACATACCATTTGCTTTCCTAACTTCTTGCTGCACCTTTTAGTGACTCATGAACATGGACACCCTTGGAACATCAACACTTCCTAACCTCTCACCATTTAGGAAATACTCTACCTTTCTGTTTTTTTTATACCAAAGTGGCTCACTTATTCACATTATATTCCATCTGCCATATTCTTGCCCATTCACTTAGCCTGTCCAAGTCCTTTTGAAGCCTCCTTGCATCCTCCTCACAACTTACATTCCCACCTAATTTTGTGTCATCAGCAAATTTGGAAATGTTACTTTTGGTCCCCTCATCCAAATCATTTATATAGATTATAAACAGCTGTGATCCCAGCACTGATACTTTTGGTACCCCACTAGTAACAGCCTGCCAACCTGAGAATGACCCATTTATTCCTACTCTTTGCTTTCTGTTTGTTAACCAATTCTCAATCCATAGCAGTATATTTTCCCCAATCCCATGTGCTCTAATTTTGTTTACTAACCTCCTGTGTGGGACCTTATCAAAGCCTTCTGAAAATCCAAATACACCACATTCACTGGCTCTCCTTTATCTATGCTACAATTCACATTCTCAAAAAATTCCAAGTTTGCCAAACATGATTTCCCTTTCAGAAATCAATGTTGACTCTGCCCAATCAGATCATTATTTTCCAAGTGTCCAATTATCTCATCCTTTATAATGGATTCTAACATTTTCCCTACTACTGATGGCAAACTAACAGGTCTGTAGTTCTTCATTTTCTCTCTTGCTCCCTTCTTAAATAGTGGGGTTATATTTGCTACTTTCCAGTCTGTAGGAATCCTTCCAGAATCTATAGAATTTTGAAAGATAACCAACAATGCATCCATAATCTCTATAGCCACCTCCTTCAATACTCAAGGATGTAGTTCATCTGGTCCAGGGGATTTATCAACTTTCAATCCAATTAATTTTTCATAGTTTACAAGACTCTGTAGTTTAGTGTCGCTGCAAATTTTGATCTTTTGCTCGTAATGTTCCAATCATTTATGTATATATACATAAGAGAGAGAAAGGTGAGAGCAATGGTTCCAACACTGACCTGAGGTTCACATCCCTCCAGTCCAAAACTGTTCATTTGTCATTATTCTCATTTTTCTGATCTTTAACCAGGTTCCTTGCTAAGCTGGCATGCTTTCTGTAATATTGTATTGCTTCATTTTATTAACAAGCCCCCTTTATAGCACCTCTTCAAGTGCCTTTTGAAAATCCATATATACAACATGCACTGCGTTTCTTTTATAAATGCACATTGCTATTTCCTCCAAGGAGTCTAATCAATTTGTCAGACACAACTTGTCTCTTACACATCCTTTGAATGACTTTGTTGAAACTACTGCCCGTTATACTCCTAATAGTAAGATGGTATATTGATAGCAGATAAATTTGAAACAATTTTTAGAACAATCTTAAACTCAATGGTTAGTTTTCCAGCCACTGAGTCAGAAGATCGTGGGTGCGAAATTAAACCACCCCGATTTTTGGCGCGGGCCTGCGGTTTGTGACATTCCCGTATCTGTTGGAAACTGGGTGGGTAAGACAGAAAATGCATTGACCCACCACATTTCTATGATAACGGCATCAATAATAGTGGCTTGGGAGCACTAGGCCAGGCAGAGGCAGCCACAAGACAGGCACCAAGGGAATTCACAGGGGGAATAGTACAGTTTTTTGTATTATTGTTTTATTTTTATTTGATCATAGGATGTGAGCATTGAGAGCAAGGCCAGCATTTGTTGCCCTCCCTAATTGCCCTTGAGAAGGTGGTGGTGAGCTGCCTTCTAGAACCACTGCAGTCCATGTGGTGTAGGTACATCCACAGTGCTGTTAGGAAGGGAGTTCCAGGAGTTT
Source organism: Heterodontus francisci (assembly GCF_036365525.1). NCBI lineage: Eukaryota > Metazoa > Chordata > Chondrichthyes > Heterodontiformes > Heterodontidae > Heterodontus > Heterodontus francisci. Next base: position 31,701,870 of record NC_090378.1, on the reverse strand, counting down.
GACCCAGAAACAGTGAAAGAGCAATGATATAGTTCCAAGTCAGGATGGTGCGTGGCTTGGAGGGGAACTTGCAGATGGTGGTGTTCCCATGCATCTGCTGCCCTTCTAGGTGGTAGAGGTCATAGGTTTGGAAGGTGCTATTGTAGGAAGCTGGGTGAGTTGCTGTAGTGCATCTTATAGATGGTATACACTGCTGCAACAGTGCACTGGCAATGGAGGGAGTGAGTGTTTAAGATGGTGAGTGGGGTGCTGATCAAGTGGGCTGCATTGTCCTGGATGGTATTGAGTTTCTTGAGTGTTGTTGAAACTACACTCATGCAGGCAAGTGGAGAGTATTCCATCACATTCCTGACTTGTGCCTTGTAGTTGGTGACCAGATTTTAAAGAGTCAAGAGATGAATTACAAAGAACAAAGAACAGTACAGCACAGGAACAGGCCATTCGGTCCTCCAAGCCTGCGCCGATCTTAAATTACTCGCCATAGAATTCCCAGCCTCTAACGTGCGGGTCGCCACAGTTTTTATACGGCTGGTCCACTGAAGTTTCCATTCAATGGTAACCTCAGGATGTTGATGGTGAAGGATTCAATGATGGTAGTACCATTAAATGACAAGGGGAGATGGTTAGGTTCTCTCTTATTGGAGATGATCATTGTCGGGCACTTGTGTAGCATGACTGTTTCTTGCTAATGTATCGCTGTATCAATTTGTAATTATGTAGGCCAAGGGGAATTTGTCATGGGGCATCTGAACTGGATGTATTGTAAGGGGATGGTGGGTCCATGTTGGTGGTGGGGAAGTTCTGTTCAACTGAAGTGAAGCCTCACTATTCAGTCCCTCTGCAATTGGTTCATGTGGTCTCCTCCCTTCTTCCTCCTCCTGCTCCTACTCCTAGTGTGACCTCCCGATTCCAGGAAGTAGTGGATGGGCCCTCATAATACTGAGGTTGTGAAGGTCACAGAACACTACCACAATCATGGAGACCCTCTCAGACATGTATTAGAGATCCCATGAGCGATCTAGGCAACAGAATCTCTGCTTTAGCAGACCAAGGGCTTGTTCCACAGTGTTACATGTGGTTCTATGACTCTTGTTGAAGGCCTTCTGACTTAATGTGGAAGGGGATCATGAACCATGTGTGGAGTGGGTATCTCTTTTCTGTGAGCACCAATCCTATTATGTGTCTTGGAGGCTTGAAGATGGTGGACAGACTGTCGAAGGATGAAAGCATCATGGGTTGGAAGCAGTTGTGAAGAAGGAAAGGGCAATGGTGATCCTCACTGGCACTGGGAGGTCTGTCCTTGCCCTGTTTTGAGGCTTCAAGTCTCCGTGAAGGATATGAATTCTCCTGAGGCACTGTTCCTGGCTCAACTGAATGCCAAGCTAGAACACCTGGAAGACTCTGTCATGGTAGGACCTTCTCCTCCCTCCTTGCACAAGTTCCCCTACCTGCCTCCTCCTCTTCCTGTCCTACTGATGCTGCAGAGCAAGTGACATTACTACCATTTTCTTTTTAATCATTCATGGGATGTGGGGATCACTGGCCAGGCCAGCATTTATTGCCCATCCCTAATTGCCCTTGAGAAGGTGGTGATGAGCTGCCTTCTTAAACTGCTGCAGTCCATGTGAGGTAGGTACACCCACAGTGCTGTTAGGAAGGGAGTTCCAGGATTTTGACCCAGCAACAGTGAAGCAACAGCGATATAGTTCCAAGTCAGGATGGTGTGTGACTTGGACGGGAACTTGCAGGTGGTGATGTTCCCATGCATCTGCTGCTCTTGTCCTTCGAGGTGGTAGAGGTCGCGGGTTTGGAAGGTGCTGTCTAAGGAAATTTGGTGCATTGCTGCAGTGCATCTTGTAGATGGTACACACTGCTGCCACTGTACGTCGGTGGTGAAGGGAGTGAATGTTTGTGAATGGCGTGCCAATCAAGTGGGCTGCTTTGTTCTGGATGGTGTCGAGCTTCTTGAGTGTTGTTGGAGCTGCACCCATCCAGGCAAGTGGAGAGTATTCCATCATACTCCTGACTTGTGCCTTGTAGATGGTGGACAGGCTTTGGGGAGTCAGGAGGTGAGTTACTCGCCGCAGGATTCCGAGCCTCTGACCTGCTCTTGTAGCCATGGTATTTATATGGCTACTCCAGTTCAGTTTTTGGTCAATGGTAACCCCCAGGATGTTGATAGTGGGGGATTCAGCGATGGTAATGCCATTGAATGTCAAGGGGAGACGGTTAGATTCTCTCTTGTTGGAGATGGTCATTGCCTGGCACTTGTGTGGCGCAAATGTTACTTGCCACTTATCATCCCAAGCCTGGATATTGTCCAGGTCTTGCTGCATTTCTACACAGACTGCTTCAGTATTTGAGGAGTCGTGAATGGTGCTGAACATTGTGCAATCAGCAGCGAACAACCCCACTTCTGACCTTATGATGGAAGGAAGGTCATTGATGAAGCAGCTGAAGATGGTTGGGCCTAGGACACTACCCTGAGGAACTCCTGCAGTGATGTCCTGGAGCTCAGATGTTTGACCTCCAACAACCACAGCCATCTCCCTTTGCGCTAGGTATGACTCCAACCAGCGGAGAGTCTTCTCCCTGACCCCCATTGACTCCAGTTTTACCAGAGCTCCTTGATGCCATACTCGGTCAAATGCTGCCTTGATGTCAAGGGCAGTCACTCTCACCTCACCTCTTGAGTTCAGCCCTTTTGTCCATGTTTGAACCAAGGCTGTAATGAAGTCAGGAGCTGAGTGGCCCTGGCGGAACCCAAACTGAGCATCACTGAGCAGGTTATTGCTAAGCAAGTGCTGCTTGATGGCACTGTTGATGACACCTTCCATCACTTTACTGATGATTGAGAGTAGACTGATGGGGCGGTAATTGGCTGGGTTGGACTTGTCCTGCTTTTTGTGTACAGGACATACCTGGGCAATTTTCCATATTGCCGGGTAGATGCCAGTGTTGTAGCTATACTGGAACAGCTTGGCTAGGGGTGCAGCAAGTTCTGGAGCACAGGTCTTCAGTACTATTGCTGGAATATTGTCAGGACCCATAACTTTTGCAATATCCAGTGCTTTCAGTTATTTCTTGATATCACGTGTAGTGAATCGAATTGGCTGAAGTCTGGCATCTGTGATGCTGGGGACTTCAGGAGGGGGCCGAGATGGATCATTAACTCGGCACTTCTGGCTGAAGATTGTTGCAAATGCTTCTGCCTTATCTTTCGCACTGATGTGCTGGGCTCCCCCATCATTGAGGATGGGGATATTTGTGGCACCACCTCGTCCAGTTAGTTGTTTAATTGTCCACCACCATTCATGGCTGGATGTGGCAGGACTGCAGAGCTTAGATCTGATCCATTGGTTATGGGATTGCTTAGCTCTGTCTATTGCATGCTGCTTATGCAGTTTGGCATGCAAGTAGTCCTGGGTAGTAGCTTCACCAGGTTGACACCTCATTTTGAGGTATGTCTGGTGCTGCTCCTGGCATGCCCTCCTGCACTCTACATTGAACCAGGGTTGGTCTCCTGGCTTGATGATAATGGTAGAGTGGGGGATATGCCGGGCCATGACGTTACAGATTGTGGTTGAGTACAATTCTGCTGCTGCTGATGGCCCACAGCGCCTCATGGATGCCCCGTTTTGCATTGCTAGATCTGTTCGAAATCTATCCTATTTAGCACGGTGATAGTGCCACACAACACGATGGATGGTATCCTCAATGTGAAGGCGGGACTTCGTCTCCACAAGGAATGTGCGGTGGTCACCCCTACCAATACTGTCATGGACAGAAGCACCTGCGGCAGGCAGATTGGTGAGGACGAGGTGAAGTATGTTTTTCCCTTGTGTTGGTTCCCTCACCATCTGCTGCAGACCCAGTCTAGCAGCTATGTCCTTTAGTACTCGGCCAGCTCGGTGAGTAGTGGTGCTACTGAGCCACTCTTGGTGATGGGCATTGAAGACCCCCACCCAGAGTACATTTTGTGCCCTTGCCACCCTCAGTGCTTCCTCCAAGTGGTGTTCAACATGGAGGAGTACTGAGTCATCAGCTGAGGGAGGGTGGTAGATGGTAATCAGTACGAGGTTACCTTGCCCATGTTTGACCTGATGCCATGAGACTTCATGGGATCCAGAGTCGATGTTGAGGACTCCCAGGGCAACTCCCTCCCAACTGTAGACCACTGTCCCGCCACCTCTGGTGGGTCTGTCCTGCTGGTAGGACAGGACATACCCAGGGATAGTGACTGCAGTGTCTGGGACATTGGCTGTCAGGTATGATTCCGTGAGTATGACTATGTCAGGCTGTTGCTTTACTAGTCTGTGGGACAGTTCTCCCAACTTTGGCACAAGCTCCCAGATGTTAGTATGGAGGACTTTGCAGGGTTGACAGGGCTGGGTTTGCCATTGTCGTTTCCGGTGCATCGGTTGATGCCGGGTGGTCCATCCAGTTTCATTCATTTTTATTAACTTCGTAGCAGTTAGATACAACTGAGTGACTTGCTAGGCTATTTCAGAGGGCATGTAAGAGTTAACCACATTGCTGTGGGCCTGGAGTCACATGTAGGCCAGGCCAGACCAGGTAAGGACAGCAGATTTCCTTCCCTAAAGGACATTAGTGAACCAGATGGGTTTTACAATATGGCCATCATTAGACTAGCTTTTATTTCCAGATTTATTAATTAAATTCAAATTCCGCCTTCTGCTGTGGTGGGATTTGAACCCATGTGCCCAGAGCAATACCCCAGGTCTCTGGGTTACTAGTCCAGTGACAATACCACTACGCCACTGCCCCTGTTCTTATGCAAAGCAATGTAATCCGCTCAGCCTTTCTGTGGTCAGCGGAAACTTTCACACTCAGCCCAGTGCTGCCTGAGTACGTAAGTCCAAAGCACCTCAGCTGCAACTTAGAAATCATAGAAACCATAGAAATGTTACGGCACAGTAGGAGGCATTCAGCCCATCGTGTCCGTGCCGGCCAAGAAGTAAAAAATAGAAACTAGCCATCCAATCTAATCCCACCTTCCAGCACCTGATCCATAGCCTTGCCAGTTACAGCACTTCAGGTACATGTCCAGGTACCTTTTAAAAGAATTGAGTCTTTCTGCCTTCACCACCATTCCTGGCAGTGAATTCCAGACACCCACCAACCTCTGGTTGAAAAGGTTTTTCCTCATGTCCTCTCTTATCCTTCTACCAATCACCTTAAATCTGTGCCCCCTGGTAATTGACCTCCCCACTAGGGGAAACTGGTCCTTTCTGTCTACTCTATATAGACCCCTCATAATTTTGTACACCTCAATTTTAAGTCACCCCTCAGCCTCCTCTGTTCTGAGGAAAATAACCCTAGCCTATCCAATCTTTCTTCATAGCTGCAACTTTCAAGCCCTGGCAACAGTTTTGTACATCTCCTCTGTACTCTCTCCAGAGCAATTATATCCTCTCTGTAATGTAGTCACCAGAACTGTATGCAATACTCCAGCTGTAACCTAACCAGCATTTTATACAGTTCCAGCATTACATCCCTGCTTTTGAATTCTATACCTCGGCCAATAAAGGAAAGCATTCCATATGCCTTCTTCACCACTCCATCTACCTGTCCTGCCACCTTCAGGGACCTGTGGACATACACTCGAAAGTCTCTCACTTCTTCTACCCCTCACATTATCCTTCCATTTATTGTGTATTTCCTCGCTTTATTTGCCCTCCCCAAATGCATTACCTCACATTTATCTGGATTGAATTCCATTTGCCACTTTTCTGCCCACTCAATCAAACCATTGATATCATTCTGGAGTCTACAGCTATCCTCTTCACTATCAACTACATGACCAATTTTTGTTTCATCAGCAGATTTCCCAATCATGCCTCCTACATTTAAGTCCAAATCATTAATATATACCACAAACAGCAAGGGACCCAACACTGAGCCCTGTGGAACACCACTGGAAACTGCATTCCATTCACAGAAACATCCATCAACTACTACCCTTTGTTTCCTGTCCCTGAGCCAATTCTGGATCCAACCTGCCACATTGCCCTGTATCCCATGGACTTTCATTCTATTGACCAGTCTGCCATGTGGGGCCTTACTAGTGTCCATGTAGACCACATCCACTGCACTACCCTCATCAATCCTTCTTGTTACTTCCTCAAAAAATTCAATTAAGTTAGTAAGACATGCCCTTCCCTTAACAAATCCATGCTGACTATCCCTGATTAATCCGTGCCTTTCTAAGTGGCAGTTTATCCAGTCCTTCAGAATAGATTCTAACAGTTTAGTCACCACTGAGGTCAGAATGACTAGCCTACAATTATTTGGCCTATCCCTCGCAACCTTTTTAAACAATGGTGCAACATTTGCAGACCTCCAATCGTCTGGTACCTCTCCTGTATCTAGTGAGGATTTGAAGATGATCCTCAGAGTATCTGTTATTTCCTCCCTGGCTTCCTTTAACAATCTGGGATGCAATTCATCTGCTGTGTAACCCATGTTGTGTAGCCCTTTAGATGACCCCTAAACAGGGCCCATTTTGCTTGCTAACACTTGTTATTTCAGGAATGAATAAGGAAGGCTTTCACTGCACATTCATTGGCCAATTTTTGTGTTTGTGCATTGCATCAACCCATTGACGTTGATGTCACGATCTCATCCTTTCAAACTCTTCGGCATACGCAGGGGATGCACCTGCATGTGTCACTCTAGTCGTCCGACACTGTGCAGCCTGCGTGGGAAGCAGCCAGCGGCATCTCCCGTGCCACTAACGTGGAGGTATGTCTGCATAGTGCTGCAAAGAGGCACTACACAAATGAATTTCATGCTTTGTGAGTTTAAGGCTCACTATGGACCTGAATGTGTACTCTAGGCTGCTGTTTGCATTGCAACACAGCGGAAATGTTATATTGTCCCTTTGATGACACTTTAAAAAGAGAACCAGTCAAGAGAACCCTGTTAGAATGGTCAAACAGTACCATTGACCAAAATAAATATTCTGAGCATTTATTTATTTGTTATCCTTTCTGTATACAAATAGGCTGCGGCATTCGTCTACTTAAGAATGGTGATTGCGTTTCTTCAAGTTGAAAAGTTGAAGGCACGACCATTAATAGTAGGGTGAAGGAAATCAGGAATACAATTGATGGATTGACAATGTCAACAGCATCCACATCATTAGAACTGGACTTGATCATTTTCTCAGACACTTGACTTCATCTGTGTCACTGCAAACCAAGGAACCTTTTATTAAATGGAGATTTTCTAACCAAATCCATGATGGTTGGTTATAAGGGAGTTTACTGGAGGGCTTTTAAACTCAAAACAAATTGATTCTTAAATCGTAACGTCCCAATTACCATCCTGCCAAATTACACCAACCTAGTGACTTTAAATAGTTCATGTTACAGAGATGCTCAATTAGATTTTTCGATGGTTGTGAATCGTTGAAAATCTTAGCAGATGCGTCCATCCTGTTGAGAATTAAATATTCTCTAAAATCATAACTTTGTAGCTTGGGGTTGCTGCTTCTTTAATTGTTATTTCTTTGCTGCATTGTGTTAAATCTAATTTAAACCATTCTCAGGTTTCAGATAGACTTTGGCATAAACTTATCTATAGCTGTCACTTAAATTAAAAGGGAAAATGAGACAGTTAAATCAGAGACTGAATATATTGCCTGATGGGGATAGTGCAGATATTCTTCACTGCAACAGAATGCTGACAGGCTGTGAGTTAAGGCCGACTGTATATCTCCCACACTGCTGGACAACAGCAGTTCAGGTCTCAAGTCTGCTGTGGGATTATGACAATCTGAGTCACCCTCCAGCTGTAAGGTGGTGACAGGCTGATTTGGCCTCCAGCTGTAGAGTGGTGAAAGTCTGAGTCTCCCTTCAGGTGTAGGGAGGGGACAGTCTGAGTCGCTCTCTAGCTGGAGGGTGGTGACAGTCTGAGTCTCCCTTCAGGTGCAGGGAGGTGACAGTCTGAGTCTCTCTCTAGCTGTAGGGTGATGACAGTCTGATTCACCCTTCAGCTGTAGAGTGGTGACAGTCTGAGTCTCCCTTCAGGTGTAGGGTAGTGGTAGTCTGAGTCTCCCTCCAGCTGTAGGGTAGTGACAGTCTGAGTCTTCCTCCAGCTGTAGGGTAGTGACAGTCTGAGTCCCTCCAGCTGTAGGGTAGTGATAGTCTGAGTCTCCCTCCAGCTGTAGGGTAGTGACAGTCTGAGTCTCCCTCCAGCTGTAGGGTAGTGACAGTCTGAGTCTCCCTCCAGCTGTAGGGTAGTGACAGTCTGAGTCCCTCCAGCTGTAGGGTAGTGATAGTCTGAGTCTCCCTCCAGCTGTAGGGTAGTGACAGTCTGAGTCCCTCCAGCTGTAGGGTAGTGATAGTCTGAGTCTCCCTCCAGCTGTAGGGTAGTGACAGTCTGAGTCTCCCTCCAGCTGTAGGGTAGTGACAGTCTGAGTCTCCCTCCAGCTGTAGGGTAGTGACAGTCTGAGACTCCCTCCAACTGTAGGGTAGTGACAGTCTGAGTCTCTCTCCAGCTGTAGGGTGGTGACAGTCTGAGTCTCCCTTCAGGTGTAGGGTGGTGACAGTCTGAGTCTCTCTCCAGCTGTAGGGTGGTGACAGTCTGAGTCACTTACCAGCTGTAGGGTGGTGACAGTCTGAGTCACTCTCCAGCTGTAGGAAGGTGACAGTCTGAGTCACTTTCCAGCTGTAGGGTGGTGACAGTCTTAGTCACTTTCCAGCTGTAGGGTGGCAACAGTCTGAGTCACTTCCCAGCTGTAGGGTGGTGACAGTCTTAGTCACTTTCCAGCTGTGGGTTGGCGACAGTCTGAGTCACTTCCCAGCTGTAGGGTAGTGACAGTCTGAGTCTCTCTCCAGCTGTAGGGTTGTGACAGTCTGAGTCTCTCTCCAGCTGTAGGGTAGTGACAGTCTGAGTCTCTCTCCAGCTGTAGGGTGGTGACAGTCTGAGTCACCCTACAGCTGTAGGGTGGTGACAGTCTGAGTCATTCTCCAGCTGTAGGGTGGTGACAGTCTGTCACATTCCAGCTGTAGGGTAGTGACAGTCTGATTCGCCCTCCAGCTGTAGAGTGGTGACAGTCTGAGTCTCCCTTCAGGTGTAGGGAGGGGACAGTCTGAGTCGCTCTCTAGCTGTAGGGTAGTGACAGTCTGAGTCTCCCTTCAGCTGTAGGGTAGTGACAGTCTGAGTCCCTCCAGCTGTAGGGTAGTGATAGTCTGAGTCTCCCTCCAGCTGTAGGGTAGTGACAGTCTGAGTCTCCCTCCAGCTGTAGGGTAGTGACAGTCTGAGTCTCCCTCCAACTGTAGGGTAGTGACAGTCTGAGTCTCCCTCCAGCTGTAGGGTGGTAGTCTGAGTCACCCTACAGCTGTAGGGTGGTGACAGTCTGAGTCCCTCCAGCTGTAGGGTAGTGATAGTCTGAGTCTCCCTCCAGCTGTAGGGTAGTGACAGTCTGAGTCTCTCTCCAGCTGTAGGGTAGTGACAGTCTGAGTCTCCCTCCAACTGTAGGGTAGTGACAGTCTGAGTCTCCCTCCAGCTGTAGGGTGGTGACAGTCTGAGTCACCCTACAGCTGTAGGGTGGTGACAGTCTGAGTCTCCCTTCAGGTGTCGGGAGGTGACAATCTGAGTCGCACTCCAGCTATCGAGTGGTGACAGTCTGAGTCGCTCTCCAGTTGTAGGATGGTGACATTCTGAGTCTCTCTCCAGCTGTAGGGTGATGGCAGTCTGAGTCACTTTCCAGCTGTAGGGTGGTGACAGTCTTAGTCACTTTCCAGCTGTAGGGTGGCAACAGTCTGAGTCACTTCCCAGCTGTAGGGTGGTGACAGTCTTAGTCACTTTCCAGCTGTGGGTTGGTGACAGTCTGAGTCACTTTCCAGCTGTAGGGTGGCGACAGTCTGAGTCACTTCCCAGCTGTAGGGTAGTGACAGTCTGAGTCTCTCTCCAGCTGTAGGGTTGTGACAGTCTGAGTCTCTCTCCAGCTGTAGGGTAGTGACAGTCTGAGTCTCTCTCCAGCTGTAGGGTGGTGACAGTCTGAGTCACCCTACAGCTGTAGGGTGGTGACAGTCTGAGTCATTCTCCAGCTGTAGGGTGGTGACAGTCTGTCACATTCCAGCTGTAGGGTAGTGACAGTCTGATTCGCCCTCCAGCTGTAGAGTGGTGACAGTCTGAGTCTCCCTTCAGGTGTAGGGAGGGGACAGTCTGAGTCGCTCTCTAGCTGTAGGGTAGTGACAGTCTGAGTCTCCCTTCAGCTGTAGGGTAGTGACAGTCTGAGTCCCTCCAGCTGTAGGGTAGTGATAGTCTGAGTCTCCCTCCAGCTGTAGGGTAGTGACAGTCTGAGTCTCCCTCCAGCTGTAGGGTAGTGACAGTCTGAGTCTCCCTCCAACTGTAGGGTAGTGACAGTCTGAGTCTCCCTCCAGCTGTAGGGTGGTAGTCTGAGTCACCCTACAGCTGTAGGGTGGTGACAGTCTGAGTCCCTCCAGCTGTAGGGTAGTGATAGTCTGAGTCTCCCTCCAGCTGTAGGGTAGTGACAGTCTGAGTCTCTCTCCAGCTGTAGGGTAGTGACAGTCTGAGTCTCCCTCCAACTGTAGGGTAGTGACAGTCTGAGTCTCCCTCCAGCTGTAGGGTGGTGACAGTCTGAGTCACCCTACAGCTGTAGGGTGGTGACAGTCTGAGTCTCCCTTCAGGTGTCGGGAGGTGACAATCTGAGTCGCACTCCAGCTATCGAGTGGTGACAGTCTGAGTCGCTCTCCAGTTGTAGGATGGTGACATTCTGAGTCTCTCTCCAGCTGTAGGGTGGTGACAGTCTGAGTCACTTTCCAGCTGTATGTGGTGACAGTCTGAGTTTCCCTTCAGGTGTCGGGAGGTGACAATCTGAGTCGCACTCCAGCTATCGAGTGGTGACAGTCTGAGTCGCTCTCCAGTTGTAGGATGGTGACATTCTGAGTCTCTCTCCAGCTGTAGGGTGGTGACAGTCTGAGTCACTTTCCAGCTGTATGTGGTGACAGTCTGAGTTTCCCTTCAGGTGTAGGGTGGTGACAGTCTGAGTCGATCTCCAGTTGTGGGATGGTGACATTCTGAGTCACTCTCCAGCTGTAGGGTGATGGCAGTCTGAGTTGCTCTCCAGCTGTAGGGTGGTGACAGTCTCCCTTCAGCTGTAAGATGGCAAGGGACAAAACTAAACACGCCTGTGTTGTTCTGTTGTTTCTTTGGAATATTTAAAAAGAGAGAATTTACATTTGTATAACACCCTATATGTCCACAGGACATCTCAAAGCTCTTCACAGCTTTTGAAGAGTACTCATTATCATTATGTAGGCATACACAACACCCAATTTGCACACGGCAAGGTCCCACAAACAACATATAACCCTGGTGGGTGAAGGCACTCTGTTTTTATTAAAGGATAAATATTGACCCAGAAAACTTCCTTGCCCTTCTTCAAATAATGTCATGGGATATTTCATAAAATTACTTAAGGCCAAATCTTGCTGGAGTGGGCTGCTCACAGAGGGTGCCATTAATTAGACTTTGTCCCTCACCCTTCAGCTTGATAGATTTTTGTCCTGTAAGTTGTTGGAAGACACAGCTGATAACCTGGTATCTGGGAGCTTTATGAATGACAGGACCAACACCCTATCTCCTTAATTTAATGACAAGACCAATAGCCTATCACCTTAATTGATTGCAGTGCACTTGAGCCAATTTATTACATGTAAGAATGAGACTCAACAGTTTAGATTGCTCCCTTTCTTGGCTGGAGAGATTGATTGGTAATGTATTAACAAATATGATATCATTAAAAGGGTACTTACACTATTAATTATGAGTGTAACTTTCCGCAGTGAGTTTAATGGGCAAATTATGTACAAATCCAGCAAGTTCTTAAAAATAATGGGGAGGCTAAGGGTGAAATGTTGTTTGTGTGAGGCAAATAAACCAGCAAGTTCTAGAAATTCACAACTCTGAGTATCTCTTCATCCCCTGAACTTGCTGGCTGCTTTGTGCATTAATAATGTTGTGCGTCACTAACATGGCGTTATTTTTCTAGGAAGATTTGGTCAAAAGGATTTACAGCACAAAAACAGGCCATTTGGCACAACTAGTCTATGCCAAATAGTCACTTAGTAGTACAGAACTTGGGTATTGCTGAAAATAGTGACATGTTGTCGAAGTTTTTCGTCTTGCACGCATCAGGACAATCGCAAGAATAACCAATGTAAGGGAAAACAACAATTTATACTGCAGAGAAAAGAGTGCTGATTGACTGGCAAGTGAACTCTGACTGGAAGAGGCGTTTCCATGGCGAATGCACCAGTTTACGGTGACTGACCGTTAACTGCCAAGCTTTGTTTAAAATTTAAACCAGGCAGCTTGACTCTGATTGGTCAAGGCATTGCCCTGAGGAATGAACCAGTGAGTCTATGCCAATCTATGCCAGTGTTAATGCCACACATGAACCTCCTCATCTTCATCTAACCATTTCAGCATTCTTTTCGATTCTATTCTCCCTCATGTGCTTATCTTTTACATCAATGGAACAAATAGGCAGTCTTTAGTTCAATATGTCATCTGTAAAGTAACATGGCATTCTTGCCATACTGCACTGAGATCTCAGCTTAGATTATGTTCTCATGTTCTGGAGGGCAGCATGAACCCACAGTCATTTGACTCTGAGCCAAGCTGATACTGAATAAACAGTTACAGTTTCTGATTTTACTCTTGCTTACATTTACTTATATCAATGAGTAAAATCACGAAAAATATTTTCTGCTTTGATCAGCAACATAATTGCTGCTGAGCAAAGAGCCAGAGTTAGAGGCAGATACATAGACAAAAAGCCAGTGCAGGTAGTGTTCACCTTCACTGCCTGAGTGGTAATCTGTCCATGTGGATTGTCCATCCATTGTTGATCCCATCCAATTTTCATCCCATTGATTTCAACCCCCCAGTCAGGTGGGAAAACTGAGAAAGAGAGGAAATGGAAAATAGCACAAAGACATACTTGCTTGGAAAAGAAATGCAAAAGAGTTAAATAAAGACATCAAGAGACAAATATGAGACAAAGGTGGACAGATACAAACTATGAAGGAGGGTAAGGCTGAGCAAGTCAAGAGTGCTCCAGTTCCCCGATGGGTGAAGGCACTGCCCAGTGTAGCATGAAGTCAGACAGGTCCCAATCTGATTCCCAGCATTTGCTGAACGAGTTGAACTCAACCAAGGCAGCAGTTGATGTACTGCAATTGGCTCAGCAGCCCTTGGCTAGGTTCAGAAAGAACAAAGAACAGTACAGCACAGGAACAGGCCATTCGGCCCTCCAAGCCTGCGCCGATCTTGATGCCAGTCTAAACTAAAACCTTCTGCACTTCTGGGGACCGTATCCCTCTATTCCCATCCTATTCATGTATTTGTCAAGATGCCTCTTAAACGTCGCTATCGTACCTGCTTCCACCACCTCCCCTGGCAGCAAGTTCCAGGCCCTCATCACGCTCTGTGTAAAGAACTTGCCTCGCACATCCCCTCTAAACTTTGCCCCTCATACCTTAAACCTATGTCCCCTAGTAACTGACTCTTCCACCCTGGGAAAAAGCTTCTGACTATCCACTCTGTCCATGCCACTCATAACTTTGTAAACCTCTATCATGTCGCCCCCTCCACCTCCATCGTTACAGTGAAAACAATCCGAGTTTATCCAACCTCTCCTCATAGCTAATGCCTTCCAGACCAGGCAACATCCTGGTAAACCTCTTCTGTACCCTCTCCAAAGCCTCCACGTCCTTCTGGTAGTGTGGCGACCAGAATTGCACGCAAAATTCTAAGTGTGGCCTAACTAAGGTTCTGTATAGCTGCAGCATGACTTGCCAATTTTTATACTCTATGCCCCGACCGATGAAGGCAAGCATGCCGTATGCCTTCTTGACTACCTTATCCACCTGCGTTGCCACTTTCAGTGACCTGTGGACCTGTACGCCCAGATCTCTCTGCCTGTCAATACTCCTAAGGGTTCTGCCATTTACTGTATACTTCCCACCTGTATTCGATCTTCCAAAATGCATTACCTCACATTTGTCCGGATTAAACTCCATCTGCCATTCTTCCGCCCAAGTCTCCAACTGATCTATATCCTGCTGTATCCTCTGACAATCCTCATCACTATCCGCAACTCCACCAACCTTTGTGTCATCCACAAACTTACTAATCAGACCAGCTACATTTTCCTCCAAATCATTTATATATACTACAAAGAGCAAAGGTCCCAGCACTGATCCCTGCGGAACACCACTAGTCACATCCCTCCATTCAGAATAGCACCCTTCCACTGCTACCCTCTGTGTTCTATGACCGAGCCAGTTCTGTATCCATCTTGCCAGCTCCCCTCTGATCCCATGTGACTTCATCTTTTGTACCAGTCTGCCATGAGGGACCTTGTCAAAGGCTTTACTGAAGTGAAGGAAAAATTGGTCAGAATTTCTAATTCTGCAGTTATAAGATGAACCCTGCTGGAAAGTGTGGTTGCCTCATGGAAACAGGATTGGATTTGCTTGTGATACCCTCACAATTTAATAGCCTGATGATAATCATTCTCTGGACTACCACATGAAGAAAGGTCCCCAGGACAAAGCACTGGAAGGACTGTTGGTGCCTTTGGAATCGTAAGCCTACCAATGTCAGTACCTTCAGGACAGAAGTGAAGAAAAACTGGACTGGGGCAGTTATATTATAAAATATAAAGTGGTTTCACCTTCAATTCAGAGCATTTGGCATCTTTAAATAAAGCTGGACCAGTCGTTGTTGTGAAGGGAAACTGATTATTTTGATATTAAGTGTATTGCATGGGGAGGTAGTGGCATAGTGCAAATATCACTGGAGAAGTAATATAGATGCCAATGCGCTGGGGACATGGGTTCAAATCCCACCACAGCCGATAGTGAAATTTGAATTTAACTCATAAATCTGGAATTAAAAGCTAGTCTAATGGTGACCATGAAACCATTGTTGATTGTTGTAAAAACCCATCTGGTTCACTAATGTCCTTTTGGGAAGGAAACCTGCAGTCCTTACCTGGTCTGGCTGACATGTGACTCCAGACTCACAGCAATGTGGTTGACTCTTAAGTGCCTTCAGTGGGGAATTAAATGTTGGCCTAGCCAGTGACACCCACATCCCTTGAACAAATAAGTAAAAAAAATGTAATATTTTTGAGGGCACAGAGGAAGGAACCTCGAGTTTCTAAAAGTAGGGCTCAACAGGTGGTGGTGTGAGGGGAGAAGTGATAGGAAATCTGGGACAGAGTAATAATACATGGATTCTGGATGGAGTGGGTCTGAATGATGCATTGGCTTTTTCTCATTCTAGGCTTTAATATGTCTTTTATCCGCCAGGCCTAACTTTTTGCTTTAAAAAAAGAAGAGCTCCTTTCTTTTTCAGCCTGTCGAATGCTAGAAATTACAATAATTCTCTTGCAAACTGTGCTTCAGTTTAATGAATATCTCCTCTGTACAAGACTCAACAATGGACAATAATGGACTCTGTGGACACAAAGATGGATCTGCAAGCCTCTTGTTTAATCGACCAGACAGCAGGACTTAAAAGCTGCTGCTTGATGTACAATCACACTGACATTATTGCTACTTAATTGTACATTCCTCTTTTTTACTATTTTAATGAAGTGATGTGCATGCTGTGTGTGGGTATTTATGTGTGTGAGCCTGTGTATGTCTGTGTCTATATATACTTTTCCATTGAAAATAAAACCATGCATGCTCAAGTGCATTGCATTAACATTCATATTTTCTATTCACTGAATCAGTTTCTAGTGATGTAGGATATTAGTACTGGAAGCCTTTTCTTTATAATACTAATCACCAGTCACTGTACAATTATTAGAGGGTAATGGCAATGCACCCAGTCTGTAATCCTCACAGAAAGGTGAGTCACTCGTGGTTAAGGCAAATGATTTATTATAGTGAACATCCAGTCAGAAACCTCCAGACATTTTATGTAAAATAGAACCATACAGCCTATTTCAAACTGTTGTGTTGTGTTGGCTCTTTGCTAGGTTAGTCCAAAACTAACCCCTTTGGCATGCTCTCTCCCCTCAGACCAGTATCTTCCCTGAATGCTTCAAATACTGATCCCATTTTCCCTTAAAAGAGGCAATGGTGTAGGCATCAACAACTTCACGTGGCAAAATATTCTGTGCTCCGACAATCCTCTCGGTAAAGAAATTTCTATCCTCACTCTCAGTGAGAATTTTAAATTGATGACCTCTCATTATCAATGGAGATAATTTTAACCCCCAAGAACGGTGGGTTTGGGTTGGGTGAAAATTTAAAATTTGAAAAATTTCAAACTCGCATCCAACCCGCCCACTTCAGCTGTTAATGGCAATGAATCGGGGACAGGTGACCATGGATCAGGGACAGGTGACTGTGGATCAGGGACAGGTGACTGTGGTTCGGGGACAGGTGACCGTGGATCAGGGACAGGTGACTGTGGATCAGGGACAGGTGACTGTGGTTCGGGGACAGGTGACCGTGGTTCGGGGACAGGTGACCATGGATCGGGGACAGGTGACTGTGGATCGGGGACAGGTGACCATGGATTGGGAACAGGTGACGGTGGTTCGGGGACAGGTGACTGTGGTTCGGGGACAGGTGACTGTGGATCAGGGACAGGTGACCATGGATCAGGAACAGGTGACGGTGGTTCGGGGACAGGTGACTGTGGTTCGGGGACAGGTGACCGTGGATCAGGGACAGGTGACCGTGGATCAGGGACAGGTGACCATGGATCGGGGACAGGTGACTGTGGATCGGGGACAGGTGACCGTGGATCAGGGACAGGTGACCATGGATCGGGGACAGGTGACTGTGGATCGGGGACAGGTGACCATGGTTCGGAGACAGGTGACCGTGGATCAGGGACAGGTGACTGTGGTTCGGGGACAGGTGACCATGGTTCGGGGACAGGTGACCATGGTTCGGGGACAGGTGACCGTGGTTCGGGGACAGGTGACTGTGGATCAGGAACAGGTGACCGTGGATCAGGGACAGGTGACCATGGATCGGGGACAGGTGACTGTGGATCAGGGACAGGTGACCATGGATCGGGGACAGGTGACTGTGGATCAGGAACAGGTGACCGTGGATCAGGGACAGGTGACTGTGGATCAGGGACAGGTGACCGTGGATCAGGGACAGGTGACCGTGGATCAGGGACAGGTGACCATGGATCGGGGACAGGTGACTGTGGATTGGGGACAGGTGACCATGGTTCGGAGACAGGTGACCGTGGATCAGGGACAGGTGACTGTGGTTCGGGGACAGGTGACCATGGTTCGGGGACAGGTGACCATGGTTCGGGGACAGGTGACCGTGGTTCGGGGACAGGTGACCATGGTTCGGGGGCAGGTGACCGTGGTTCGGGGACAGGTGACCGTGGATCAGGGACTGGTGACCGTGGATCAGGAACAGGTGACTGTGGTTCGGGTACAGGTGACTGTGGTTCGGGGACAGGTGACCGTGGTTCGGGGACAGGTGACCGTGGATCAGGAACAGGTGCCTGTGGTTTGGGGATAGGTGACCATGGTTCGGGGGCAGGTGACCGTGGATCAGGGACAGGTGACTGTGGATCAGGGACAGGTGACTGTGGATTAGGGACAGGTGATCGTGGATCAGGGACTGGTAACCAATCTGCTCTCACGAGGTCAGTCGGTCAGTAAAAGCTTTTAAAGGGTCTTTGTTCTGGATTTTAATGGCCCCCTGATGGGGGGTTGGAGGTGGGGGGGGGTGGCCCTAGAATCACGATGGGAGGCGGGGGAGCCAGAAGGTCCATCGCCTCTCCATCGCCAAGTGATTTTGCCGGGGGCGGGATAAGCCGACGACGGCCTTCCTGCCCAGAGGCCAATTGAGGCCCTTAAGTGGCCTATTAACAGCCACATTAGGGCCTCTTCCCACCACCGCTAGGATCTAACCAGGGCGGGAGGTGCCTTTGTAACGTGGGGAGGGCACCTTGTAAAACGAGTCACACTCTCTGTGGGCTTGGTGGGTGTGTGGGGTGTCCCTCCTCTGTGGGCAATCTGTGGCCTACAGAGGACCTCTGCTGGCAAAACCTCTATCTCCATGAACCTCCTTTCCCCTGGACTTTATGCCCACCCTACCCGGGGTCTTCTGGACTGGCGCTGACGACACCGCCTCACTTACCTGAGGTCCGGGATTCCAGCACTGGGCCTGGGTTCAAGACCTCTGCAGTACCAGCAGTGGCCACTGCTCCCGATGGCACTCCCACTACTGTTGAGCTGCCGGCCCTGTGATTAGCCAGTCGGTCTTGGTGCGGGACCCCATCTTTAAAGGGACAGAGATCCCAGGGCTGGAAACGTCATCTCCAAAACAACGGTGGATCGTGCTGTGGGAGTGGTGCTAGAAGGCCAAGACGCCACCCCCCCCCCCATCCCACCCCACCCCCCACCTTTTCCATTCGGTGCCGGGAGCCCTGCACAATATCCCGGTCTGTGTCTCTCCACTTTTACATGCTTTTTTTTTTACCCATTTCAGGTGGGTTTCCTGGGCCTCAGGAAACCTAGCAAATAAAAGGAGGTTAGAAGGGCCAGATTCGGAAGGTAAGTGCACTTCCAGTACCATTTGTGGACCTGGAGGAGCAGGAATGTTCCTTCCATGCCCAATCAGGGTGGCCAATGACGGAGGCCAGGAGTACCAAACACAGACCCCACATCCTGGCACACCAACCCGCACCCACCCCCCCCCCCCACCGCCCCCCCATGCATGAGCACAGGGAAAAATGGCTACGTGCTTGAGGCTTAATTAATTAAAACAAGCATGGAGCACTGCCATTGCACTTTTTGTGCACTGATTCACTTTATTGATTAAGTTTAAGTAATAATTACCAACAGTACAACAACTACAATAAGTACTAATAACTCAAAAATGTTGAATTGGTGAATGATGGTGGATGCGGTGATGAGGACAACACCGAGATCTTTTTTCTCATTGACATTTGCTGACCTGAAAATTATTTAATTACCGACATTTAACCAATGAAGCTGGTAGGCTGGCCATTTGGAACCACCCAGGCTCTAGTTGGTTGATTTTGATATCATTCATTTCAAATCATCTCTACATTGATCGGCGAATGCCCGTGAATGAATGTATCTTCCCCGTAGGCTGGACCGTAGCATTGTGAACTGCAAAATACTGGAGCTAAGGGCGTCCAGTACTGGAATGGGGCCAAATGTGCTGAAATCCAGATTGTTTGGTAGAAAACTGAACAAATGGCCACCCTACACTCAACATGCTCACTTACCTGCGAATGGCCAATCCCTAATCTCCAAAATCCCCAACCAGTCCTGATTTCCCCCACACACACCCCCAACCTCCTCCCTGCGATCCCTGCCCTCCAGCTACAATCTCTCCTCCAAAGTCACAATCTCTCCTCCGAGCACAATCTCTCCATCCCGACCACAATCTCTCCATCCTGACCACAATCTCTCCATCCTGACCACAATCTCTCCATCCCGACTACAATCTCTCCATCCTGACCACAATCTCTCCATCCCGACCACAATCTCTCCTCTGACCACAATCTCTCCATCCCGACCACAATCTCTCCATCCTGACCACAGTCTCTCCATCCTGACCACAAGCTCTCCATCCCGACCACAATCTCTCCATCCTGACCACAATCTCTCCATCCTGACTACAATCTCTCCATCCTGACCACAATCTCTCCATCCCGACTACAATCTCTCCTCCGACCACAATCTCTCCATCCTGACCACAATCTCTCCATCCCGACTACAATCTCTCCATCCTGACCACAATCTTTCCATCCCGACCACAATCTTTCCATCCCGACCACAATCTTTCCATCCTGACTACAATCTTTCCATCCTCACCACAATTTCTCTATCCCAGCCACAATCTCTTCTCCGACCACAATCTCTCCTCCGACCATAATTTCTCCCTCGACCATGATCTCTCCACTCCAACTACGATCCCGCTGCTACGCCCACCCCGATCACAATCTCATTATCTGCCCTGACCACAAGCTCCCGCCTCCCTGCCGTCTCTTCCATGATATTAACTGGAGGATGTCTATCAACCAGTCTGTCGGTTGGGCAGGAAACCAGGTGGAAAAATTGAAAAACAGCTGTCCAGGAAACCCGTCCTTCCAGAATTTCTCCTCCTGCTTCCCCAACATGCTCCCTCCCTGTCTCCCTGTAAATATTGGGGCCAATCTTTGAAAATAGTGCTCCGATATTTACTGGTGAGGGGTTTTGGAATGGGGTGAGGAGTTATGGTTGCCCTGAACACGTGAAGTTTTAACTCCACAGAATGTGTGTTTTAATTTTAAACAGATTCTCTGCCTGGGAGCCTAATTGACAGGTCAGGCTGCCTGTAGGGTAGGGAAGGCTCCTGGAGCAGACAAATTTAGTGGTTGTTGGGGCTGGAATTTGCAAGCTCGGGACATGGGTAGAATGTAATTGGAAATGTCAGGGTGATAGCAGAGGTGGGCCGGGGGGGGGGGTGGGTGGCGGAGGTGGGGAGGTGGGGAGGATAGATCACAGCAGGTCGGTGCCAGACCAGATGTGGTTTGGATATTGGCGGGAGAGATGAGAGTGTCAGGGGAGAGTCAGAGATTGTGGAAGAGATCGGGGGTCAGTGATGGGGGGTGCTAGAGTGACTGTGTGGATGTTGGCGATCAGAGTTCAGTGGTGGGGGTTTGGGGAGATCAGGAGTGTTTGGGAGATGATCATGAAGCAGGGAGTTTGTTTACAGGGTAGCTTGCTGGGCCAGGAAAAAACACCCCTGCCGCCCCTGGCCCACAAGCAATGCTGAAAAGGCACTTACTTGATGGATTGAGCCCTTCTTGCCTCCTTTTATCATGGGTTAAAATAGAAACCCTGTTAAAATGAAGGCACTCAGCCTGCTTAAGAGGTTTTAACAACCGACCCGTCTCCTAAGAGCGGATTGGCTGCCTGCCCCTCGTTCCACCTTCATTAACACTGGAAATGGGTCGACTAGAGTGGGTTGAGCTTCTGTTTCAAGTTTTTAACATTTTACCTTCTCATCTGACCTAATCTCATCTGTTTCTGGGGACTTAAATTGCACTGTACTAGTCAGTGTGCTGTTAATATTCAATGATAGTAGATTTTGGGTCACAGTAACAGGAGTTTATTTACAGGGGTATTATCTCTAAGGCATCTACATTAACACTGAGCAACATGAGGTTCAGATTCATTACATCATATCCTGTGATGATGCTTAAGGTCTATATACACAATTTACCCAGAAACAGCTTATGTACATTATACTACACAAATTACTCCCAGTCTTTCCCTTTTCATTCTATCAAAATCTTCATAACTATAAAAAATGTTATTAAATTTCCTCTTCAATGGAAATTATCCCAAGTCTCACTCCATAGTGATGTTTTACTATCACTGGCAATATTCTGGTAAATATATGTTGTACACACTCTACGGCTTTCATATTCTATCTATAATGGGGTACTTGAGACTCCAAAGTACTCTAACTGTGCACTAACTAATTATTTGCACAGCTTTGTCATTACTTCTTCCGTCTTGCACTCAATGCCTTTATTTATAAAACCCAAAATGCTGTTGGTCTTTTTTACAGCTTTATCTAACAGGACATGCATTTTTAGTGTTTTATATATTTGAACTGCTAGTTTTGTCCTTCCATATCTTTCCTCATCTTTCTATTAATTGCATAATACCCTTCCTTTTTTCCCCTCCTAACGAATACTACTTCACACTTAACCGGATTAGATTACATGTCTTACCTACTTTCACCATTCTACTAATCTGTTGGTGCCTCCTTGCAATTTTTCCAGCCCTCTCACTGTTTTCCAAATCCTCTATTTTTGCTTGTGCCTACTGAATCCACAGCTGGACCCAGTGGTGACCTCCGGGCTATACACTTTCAGCCCTTCTCCAGTCTGAACAACATCCATGTACTTTCATTCTTTATTCCCTATCTGTCAACCAGCTTTCCATCCATGCTTCTCCATTTCTTCTTATAGCATACACTTGAATTTTTCCTAGCAAACCTTTTGTTGATTCTTTTGGGCCTCCTTATCTCGAGAGACAATGGATACGCGCCTGGAGGTGGTCAGTGGTTTGTGAAGCAGCGCCTGGAGTGGCTATAAAGGCCAATTCTGGAGTGACAGGCTCTTCCACAGGTGCTGCAGAGAAATTTGTTTGTTGGGGCTGTTGCACAGTTGGCTCTCCCCTTGCGCCTCTGTCTTTTTTCCTGCCAACTACTAAGTCTCTTCGACTCGCCACAATTTAGCCCTGTCTTTATGGCTGCCCGCCAGCTCTGGCGAATGCTGGCAACTGACTCCCACGACTTGTGATCAATGTCACACGATTTCATGTCGCGTTTGCAGACGTCTTTATAACGGAGACATGGACGGCCGGTGGGTCTGATACCAGTGGCGAGCTCGCTGTACAATGTGTCTTTGGGGATCCTGCCATCTTCCATGCGGCTCACATGGCCAAGCCATCTCAAGCGCCGCTGACTCAGTAGTGTGTATAAGCTGGGGGTGTTGGCCGCTTCAAGGACTTCTGTGTTGGAGATATAGTCCTGCCACCTGATGCCAAGTATTCTCCGAAGGCAGCGAAGATGGAATGAATTGAGACGTCGCTCTTGGCTGGCATACGTTGTCCAGGCCTCGCTGCCGTAGAGCAAGGTACTGAGGACACAGGCCTGATACACTCGGACTTTTGTGTTCCGTGTCAGTGCGCCATTTTCCCACACTCTCTTGGCCAGTCTGAACATAGCAGTGGAAGCCTTACCCATGCGCTTGTTGATTTCTGCATCTAGAGACAGGTTACTGGTGATAGTTGAGCCTAGGTAGGTGAACTCTTGAACCACTTCCAGAGCGTGGTCGCCAATATTGATGGATGGAGCATTTCTGACATCCTGCCCCATGATGTTCGTTTTCTTGAGGCTGATGGTTAGGCCAAATTCATTGCAGGCAGACGCAAACCTGTCGATGAGACTCTGCAGGCATTCTTCAGTGTGAGATGTTAAAGCAGCATCGTCAGCAAAGAGGAGTTCTCTGATGAGGACTTTCCGTACTTTGGACTTCGCTCTTAGACGGGCAAGGTTGAACAACCTGCCCCCTGATCTTGTGTGGAGGAAAATTCCTTCTTCAGAGGATTTGAACGCATGTGAAAGCAGCAGGGAGAAGAAAATCCCAAAAAGTGTGGGTGTGAGAACACAGCCCTGTTTCACACCACTCAGGATAGGAAAGGGCTCTGATGAGGAGCCACCATGTTGAATTGTGCCTTTCATATTGTCATGGAATGAGGTGATGATACTTAGTAGCTTTGGTGGACATCCGATCTTTTCTAGTAGTCTGAAGAGACCACGTCTGCTGACGAGGTCAAAGGCTTTGGTGAGATCAATGAAAGCAATGTAGAGGGGCATCTGTTGTTCACGGCATTTCTCCTGTATCTGACGAAGGGAGAACAGCATGTCAATAGTCGATCTCTCTGCACGAAAGCCACACTGTGCCTCAGGGTAGACGCGCTCGGCCAGCTTCTGGAGCCTGTTCAGAGCGACTCGAGCAAAGACTTTCCCCACTATGCTGAGCAGGGAGATTCCACGGTAGTTGTTGCAGTCACCACGGTCACCTTTGTTTTTATAGAGGGTGATGATGTTGGCATCGCGCATGTCCTGGGGTACTGCTCCCTCGTCCCAGCACAGGCATAGCAGTTCATGTAGTGCTGAGAGTATAGCAGGCTTGGCACTCTTGATTATTTCAGGGGTAATGCTGTCCTTCCCAGGGGCTTTTCCGCTGGCTAGGGAATCAATGGCATCACTGAGTTCCGATTTGGTTGGCTGTATGTCCAGCTCATCCATGACTGGTAGAGGCTGGGCTGCATTGAGGGCAGTCTCAGTGACAGCATTCTCCCTGGAGTACAGTTCTAGGTAGTGCTCAACCCAGCGGTCCATCTGTTTGCGTTGGTCAGTGATTATGTCCCCCGATTTAGATTTGAGGGGGGTGATCTTCTTGATGGTTGGCCCAAGAGCTCTCTTCATGCCATCATACATTCCTCTGATGTTTCCGGTGTCTGAGGCCAGCTGAATATGACTGCATAGGTGTTGCCAGTAGTCGTTTGCGCAACGCCTAGCTGTTCTTTGTGCAGTACTTCTGGCTGCTTTAAGTGCTGCGGATGTTAAATCGCTGGGGGCTTTCTTGTAGTTCAAAAGTGCAATGCGCTTAGCGGCTATGACAGGTTCCAGCTCTTCATTATGAGATTGAAACCAGTCTGCATTTCTCTTCGCACTTTTGCCGTAGGTGGTCAAAGCTGACTCATAGATGGCGTCTCTGATGTGGGCCCACTTGGTCTCAGCATCCCCTGTGGGAGTGTTTTGAAGGGCTGTTACAAGTGAATTTAGAAATTTTTGTAACAGCTGTGGGTGAGAAATTCTTCTGAGATTACCTTCTGAAAATCCATTTAAACGACATCTTCTGCATTCTCTTTATCTAGTTTTTTCATAAAACTCTATTAGACTTATCAAATGTGACTTCACCTTTCAAATTTCCATGCTGGCTATCCTAGATTAACTCATACATTTCTAAATGCTCACTAATTTCACTGTCCTCTGAGTTAATCTTATTGTTCATCTATTCAGCAGCAAATTGTATGTCAAATATAGGGACTCATAGGATTTATCACAACGAGCTGGATTTTGCAATAAAAATGATGGGGAGGCTTACAGTGCTCACTGTAATCAGACAGCAAATTTCAATGACCATGCATGCAGTTAAATGTGTGAATCAGGAAGCTGCTGATCGAAATGGTCCCCCAAAAGCTGTGCCATAATAGTACCTCTCGACATTGAAACACATTGAAAGGAGTGAAGTTGCTGTATTTACCTCATAGATAAGAACTAAACTTGCCAGAAGAAGATAGGACTTGTACATTCCAGTCTATGTACACTTTTAATGATGTGATAAGTCTTAATTACTGCCAAACAACCTCTCTGGCACTGAAATTTAACTTTTATAAGTGTGAACTCTCATTCCTTCAGATTTTAATTATTGTTCAAGATTTAAAAAAAGGAATTATATTTTTATTTCTATTTACTTTTTTCTTTCTGTCTCTTTTCTCTCTCTCTTAATCCAATCTTTCCTTCCCTCACTTTATCTCACTTTCTGTATATGATTTATAAATTACACTTCTTGATTCAGACACTGTGCTACACATTAATGTTTCTTCAATCGATTGGTTAAGCAGATACACAGTTGCTTGCTCTTTCTCTGATGACCTGTAGAGGGTGCCGTACTTTTTGGATGGTTGACTGACAGTGCATAAGCCCATACCTAGTTTATGGGAAAATGGAAGCGTATAGAGTTTAGAAGAGTGAGTGGAGACTTGATTGAAGTACATAAGATCAAGAATGGTCTTGACAAGGTGGATGTGGAAAGGATGTTTCCTCTTGTGGGTGAGTCCATAACGAGGGGGCACCATTTTAAAATTTGGATTGCCCTTTTAAGACAGAGATGAGGAGAAATTTTTTCTCTGAGGGTTGTGCGACTTTGGAGCACTCTACCTCAGAAGGTGGTGGAGGCAGGGTCATTGAATAATTTTAAGGTGGGGGTAGATAGATTCTTGTTAGGCAAGGGAATCAAAGGTTATCGTGGGTAGATGGGAGTGTGGAATTCCAGACACACACACATCAGCCATGATCTTCTTGAAAGGCGGAGCAGGCTAGAGGGGTCGAATGGCCTACTTCTCATAATTCGTGTTCGTATGTTTGTATCATGGGATATCTCTCCCTGCTGCACAAACTCCTTAGCATTAAATGTGGCCATTTCTTTTGTTCCTAGCACTGTAGAGGAAAACAGAAGAGTACAAGAAAACCTGTTTGTTTACCCTTCCACAATTTAGAGGTCAATTTTCCCTCCCGTTTTCCAAATTTCCCGTTTGTCTGGCAGTTCAGATCCCAGACAAGCCCCCAATTGGTTACGGCCACCTGGTGAGGGTGGTTTGCACTGTTCAACTCCCACCTGACTGCAGCAAGTATTTTTTGGTTATGAGGGTATAACCCTAACTTGTTTTATTTGTCAAATGAACAGCTGCCTTGTGGGCGTCTCGGGAGAGACCACGGCTAAGGGAGTAAACCCTAACAGAAAATCCGGAGTGGAACCCCGTAGGCGGTCATGTGTCACCTTTGGCATGTTTCCGGCAGTTCCTGCAGCCATACCGGTGCCAAACGTCGTGCTCTGCACTCCTTTGGACCCCACCAGAAAGGCCGAGAGGGGGGTTTTGACGCTTGGGCAACTCTCAACCTCCATACATTCGCCCAGGCACGCGCCATGGAGAGGTCACTCCATAGTTGCCTCACAGCGACTGACACCACTGACCACCTCTAGGCGCTTACCCATTGTCTCTCGAGACAAGGAGGCCAAAGAAGAAGAATAGAACACCATTTGTTTGTTGCTGATGACAAATCCAGAAAATATGCCTTGACCATACTGTGTCAAATAATTTGACACACATATAGGGATTTACAGCTTCTGTCTGGTACCCTTACTTCAAACTCTATTGCAGAAGGTAGAATTCCCTCAAAGGTTTGCGGAAAAAACGAAGGTAAACCATAAAAGAGAAGCATCTCCTGAACCGTGGAGTTCTCATCACCATCTCATACAGATGGAAAGGATAGTTGGGGTAGAAACTGGCTCATGGTCCATCCTCATACATTAACCCACAGGCAGGAGGACCACATGGAATAGGTCACCAGGATGTGGCTGGCATGCTGGGGACAGTAATCGCGTCTCAAGAGGCGGTCCACCAGGACTAATGTGGATGAAGGCCAGCTGTTGGGGACACCAGCATTGGGTCCACAGTAAATCTGGGAGAGGGGATCAGGTGGGGGACAAGCATTGGCTGGTAGTGGCCCACAATTTCAATGTGGAGCCTTTATGGCAGTAACATCCAGCAGCCCCTTTAAACGCTGCTAGCTTGCTGCAACAAGGCCAAAAATCTGACCCTGGTGCATGCTGTGGTGAGCCACAATCCAATTTAGCAAATTGGCCTGACAGGCATTAGGCCCCTCCATTGGCTTAGGCAATGGGTCTTACATTCATTTCAGGTTGGTGTCTGAGATGGCCAACTGGTGATAAACCAACATGATAATGGGTGCACTTCCTATACATCTTGACAATGAAAATTGATATTGCTTTACACCCAAGAAAATGGAAGAAGCAATTTCATCCCTAGTATCCATGCAGGAAATTGGACCAGTTAGAAATTTCTTATTTGATTTGGAATATTAAACGACAAAACAGCTGTTCCATTGTTGACATATCTTGTTCTACTAATGTATATTGCTAGGCGTACAACTCAGTTTATGTATGCACAGCTAACACTGAAAGATGCATAAGCCACATAGTACTAGTTATGAATCAATTACTCGCTCTTTACATGTTGTGTAGGGTGCAAGGACAAAAGTTGGGCCTGAGATATGCACAAACTATACAGCACTAGATGTGAGTAAATTGCTTGCTTTTATCAGGTGAACACTGCACATGGATGCTCATTTTAACAAATTATTGTTAAAGCCCTTTCACTAGAGAAAGATTTCTCCAGCTTTTGCAGAATCTCGCTATTGTCATCTTGCTTTATAAAAAGAAGTATGTTACTGCATTTTGTAATACTGGGGTCTGAGTGCATGAGGAATTTAGATCCAGTCTGTATCAATCAATAGACACAGCTGCACAGCTATGACTCTGTTTGTCAGTTGAGTTTCTTGACCAATTTGCAGCACTAAGTACAATAATCACACTTTATTATCCGTCTGCTGCACCTGCTTTGTAAGATATTACACTACATGCTTTAAATTAGCCCTGGGTCAGATAGCATTGCAACAAACAAATTTGTGGATAATAAGGCAGTTTACTAGAGCATATTAGATGAGTAACTGACTGATGATGTGGCAGAATAATTTGATGTAAATGAACACATTACGAACCTGGTTATGCATATATTCGGTGCTGATATCACACTAGATATTATTCAAAACATTGATTCCATAATTAACAGAATGATTTGTTTATAAAGGTGATATTGTGAATTTTCCTAAATCCATTTTCCCTTTCTGGATGTAGCAGCAGGTTTTACCTCAGTTCCTCCATAGGACTGAAGAACTCCGGTATGATCTTCATGGCTACAAATAGCAATAATACCAGTTTGGCTCCAGTAGTCGCTGTTGCGTGTTGGATGTGATTATTTTATAATGGTTGTTAATGATATGACTTGGATTTAATGTATGCTTCAGATACACTCGAAATGGTGCCTAGTAGAATGGAGAAGAATTATTACATGATTATCAGGATTCATAACAGTTCTTTTAATGTTCAGAGCTTCCGCTAAGGATTTGGGGTCTCAGTGAGGTTAGCCATTGGGTTGTCCTTACCTGTCTGATCCAGTGGGGCAACCTCTACAGGGGATCTGCAGTGGCTGTGAGCAGGGCAAGAAATATTCAGGCTCTTTAGCCAATTGGATTGAAGAATCTTCACTGAGACATGTAGAGTTTAAAGCAGGAAGTATAAATTAGGTTTAAATCACGTACAGAAAGTGAAATAAAAATTGCAAAACAAAGATAGGATTAAGAAAGAAAGATAAAATAGACAGACAAAATAAAAAATATAGATATATTTAAATCTCCAACACATATTCACTTCTGAAGGAATGAGACTTCTCACTTGTAAAATTGAATTTTCATGGCCTGAGAGGTTGTTTGGCAGTAATTATCATTTATCATGCTGTTAAAAATTAACTTACTCCTGAAAGCACCAGCTCAACCTTTTCTGCTCCCTTTGCATTGGTTTCAGTGCTAATCTACCAGTTGTTACAGTGCATCCTGTAAAGGAGTAGCTTATTTCTGATAACAACACCTGGATTTTTGCATCTAACTGCACATGTGAAGTTACTGTCCAATTTACTGCATCATAATAGTGAGCGCTGTTTGCCTCACAGTTATTATCTGCACAAAATCCAGGCCGTTGAAATGCATTGGCTGATTAGAAATAATGGATAGGACCTTTGGTAGCATGAAAATAAAACATGACTGTCTTGATTGATTCGGCAGTGTATTGTAGCATTGTTTTTAGATGGTTTACTTGATGCACCACTATGAGCTCTTTATTATCATTTATCATGAGTTCTTAGGTCACCTTCCACAGCGGGGATTTGCTCTCCTTTGTAACAGCAACTGCTATTGACCATCGGTTCAAGTTGGAGAGCTAAATAGAGAGCTGTTTACGCAAATCAGAGAGGCTGTAGGAAATTTTAATGTGATAATCATACAGAATTTCTAATCCACTGACCAGGGACAACCAGATAGGAGGAATGACATTTCATATTGGTTTTTAATAAAAACCTATGAATCAGAGCAGTAGACCGGATGTAATATTGGATTTAGTTTTAGCAGTTCATGAGAATTGACTAGTGTCCTGGAAGTGGATGAAGATTTGGGCTGTAGTAATCATTATGCAGCTAGATTTGATATTGTATCAAAGGCCAAGGCCAAAGATAACAATATAGAGGTACACAATTTAAGAAGATCAAATTTTGAAGTAGAGCTCTTGGGATGATTAAGTTAGAAGCTGAATTAAAAAATGAGGCTGCAGAAAAAATGAGAAGTGAACAGAAGTTTCAATTCATCCTCTTTAATTGGATTCATTCCTCAGTTAACATGGTTAATTTGTAATTGTAAAGCAAGTCCATTAACCCACATGTCAGGAACAGATGATGCCTGTCTACAACAAATGATATTACAAAAGCAAATTGCTGTGGATGCTGGAAATCGGAAATAAAAGCAAACAATGCTGGAAATACTCAGCAGATCTAGCAGCATCTGTGGAGAGAGAAACAGTTAACATTTCAGGTTGATGGCCTTTCATCAGAACTGGAAGAAGTTAGAGGGGGAGCAATATTTAAGCAAGTATAGAGCACTGGGAGAGGCAGAGAGAGGAAGAAAGAACCAAAGGGAAGGTTTATGATAGAGTGGAAGGCAGGAGAGATTAATTGACAAAACGAATGATGGTGCAAGGCAAAAGTGAATGGCAATTGGACAAGTAAAGAAACACAAGATGTGTCTAGAAGAGGTGGAAATGCCAACATCCGAACCATTACCAGCACCTGCTGTCCATAAAAATGGGAGCTGTGATCATGATCAGAAGTTATTGAGGTCAGTGTTGAGTCTGCAAGGTTGTAAAGTGCCTAATTGAAAGATGCGGTGCTGTTCTTTGAGTTTCCATTGAGCTTCAATAAAACAGTGTTGGAGGCCAAGGACAGAGAGGGAGTAGGACTGAGCATTAAAATGGCAAGTGACTGGAAGTTCAGACATGCATGTGGACTGAATGGAGGTATTCAGCAAAGTGATCACATAATTTATATTTGGTTTCTCCATTGTAGAAAAGACAGCATCATGAGCAGTAAATTGAAGGAAGTGCTAATAAATCACCGTTGCACCTGGAAAGAAGTGTGAGGGACTCTGGACAGTGGGAAAGGAGGAAGTGAAAGGGCAGGTGTTGTATCTTCTGCTCTTGTACAGGAAAGTGCTGTGGGAAGGGAAGGGGGTGTTGGGGGTAATTGAGGAGTGGACAGGCTGTCGCGCAGGGAGCAGTTACTTCAGAATGCTGAAAAGGGAGGGGAAGATGTTTTTGGGGGAGGTGGCATCACTGGAGGTGGCAGAAATGGCATAGGAGGATCTGTTGACTGTGGAAGCTAGTGGGGTGGATGGGCAAGAGGAACCCTTTCATGGTTTTAGGAGGAGGAAAAGGGGTGAGTATAGATGTGCAAGCAGTGAGGCAGAGATGGTCAAGGGACCTGTCAAACACAGTAGAGGGGAATCCTCAGTTGAGAAAAAAGGAAGAAATATCTGAAGCACTGGTGTGGAAAGTGGCATCATCAGAACAGAAACGGCACACATGAAGAAACTGGGAGTTGGTTGGGAGGAAGTTTATTCAGGTAGCTATGGGTACTTATAGTAGATATTGGTTGACAGCCAGAAATGGAGACTGAGAAGTTGAATAAGGGAAGGGAAGAGTCGAAAATGGACCCTGTGAAGGTGAGGGAGAAATGGAAAATTGAAGCAAAGTTGATGAAATTTTCCAATTTGGGATGAGAGCAGGTAGCAGCACTGATACAGTCATCAATATATTGGAAAAAGAGGAGATGGAGGGGACATGAGAATGTATCCCACAAACAGCCAGGCAGATCTGGGATCCATATTGGTTCCCAGATGGAACTAGAATTCTGAAGATGGGAGAAAGGATCAGCTGTGCGTAGATAAGACATCTGGCCAAAGAAATGGGAGTGAAGGCGAAGCTGAAGATGATGGAAGAAGAGCTCAGCATCATGCTGAGCATGAAATTCATTAAGTTGGGGGCATAAGGGGATGAATCTGAGGCCTTTATTGAGGACTGATCTTGCGAGGTCAGAGAGGTAGTGAAAACACGACAAAGGGTGAGATGGGAACGAGGAATTGGGTCCGAGGAAAGTGAAGGGGAAGAAGGATCTGGAGGTATCCAAAAGTTGTTGAATCTTGTGGGCCTTTTTACCTGAAAGGAAGAAAACAAGTATTTTGTTAAAGCGCCAGATAAGGTGAAGGATGAAATGGAACTGCAGACCATGCCAACTCTGAGTCAGTGCTGAAGGGAAAGCCCAAAAGCATGCACGTGACAGTGCATGGCGTTGAGTGTGGAGCTCAAGAAGCAGTGAGAGCAGTAGTTCAAGGAACACTGAATATAAATAGTTGGTTTGTAGTACAGAGCTTAAGAATTGTTGAAAATAGAGACATGTTGTCGAAGCTTTCGTCTTGCACTCATCAGGACAATACGCAAGAATAACCAATGTAAGGGAAAACAACAACTTATACTGTATGAGAAGAGAGTGCTGATTGGTTGGCAAGTAAACTCTGATTGGTAGAGGCGTTGCCATGGAGAATGCACCAGTTTACGGTGACTGACAGTTAACTGCCAACCTTTGTTTGAAATTTAAACCAGGCAACTTGACTCTGATTGGTCAAGGCATTGCCCTGAGGAATGAACCAGCGAATAGCTGTCACTTATTTTGTTCAGCTGAAACAGCTGCAGTGTGTGTACATGTTCTTTCTGTCTGCAAAGAACAGGGCCCGCAGTGTGCTAAGAAATACGTTGACAACCAATTTAAGACAGTCAGTAGGGCTCGCAGTGTGGCGCATTTGCGTGTACTGGAAGCTACATATATTAATACACAAGGCCCTGTTCTTTGCAGACAGAAAGAACATGTACACACATGCGCTTGTTTCAGCTGAACAAAATAAGTGTCAGCCATTTGCTGGTTCATTCCTCAGGGCAATGCCTTGACCAATCAGAGTCAAGCTGCCTGGTTTAAATTTCAAACAAAGCTTGCCAGTTAACTGTCAGTCACCGTAAACTGGTGCATTCTCCATGGCAATGCCTCTACCAATAAGAGTTCACTTGCCAACCAATCAGTACTCTCTTCTCATATAGTATAAGTTGTTGTTTTCCCTTACATTGGTTATTCTTGCATATTGTCCTGATGAGTGCAAGATGAAAAGCTTTGATAACATCTCTCTATTTTCAGCTATTCTCAACACTGAATATTTTGGAAATATCTGTAATTATGGATGGATCCAAAGCATGAAGGGTGGAATTTAAATATGTCAGAATATGTCAGAACTACAGTCAGTCACTGAGGAAAGCGATGTGGCTGTGAAATGTTTCAGCAGATATCTGATCAAACACAAAACGGAAAGCAGAAAGCAATGAAGATGACAAAGTAAAAGAGAAAAACAGAAATCCTGTCGAAGAGAAGAGCAGAACTTCTTCAAGCTAGGCATCCCTGGAAGAGAAGTGGCAGTGAATTACACACTAATACAAAAGCAAGATACTGCAGCAATAAAAATAATGGGCTGGATTTTTAGAGCCCGCCGCCGATCTTGGCGGTGGGCTCAAAAAATGGCGGCCCACCCATGTGGGCCACATGCCAAAGAGCTGCCGCAATCTCAAGTGCAGTGGCTCATTTAAATAGCCGGGGTAGCCCACCATCCACCAACCCCCCCCCCCGCCCCCCCACCCCAGTCTCGTGGAGGGGGCATGCTGTCCGTCCCCGGCAATGACGTCAGCTACTTGTGTGCTGGCACTGGTGGAGAGAAGAGCCCTGCCTCCCAATTTAAATTTCTAAAGTCCTACCCCTCATAAATAAATTAATTTCTAATGCCCCTTTCCCACCCCCCTCAATAACAATTACAACAACTCCCCCCCAGTGTGGCGCCATGATTCCCTGGACAGAGATTTGAAGGTGCGGGAGTGTTGGCCACTGCGCCAAAGATTGCGGTTGGCCCTCAAGGTTGGGTTCCATGGTGGGGGGTTGGGGGGCTGAAGATGGCTGCGGATGAGGCCTGCCACAGAGCCTCGCTGCCGCTGGGATGATCGGGCCAGGCCCTCACAATGGCGAGATCCATGGCAGGCTTCATCTGGAGTCATTTACAGGCATTCCCCCTCACCCCCACCACGGAACCCGATGCCACAAAATCCAGCCAGAGAATGCTGGCTATTGTTACATGCAAAAGATTTCTGGGTGTCATTAAACTATTGGAAGCAATACAGTAACTGAATAATCATTTCTTTGTTGCCTGAATGACTGAAACTAGTTAAACTATTCACACATCTATTCCTATAAATTGATGCAGAGCAGCTACCTAGGATATAATTATACATCTAGGGTGAAGTTCTGCAGAGGCTTTGCCCATTCATCTACCTTAATCTCAGCAGAATATAACTGGATGAGCAAGAGGACCCCTGTGAAAATTCATCCCTATTGAGATTAATAGTGGAAGCTAAATGGCTGTTTTGTAGTTGATGATTTCATGTGGTTTATACATAGACCATTGGATATCTTCTAATCTAATTAAGGGATTCTGATCATTCACTTGGAAAATAATAGGCAATTGGGAATATGTTAGAGGCTGTGATCTAATTATCTTGCTTCTATGACGTAGACAGAAAATGATGTAAAGGCAGCTCTGAGTTGCAAGGGATTCAGGTAATTGTTATGTTGAACCATGACTAGCTGTGAGTGAATTACATAGAAAATGCAAGATAAAAGAATGTAAGCAAGAATGGAGGTATCAAGAATTTCCTGAACAGTTTCGGGACACTATCTGAGCTCAGAATTAAATTATAGCCATATGTTGTAATTATTAACATCTATCGTTTTCCATAATATGCACCAAACCATAGTCTACAAATTATTATTCTGACATTAGGGTAAGAACCTCCTTTGTCTTCAATTTTAATAGAGGAGGTAGTCTATTTTTCCCATTGAAAGTAGCAGAGGATTGCTACACACAAATATAAAGGCAAAATACTGCAGATGCTGGAAATCTGAAATAAAAACAAGTAATGCTGGAAATACTAAGCAGGTCTGGCAGCATCTGTGCAGAGAGAAGCAGAGTTAACATTTCAGGTCAGAGACCCTTCTTCAGAACTGACAAATATTAGAAATGTAAAAGGTTTTAAGCAAGTAAAGCGGGGGTGGGGCAAGAAATAACAAAAGTGAAGGTATTGGTAGGACAGAGTCACAGAGAATAACTGACCAGAAGGTCATGGAACAAAGGCAAACGGTATATTAATGTTGTGCTGAAAGACAAAGCGTTAGTACAGAGGGGGTGTGAATGACTGTAAAGCATAGAGCACTCCAAGCACAAACATTAAAAAACACATTAAAAAAACCAAAACAGTGGGTAAGCACACTGGAAACAAACTAAACAAACTGAAAAACCTAAAATAAAATAACCAAATAAAAAGGAAAAAGAAAGAAAGAAAAAATAACTAAGCATAAAAAGGGGGGCCCATCAGGCTCTGAAATGATTGAACTCAATGTTCAGTCCGGCAGGTTGTAGTGTGCCTAATCAGTAAATGAGGTGCCGTTCCTCGAGCTTGCGTTGATGTTCATTGGAACACTGCAGCAATCCCAGGACAGAGATGTGAGTATGAGAGCAGGGGGGTGTGTTGAAATGGCCAGCAACCGGAAGCTCGGAGTTATGCTTACGGACTGAGCGGAGGTGGTCCGCAAAGCGGTCACCCAATCTGCGTTTGGTCTCCCCAATGTAGAGGAGACCACATTGTTACACATTACTATGCACATGTGTTCTTGTGCTATTATGGCAGTGATTTCTATGATCAGATTTCTTAAATAGTAAACATCTGAAATAAGTCTTTATGATGAACAGTGAAGATTGCCCAGAGGAGAATTAGTGCTGGAGAAACAGTCAGCTAATGCAACCTAACAACAACTATTTGTATGGTGATTTTCACATAAAAGAACATCTCGGAGAGTTGGACATTGGGCAGCTGGCAAAGAGATTGTGGGTGGTGCTGAAGAAATCAAAGGCATCGAACAAGAGATACGTTCGTAGAAGAAAGATTGCAAACCAAAGTGGTTTCAGAAGAGATCTCTGATGGTGAGCCGTGAACTGCTGAAAGACTGGGCTCCAAGCATGGTATGGGGAGAGTAGAGACAAGCAATAATCTGGAAGAGCAGAAAGTGTGAGTTGGGACATAATGGCTGAAGAAGATTAGCTAAATAGTGTGGTATTTGGCAATGGAAGAATTTGATCCTGAAATCAATGAGACAGCAGATCTAGTGTGAGGATACATGTGAGCAGTGTGCTGTGGTAGACTTGGTCTGCAATGTTCTGGACTAACTCAAATTTGGAAGTGTGGTGGTGGAGAGGATTCAAGCTGGGAGAGCATCTGGGAAGCTCTGTCCTCACAGTAATGAAGCTATGAATGAAGGTTTGACAGCAGATGGAGTGAGGTAGGAGCATGAGGAGAGAGTGCTACAGATATTGAAGAAGGCAGTGGAAGAGTCAAGTGTATTGGTGTCAGAGTGGAGTCACATATAGGCCAGACTGGGTGAAGAGAACAGGTTTTCTTCCCTAAAGGACATTAATGAACTAGCTGTTTTTTTTTATTACAACCTGACAGTGTCATTGACACATTTACTTATAGCGGCTTTATACTTGCATAATTTTCAAACCAAATCCAAATTTTCAAACTTCCAAATCAGGATTTGAACACATATTTTCTGGATTATTAGTCCCAGCATTTTGATTATTAGCACAGTATCATATCTACCACACTACCATTTCCATTGTATATTTGTGTGATATATGTCTGTACATAAGATTAGGGATCACATGATTGGGTGTAAGATATTAGCATGGTGTTCTGACCAGGTGAGAGGGGTCTAGGGTTCCCTCTCAGTCTTTGCTTGGTTTAACCATAACAGGGTTTAATTTTTAGAAAAACACCGGGCTGAATTTTACTGGCCCCTCAACACCATGGCTTGCGGCGCGGGGGCCGTTAAAACGTTGTGTGGAGAGGCCCGCCTCAACCCATGATGTCGAGAAGGGCCCGCCCCATATTACTGGCAGCGGAGGGACCTCGGTGCGTTTAAAGATTTGAAGTAATTCTAAGGGCTTAAAGCCCTTTAAAAATGGTGCCAGCGCCTGTGCAGTGGCGCCAGATGCCGTTGCTGGGGATGCGGACGCCTCCGCTACATGTCATCCAGGACGGGCGCTCTGCCCCCACTATTTAAATGAGCCTCCGCGGGGGCTCTGCAGTAGCTGCTGAATGCAGGTACCTGGCCGAGTTTAAAGGGTGCCGCCTCAGAGCCCACTGTGTTTTAGCTCACACTTAGTGAATCCTTGTTCATCGCTTTCCAATTGTAAAGCAAAGAAATCAATTCAGACAGGTTTTCTTAGATTTTAAACAAGAAAGGTAGAAGTTTATTAATCTTAAACTCTAATCAGGTTACCGACTACGAATATGCGACACGACCACGCTAACATGCATACGCGATAAACACAGACGCAGATAGAGACAGAAAAGTAGAAAAGAATAAAGGGGAAAAGTTTGAAGCAATAGTTGGATTTCTATTTTACTATCCTTTGCGTTTGCTGTGAATTCTTTGGCTGCCGGTCAGACTTGCAATTTGTTGGAGTCCAGTGTACATTTCAACTTGTTTTGAGGTCGGAGTCTTTATTCTTGAGGTTTACACGTCTTCCGTGGGTCCAGTGGCTTGGGAGAAAGCGAGTGGGAGAGGCTTCCTTTCTCCAGCTTCAGTTTCAATTGCCTATGCCTTTCTCTGTGGCACAATTCATAAAACCCCAGGTTGCCCAGCAGGTTAGTCATGTGACTAGCTGGTTTGACCACTTCTGTTTGTGGATTCTGCCATCTAGCAGTTATCCTGGAATTTGAGCATCCTCAACTTCAATGTCTGGTGATCACAGCCCATTTTGAGTTAAGTGGATCAAGCACTGTCTGTTAGTATGCAAATGTTTTTCCAGCCAAGTGTCTGGTGACTTTTTTTAACAAGTCCTTTCTTCACTTCAGCAACAGTTTAAAATCAATGTTCAGATGACAAAATCAATATGCCACATTCTTGGCAGATGACGGTCTGCAGGACAATGTTTAATGGAGAGAAAACAAAGAGTAGGAATAAATGGGACATTTTCATGATGGCAGGGTCTAATTAGTGGAGTGTTGCAAGGATCAATGCTTGGGCTTCTGCCATTTACAATCTATATCAATAACTTAAATGAAGGGACTGAGTGTAAGGTATCCAAATTTGCTGATGTTATAAAGCTGAATAGAAAAGTAAGCTGTGAGGAGGACACAGTGCAGCTACAAAGGGATAAAGACCAATTAAGTGATTAGGCGAGAAGGTGGCAGATGGAGTATAATGTGGACAAGTGTAAAATTAGCACCTTTGGTAGGAAGAATGGAAAAGCAGAATATTTTTAAAAGGTAAAAGACAAGTAAATGTTGGTATTTGAGTGTCCTTATACACGAATCACAGAAAGTGGACATGCAGATACTGGAAGCAATTAGGAAGGCAAATGGTATGCTAGCCTTTATTGAAAGGGGGTTCGAGTATAAGAGTAAGGAATTCTTATTGCAGTTATATAGGGCTTTGATGAGACCACTCCTGGAGCACAGTTTTGGTCTCCTTACTAAGGAAAAATATATTTGCTTTAGAGGGAATGCAAAGAAGGTTCACAAGACAGATTCCAGGGATGAGAGGGCTGGTCTATGAGGAGAGATTGAGTAGAATGGGCCTATGTTCTTTGGAGTTTGGAAGAAGGTGAGGTGATCTCATTGAAACATATAAAAATCTTAGAGGGCTTGACAAGGTAGGTGGAATCGAGGAAAATGCGGATAGGGAGGCAAAGTGGAGTTGATGTAGACATTCAGCCATGATCTTATTGACTGGCTTGAGGGGCCGTATGACCTAATTCTGCTCCTATGTCTTATGTTCTTATCTACAAGCTTGCAGATGATGCTAGTAAAAAGTAGATTGATAATGAATAGAAGGAGAACTTGTATGGATCCCCGGCTGAAGATTAGAAGAACTGTATTGATTATTTGCACAGGTGAGATTAGAACCACAAGAAGGTGATACCTTAATGTGAACTGAAAAGGAAAGGTTGTGTAAGAGAATGGTGCGGTCAATAATGTCAAAGATAGCTGAGAATTGATGAAGACAAGGAGGTGACAGTCAGTTAGTCAGAATATTACTGGATGACAGTGATACATTCAAAGACCTTGGAGAGAAACAGAAAATTAGAGATAGGCTGGTGGTTTATGAGGATGGAGGGTTGAGTATGGGCTTCAGCAGGGAGGCGATATGTTGCTGAAAGTTTTAATAGGGGTGGGAACATGCCTGAAAATATGGAGAAGTTCACAATATCACAGAATATAGGACCAAGGAAGATGACAAGAGGACTCCATAATGACTTTGAGGTAATAGATTAGAGGCTTCATAGATGAGAGCTAGGAGTGAACTAGAATAGAAACTACAGACTGCTGGAGGGATGGACAGGAAGGGGAGAAAGGGCAAAGGAGGGAGAGGCAGCCAAATAGATGACCCTCAGTTTTGAACTCAAAGAAATCACTGAAAATCTTGAATCAGAAGTGAATATGAAGGATGTGAGATCGTTGTTAGTCGAGGCAACCATGTGTTTGATATTTTCTTTTCCCTTCTAGAATGATAGTGGAAGATTCAGAACTGGGAGTAATAGGAGGAGAGTCCGTTCTGATTGAGGTGATCAAACCAGATCTTAAGTGGAGATCATATGTATTTATTTGCTAAATGTAATCTAGCTTCTGGCCCATGGACTTAATACCATGAAGGTGATTACTGTACAAGAGAGAGGGTGGGGATGGAAAACCAGCAAGGAGGTCAAGGATGAAATGTTGAAAAGATTGCCGGAGGTGCTGATTCAGTGCAAGTGGTGGGCCACAGGAGAGGGTGTTGAGAGTTGCAGATTGTACAAGTGTGGGAGTGAGGGTAGTTTTCAGGTTCAGAAAAAGAGACTGTAGTGGTAAGAGGTTAGCTGTAGTGTGAACGAGGTAAGAGATGAAACAAGTGATATGGCTCTGCCAGTGATCTTGATCTTGAGGCTGACAAGTCCTTGTGTGATAGCAAGGTTGAGTTAGTTGATCACAGTTGTGTGTGGCAGAGTTCTTGTGTGTAAGGTTAGGGGAGGAAAGCAAAGCAAAGGAATCAAGGAGCTTGAGCAGGCTGTTAAGATCATCAAGAATGAAGAGTTTTTGAGAGTGTAAGTGAGTGAGGACAAGAGGGAGGGATTTTTCCAGTGAAGGTAACAACGGTTGGGGGGAGTCATAGATAATAAGGATATTGAGGGAGGTAGAAACTGTGTGTGAATAAGGGAAGATTTACTGAGATGATCAAAGGGGGTTGGTGTGGATGTGGAGAGGGGAATGGTAAAGAGGTTTAAGAAGTTGATATCCAAGGAATACACTGAAAAGGGAGAGTGAAACAACTCAGATGACTGCTTGAAGAGAAGTTGACTGTAGACCTGGATGAAGAAATGAAGATCTCAAAGGGCAGCAGGGTAGTGGAGAGTGGCAATGGACAGGGTAGCAAGTTGGTGCAGTGAATCAGGAATGTAGAGATTGGGATGAGGAGAGGATATTCGAAATGAGATTTCAGGTAAAACAGAAACAAAACCTCTGGCACACAGGGATCTTGATTATGCAAGTTTGCAATGAACTATGGTGGCTACAAGAAAATTACAGAGCCAAGTTAATAAACCATTAGATAAAACCAGCTAGGCTAAAGGAATGGAATCACTGTAATTAATTAGTGTCAGCTTATCTCATTTGGTAGCACTTTTGTTTCTGAGTCAGAAGCTTGCAGGCAAGTTGCATCCCTGGACCCCAAGACAGAACACATCAGTGCAATAATGAGGGAGTGCTGGATTGTCAACAGTTCAGTTTTTCAGATAACCTTAAGCTGAAGTCCGGTCTGTTTGCTGTGATGGGTCAGGCCGACTTTAAAAGTCCGACAGCATTATTTGAAGTATTGTCCTTGTGGCTAGAATTACATTACACTATCAGGTATATTATAGAATTATGGAGACTGTGACAAATGTTATAGGGTAAGGGAGAGTGTAGTATATATTGCAGCATCACAGAGATATATAAGCATATAGAAGTCATATTGCAATGAAATAAATGCCTAAAATCAGAATGAAAATGTCCACAGTTGACTGAATTGCTGATTAGAAATGAAATGAAATAATTGAAATTAGTAAAGTAGTTCAATAAACTGTAAATCTGTTTTCTACCTAATTAATTTACCTCAATACTTAATAGACTTTGCACAGATGGAACTAATTAAGATTGGCTTAATATAAAGAATGAACAGTTTGTTATGACTTGGGAGTGAGATTTTTAAAATAATTTTTTATCAATTCTTTGCAGCTTCGAATTCTATAATTGTTCTAAGAATGTGTTATAACAATTTCTCTGCCACTGACCACTGTTGATTGATTCAAACACAATGTGAGAAATAAATAATATTTTATGAAGTGGGGCTATAGGAATTAAATTAATATAATTAAGTCAATTTGTGTTAGATAGGATTAGTGATTTAAAATATAATTGTCAAAATTAATTGACATATTTTGAAATTGAGAGAAAGGAACGGAAACGATGCGGGAAGGGGGCTGAAGTACAGGCAGTTGCAGGAGTCTTTGGCAACATAATAGGGGAAAAGACTAATGCTAGAGATGGGAGGAGAGAAAAAAGTACAGGAAGGGGAGGAAAGATGAACTATTTAAAGGTGAAGAGAACTTGAAAATTAACCAAGAGCACGAATCCAGTCATTAATGAAATGGAGAGAAAGAATAGGAAACGGACATTTTTTTTTATTTGTTTCATGGGATGTGGACATCGTTGGCCAGGCCAGCATTTATTGCCCATCACTAATGGGCGGCACAGTGGCGCAGTGGTTAGCACCGCAGCCTCACAGCTCCAGCGGCCCGGGTTCAATTCTGGGTACTGTCTGTGTGGAGTTTGCAAGTTCTCCCTGTGTCCGCGTGGGTTTTCTCTGGGTGCTCCAGTTTCCTCCCACAAGCCAAAAGACTTGCAGGTTGGTAGGTAAATTGGCCATTATAAATTTCCCCTAGTATAGGTAGGTGGTAGGGAAATATAGGTACAGGTGGGGATGTGGTAGGAATATGGGATTAGTGTAGGATTAGTATAAATGGGTGGTTGATGGTCGGCACAGACTCGGTGGGCCGAAGGGCCTGTTTCAGTTCTGTATCTCTAAACTAAACTAAACTAAACTAATTGCCCATGAGAAGTTGGTGGTGAGCTGCCTTCTTAAACTGCTGCAGTCCATGTGGGATAGGTACACCCACAGTGCTGTGAGGAAGGGAGTTCCAGGATTTTGACCGAGCGACAGTGAAGGAATGGTGATATAGTTCCAAGTTAGGATGGTGTGTGGTTTGGAGGGGAGCTTGCAGGCGGTGTTGTTGCCATGCATCTGCTGCCCTTGTCCTTCGAGGTGTTAGAGGTCGTGGGTTTGGAAGGTGCTGCCCGACTAGCTTTGGTGCGTTGTTGTAGTCATCTTGTGGATGGTACATACTGCTGCCACTGTGCATCAGTGGTGGAGGGAGTGAATGTTTGTGGATGGGGTGCCAATCAAGTGGGCTGCTTTGTCCTGGATGGTGTCAAGCTTCTTGATTGTTGTTGGAGCTGCACCCATCCAGGCAAGTGAAGAGTATTCCATCGTACTCCTGACTTATGTAGATAGTGGACAGGCTTTGGGGAGTCAGGAGGTGAGTTACCCACCGCAGGATTCCCAGCCTCTGGCCTGCTCTTGTAGCCATGGTATTTATATGGCTACTCCAGTTCAGTTTCTTGTCAATGGTAACCGCCCAGGATGTTGATAGTGGGGGATTCAGCGATGGTAATGCCGTTGAATGTCAAGGGGAGATGGTTAGATTCTCTCTTGTTTGAGATGGTCATTGCTTGGCACTTGTGTGGTGCAAATGTTACTTGCCACTTATCAGCCGAAGCCTGAATATTGTCCAGGTCTTGCTGCATTTCTACACGGACTGCTTCAGTATCTGAGGAATCATGAATGGTGCTGAACATTGTGCAATCATCAGCGAACATCCCCACTTCTGACCTTATGATAGAAGGAAGGTCATTGATTAAGCATGGGCGGCACAGTGGCGCAGTGGTTAGCACCGCAGCCTCACAGCAACCCAGGTTCTATTCTGGGTACAGCCTGTGCGGAGTTTGCAAGTTCTCCCTGTGTCTGCGTGGGTTTTCGCCGGGTGCTCTGGTTTCCTCCCACAGCCAAAGACTTGCAGGTTGATAGGTAAATTGCCCCTAGTATAGGTAGGTGGTAGGGGAATATAGGGATAGGTGGGGATGTGGTAGGAATATGGGATTAGTGTAGGATTAGTATAAATGGGTGGTTGATGGTCAGCACAGACTCAGTGGGCTGAAGGGCCTGTTTCAGTGCTGTATCTCTAAATAAAAGCAGCTGAAGATGGTTGGGCCTGGGACACTACCCTGAGGAACTTCTGCAGTGATGTCCTGGAGCTGAGATGATTGACCTCCAACAACCACAACCATCTTCCTTCGTAAAAGCAAATACTGCGGATGCTGGAAATCTGAAATAAAAACAAGAAATGCTGGAACCACTCAGCAGGTCTGGCAGCATCTGTGGAAAGAGAAGCAGAGTTAACGTTTTGGGTCATTTCCCGGCGGAGCAGCAGGAGAAGGTAGCGACTCTTCGGTGGGTGAGTGAAGGCATCAGGAGCTGTGTTTTAAAAGTAAGTACTTACTGTTTTACTTACTGTTTTCCTTGTCTTTGAGTTTCTTTTGGCGCCGGAGGAACCGGAAGCTGGTCGGCAGCGAGGACTCCTGGGTAGGTATTTTCCTTAAAGGTGCGGAGCTGAGTAAACCCGAGCCACTACACATGTAGTGTCTCACACCCATCCTCCTCCTCTAACCTAATAATA
Organism: Heterodontus francisci; assembly: GCF_036365525.1. Lineage (NCBI taxonomy): Eukaryota > Metazoa > Chordata > Chondrichthyes > Heterodontiformes > Heterodontidae > Heterodontus > Heterodontus francisci. The sequence continues at coordinate 31,658,452 of NC_090378.1, read as the reverse complement.
AGACCCTTTTTACCCTCCTCCTCTAACCAAAAAGGACTGAGCAGGTAAGCTATTTACTGTTTTTGTTAATATCTATAGTTGTACTTAACTAAGGGGTAATTGAATAAAAGAAATGGCAGCCAGTGTAGTGTATTGCTCCTCCTGCAGAATGTTCGAGGTGAGGGAAACCTCCGGTGGCCCTGCCGACTTCACCTGCTGGAAGTGCATCCGTCTCCAGCTCCTATCAGACCGTGTTAGGGAATTGGAGCTGGAGCTGGATGAACTGAGGATCATTCGGGAAGCTGAGGGGTTGATAGATAGAAGCTACACGGAGGTCGTTACTCCACAAATCAAAGGCAGCTGGGTAACAGTTAGAGGTGGGAAGAGGTCAGTGCAGGGATCTCCTGTGGTCGTTCCCCTCAACAACAAGTATACAGTTTTAGATACTGTTGGGGGGGACGGCCTATCGGGGGCAGGCTGCAGTGACCGGGCCTCTGGCACGGGGTCCTGCACTGTGGCTCAGAAGGGAAGGAGGGAGAATGGGAGAGCACTAGTCATCGGGGACTCGATGGTGAGGAGTACGGACAGGCGGTTCTGTGGGCGCAGGCGAGACGCACGGATGGTTTGTTGCCTCCCTGGTGCCAGGGTCCGTGATGTTTGTGATCGCGTCTTCAGGATCCTTAAAGGGGAGGGGGAGCAGCCAGAGGTCGTGGTGCACATTGGCACCAACGACGTAGGAAGGAAGGGTGGCACAGATGTTAGAAGTGAGTTTAGGGAGTTAGGCTGGAAGCTGAAAGCTCGGACGGACAGAGTTGTTATCTCTGGTTTGTTGCCGGCGCCACGTGATAGTGAGGCTAGGAATAGGGAGAGAGCACAGCTGAACACGTGGCTGCAGGAATGGTGTAGGAGGGAGGGCTTCCAGTTCTTGGATAATTGGACTGCATTCTGGGGAAGATGGGACCTGTTCAAACAGGACGGGCTGCATCTGAACCAGAGGGGCACCAATATCCTGGGAGGGAGGTTTGCTAGTACTGTTCGGGAGGGTTTAAACTAGTTTGGGAGGGGGATGGGAACCGGACTTGTAATCCAGGGACCAGTGGGTCCACTCAGAAAGACAAAGAGTGTAGTGAGGTATTGGGGAAGGTAGCACTGTCACAGAGGACAGATGGGCACGGAGAAGGGTTAAAGTGCGTATACTTCAACGCAAGAAGCATCAGGAATAAGGTGAGTGAATTGAAGGCGTGGATGGGCACTTGGGACTACGATGTTGTGGCCATCACTGAAACGTGGATCGGTGAGGGGGAGGAATGGTTTTTGGAGGTACCTGGTTATAGATGTTTTCATAAGATTAGGAATGGTGGTAAAAGAGGTGGGGGGGTGGCATTGTTAGTTAGAAATAGTGTAACAACTGCTGAAAGAATTTTCGAGGAGGATCTGCCGACTGAGGCACTGTGGGTTGAGGTCAGGAACAGGAAAGGAGCAGTCACCTTGATGGGAGTTTTCTATAGGCCCCCCAATAGCAGCAGGGAGGTGGAAGAGCAGATTGGGAAACAGATTTTGGAAAGGAGCAGAAGTCACAGGGTAGTAATTATGGGGGATTTCAACTTCCCAAATATTGATTGGCAACTCTTTAGATCGAATAGTTTGGATGGGGTAGTGTTTGTGCAGTATGTCCAGGAAGCTTTTCTGACTCAGTATGTAGACTGCCCGACCAGAGGGGAGGCAATATTGGATTTGGTACTAGGTAATGAACCAGGGCAAGTGATAGAGCTGTTGGTGGGCGAGCACTTTGGAGATAGTGATCACAATTCTGTAGCATTCACTGTGGTAATGGAGAGGGATAGGTATGTGCAACAGGGCAAGGTTTACAATTGGGGGAAGGGTAGATATGATGCTGTCAGGCAGGAACTGAGGAGCATAAGTTGGGAGCATATGCTGGCAGGGAAGGGCACGGTCGAAATGTGGAACTTTTTCAAGGAGCAGATAGTAGGGGCCATTGATAAGCATGTCCCTGTCAGACAGGGAAGGGATGGTCATGTGAGGGAACCGTGGTTGACAAGAGAGGTTGAGAGTCTTGTTAGGAAGAAGAAGGATGCGTATATAAAGTTGAGGAAAAAGGGCACAGGCATAGCTCTGGAGGGATACAAGATGGCCAGGAAGGATCTGAAGAAAGGGATTAGGAGAGCTAAGAGAGGGCATGAAAAATGCTTGGCGGGTAGGATAAAAGAAAACCCCAAGGCCTTTTACGCGTATGTCAGAAATATGAGGATGACTAGGGGGACCATAGGTCCGGTCAAGGACAATAGCGGGAGACTGTGTGTTGAGCCGGAAGAGATAAGTGAGGTTTTGAATGAGTACTTCTCTTCGGTATTTACGAATGAGAAGGGGTGTATTACTGAAGAGGACGGTGTGAAACAGACTGGTAAGCTCGAGGAAGTGCTCGTTAGGAGGGAAGATGTGTTGGGGTTTTTGAATAACTTGAAGATAGACAAGTCTCCCGGGCCTGACGGGGTATATCCAAGGATGTTATGGGAAGCAAGGGATGAAATTGCAGAGCCGCTGGCAATGATCTTTTCATCTTCTCTGCTGACGGGGGTGGTACCAGGTGATTGGAGGGTGGCAAATGTTGTGCCCCTGTTCAAGAAAGGGAATAGGAACAACCCTGGGAATTACAGGCCAGTTAGTCTTACTTCGGTGGTAGGCAAGTTGATGGAAAAGGTGCTGAGGGATAGGATTTCTGAGCATCTGGAAAGACACTGCTTGATTCGGGACAGTCAGCACGGTTTTGTGAGGGGTAGGTCTTGCCTCACAAGCCTGATTGAATTCTTTGAGCAGGTGACCAAGCAAGTGGATGAGGGTAAACCAGTGGATGTGGTGTACATGGATTTTAGTAAGGCATTTGATAAGGTCCCCCATGGTAGACTTATGGAGAAAGTCAGGAGGCATGGGATAGTGGGGAATGTGGCCAGTTGGATTAAGAATTGGCTAACTGATAGAAGGCAGAGAGTGGTCTTAGATGGTAAATACTCAGCCTGGAGCCCAGTTACCAGTGGCGTGCCGCAGGGATCAGTTCTGGGTCCTCTCCTGTTTGTGATTTTTATTAACGACTTGGATGAGGAAGTCGAAGGGTGGGTCAGTAAATTTGCAGATGATACAAAGGTTGGTGGAGTTGTGGATACCGAGGAGGGCTATTGTCGTCTGCAAAGGGACTTGGATAGGTTGCAGTGCTGGGCTGAAAAGTGGCAGATGGAGTTTAACCCTGAAAAGTGTGAGGTCGTCCATTTTGGAAGGACAAACACGAATGCAAAATACTGGGTTAACGGTAGGGTTCTTGGGCATGTGGAGGAGCAGAGAGACCTTGGGGTCTATGTGCATAGATCATTGAAAGTTGCAACTCAAGTGGATAGGGCTGTGAAGAAGGCATATGGGGTGTTAGCGTTCATTAGCAGAGGGATTGAATTTAAGAGCCGTGAGGTGATGATGCAGCTGTACAGGACCTTGGTAAGGCCTCATTTGGAGTACTGTGTGCAGTTCTGGTCGCCTCATTTTAGGAAGGATGTGGAAGCCTTGGAGAGGGTGCAGAGGAGATTTACCAGGATGTTGCCTGGAATGGAGAATAAGTCTTACGAGGAAAGGCTGAACATTCTAGGCCTCTTCTCATTAGAAAGGAGAAGGATGAGGGGTGACATGATAGAGGTTTATAAGATGATCAGGGGAATAGATAGGGTAGACAGTCAGAAACTTTTTCCCCGGGTGGAGCAAAGCGTTACAAGGGGTCATAAATTTAAGGTGAAGGGTGGGAGATATAAGGGGGATGTCAGGGGAAGGTTCTTTACCCAGAGAGTGGTCGAGGCATGGAATGCCTTGCCCGGGGAAGTTGTTGAGTCAGAAACTTTAGGGACTTTCAAAAGGCTTTTGGATAGGTATATGGATAAAGGAGAATGATGGGGTATAGATTAAATTGTCCTTGACAGAGGACAAAGGATCGGCACAACATTGTGGGCCGAAGGGCCTGTTCTGTGCTGTATGTTCTATGTTCTATGTTCTATGTTCTATTCCATCTTCCTTCGTGCTAGGTACGATTCCAACTAGTGGAGAGTTTTCCCCGATTCCCACTGACTTCAGTTTTGCTAGGGCTCCTTGATGCCATACTCGGTCAAATGCTGCCTTGATGTTAGGGGCAGTCACTCTCACCTCACCTCGTGAGTTCAGCTCTTTTGCCCATATTTGAACCAAAGCTGTAATGAGCACAAGATGAGTGGCCCTGGCGGAACCCAAACCGAGCGTCATTGAGCAGGTTATTGTTAACCAAGTGCCAATTCATCGCACTGTGTCATGAAGGCCCCCAACTGCCAAGCATGAGGTATATTAATTTTGCCAAAGAACATTAAATTTCAAACTGTTGTTGAAATGAAGAAAGGACATGCTTTAAAAAAATTGGGAGATCTTGGCTGGAAAGACATTTGTATATTAACAGACAGTGTTTGGAAGGACAAAGCAGCCATTCCCTGACACATTCAACCCACAATGGACCCTTGGCTGGAAAGATATTTGCATATTAACAGACAGTGCTTGGAAAGGACAAAGGACCATTCCCTGGCACATTCAACCCACAATGGACTTTTGATCACCAGGCGTTGAAGGTGGGGGAGCTTGCATTCCAGGTTGACTGATAAGATGGCCGAATACACAAACGGATATGGTCAAATCAGCTAGTCACATGACTAACCTGCTGGGCAACCTGAGTTTTCTGAGTTGTCCAAACAGTTTGAACTCAGAAAGTCAGTTTGCTCCTGGACTGAGAAGATCTCTCCTGTCTACTCCCATCTCTTTCTTACAAGCCTCTGAATCCACTGAAGCCACATGAACACCAAGACAGAAAAGTCTCCTACAGTGAACAAGATTTAAGAAGAATACTGGGCCTCATCGAAAAGCAAGATCTACCTACAAACAAGGACTCTACAGTGAGCTCGAAGAACCGTAACAAAAAATCTTCAGATATTGCCTCAAACTTTTCCACTTTATTTCTTCTGCTCTTTTCTGTCTCTATTTGCATGTGTGTATCGTGCATGCATGCTAGTGTGGGCACATCGTGTATCTGTAGGCATCAACCAAATTAGAATTTAAGTTTAATAAATATCAACTTTTCTTCTTTAAACCTAAGAAAGCCTGTTTGTGTTGGTTTCTTTGCCTTATAATTGTAAAGTGGTGAAAAGAGTTCACCAAGGGGGAGCTAAAAACACGGTGTGTTGAAAATTAAACCCTGTTACAGTAAGACCAGGTGAAGGCTGAAAGGGAACCCTAGACCTCTTTCTCACCTGGTCGTAACAGCTGTCAATGACACCTTCCTTCACTTTACTGATGATCGAGAGTAGACTGATGGAGCAGTAATGGCCAGGTTGGATTTGTCCTGTTTTTTGTGTACAGGACATACCTGGGCAATTTTCCACATTGCCACGTGGATGCCAGTGTTGTAGCTGTACTGGAACAACTTGGCTAGGGGTGCGGCAAGTTCTACAGCACAGGTCTTCAGTGCTATTGCTGTAATGTTGTCAGGGCCTGTAGCCTTTGCAGTATCCAGTGCCTTCTATTGTTTCTTGATATCACGCGGAGTGAATCGACTTGGCTGAAGTCTAGCATCTGTGATGCTGGGGACTTCAGGAGGAGGCCGAGATGGATCATCAACTTGGCACTTCTGGCTGAAGATGGATGCAAGTGCTTCAGCTTTATCTTTTGCACTGATGTGCTGGGCTCCCCCATTATTGAGGATGGGGATATTTGTAGATCCACCTGCTCCTGTTAGTTGTTTAATTGCCCACCACCATTCACGACTGGATGAGACAGCACTGCAGAGCTTAGATCTGATCTCTTGGTTGTGGGATCGCTTAGCTCTGTCTATCGCATGCTGCTTCTGCTGTTTGGCATGCAAGTAGTCTGGGTTGTAGCTTCATCAGGTTGACACCTCATTTTGAGGTATGCCTAGTGCTGCTCCTGGCATGCCCTCCTGCATTTTTCATTGAAGCAGGGTTGATCCCCCGGCTTGATGATAATGGTAGAGTGGGGGATATGCCGGGCCATAACGTTACAGATTGAAGTTGAATACAATTCTGCTGCTGCTGATGAGTCCACAGCGCCTCATGGATACCCAGTTTTGCATTGCTAGATCTGTTCGAAATCTATCTCATTTAGCATGGTTGTAGTGCCACACAACACAATGGAGGGTATCCTCAATGTGAAGATGGGCCTTTGTCTCCACAAGGACTGTGCGGTGGTCACTCCTACCAATACTGTCATGGACAGATGCATCTGTGGCAGGCAGATTGGTGAACTCGAGGTCAAGTATGTTTTTCCTTCTTGTTGGTTCCCTCACCACCTGCTGCAGACCGAGACTAGCAGCTATGTCCTTTAGGGCTTCTGTGCCCTTGCCCCTTCAGTGCTTCCTCCAAGTGGTGTTCAACATGGAGGAATACATATGTTAGATTGGGACATGGAGTGTTCCACATGTGATATGAAAAGGAAGCGTAGCTATGACCCACATGGGTTCCCAAAGTACTGTCTTTAACATGGAGGTTAAAGAGAAGTTGTACATGGTGAGTACTAGTTTATCAAAGCAAGGCCTACAGAAACGGCTGGTGGAATCTTACCAGTTTTGAGCAATTCAACAATTCTTGATCACCCTGGAATGCTTTCTTACAAGCAATGTCATTAAGACCTCATATACCGTGATTGGGGGCTTCTGAGGAAGCATTCAATATCAGTTAGCCATGGCTTCAGATGTCTTAGTGATGCCAGTGGGTATGTTATCCCACCTTCCTTTGGGAAGAGGAGCCTCTGCTAAAATGAGTTCCAGCTACCTTGGTAATTGCGGGTGAATGGGTGCTGGTGGATTGCACTGAGTATCTTTCATGTAGCCTAACCTGCCTAATAGTGGGTTTTCTACTTCCAAAAGTTGTGGGGTGGGTGGGGTGGGGGGGGGGGGGGGGGGTGGAGGGGGCATGGGGGTGGCAGGTGTGGTGGCATGTTTGGGTGTCCATTGGGAAACAGTAATGGAGCTGGACAACAAAATAGATACACTATTTGCATAAAGGCTTATAAACACTTCAGTGGCAACAGGAAAGGCAAAAATAAAATGAAGAAAAAGATTTAAGAAATGACTTGATAGACAAATGCCTTTATATTACTGTGGCCTTTCTCTGGTCCTCAGTATATTTGCCACCACTAACAAGCCCTGGGCAGCCATTATAAATGGATGTAAACTCATGTTTGTTGTACTGTACACCAGAATGGTGGGACCTACCCTTCAATTAATATTTAACTTGCTGTTTCAGTTAGGTGCTTCCTATCCTGCTGGTCTCACAAGCAGAAAATGTATATGGACAGAGTTATGGTAGAACAGGAATTCTGCCTATTTTCCGCATGGAGTTGTCTGAACGTCAGATGGTATTTGTAGCTCACATAAAATCCCACTACAGAGATCATGTTGGTATCTTCCTCCCTCCAAGATTCAGAGTATTACGTAGTATTTATAGCACAAAAACAGGCCATTCGGCCCAGCAAGCCTATGTTGGTGTTAATGCATCACATGAGCATTGTCTTCCCCGACTTCATCCCACCCGATCAACATATCCTTCCAATCCTTTCTCCCTCATGTACTTATCTAGCTTCCCTTAAATTACCATTACTGGGAGAATGCATATTTTGTTCCCGTTATGGCAGAATATGTTCTTTTCTGACCATTCACACATTATTCATATTTGCCACAAATTCAGGTGTGACAAAAATGGAGTGTATTGCCCATAGCTTATGGATTCTCTCTCTTTACTATTTCTCAGCCCAGGAATGGGATCTTTAAAAAAATATAATACTCTCAAAATGACTTCTGCAACTGCCTGCTGGGGGAGAAAAGCCTTTGTCCATTTGCCACCACACATAGCATATAAGAGGAAAGCCAGTGTAATCAATACAGTTGAAGATTAATATTTGTATACATTTAGGTTAATAGTCACCAAGCACAGACAAGTGCTAAAATAATTAATGTGTATTACTGGGTTATTAATAATAGACATCGCTTGTCAAGTACCACAGGTGGCCATTAACATACATCTGATTCTGAGTAAGGATCTTTAGAATCAGTTTTTATTACCAATTTTTTTTTTTAATTAGGCTCTTTTTCATTATGTAAAAAGGAGAAAATAAGTGGAAAAAACTCCACCCCAATTACACCATGGAATTTTCAAAGAAGATCAGTAAAGTAACATTTTTTAAACATTTTAAACATCATTAAAACTCAAGAAGACAAGCAAGCAACATGGAATCATTATCAACCTTCCACTTAATAACTTGATTGATTCTTTTTAATTTAAGGTAAAGTTGAAAAACTTGTGTTTATTGTTGCAGCTCTAGTCACTTACTTGCCATTACGATGGAGGGAGAATAATTTTTTTAGAGCTTATGTAGAGGATAATAGTTACAATCTTGCTTTTAGTACACGATATCTTGATGTGTGATTTGAATCATCCTTTGATTAATGGTACGTCTTCAGGGAACTATTAGTGCAGTAACTGTTGGCAGCTCACCTCTGTCCTTGTTCCATAACTAACTAGGGAATGACAAACTAACATTTTCTGCGGTATAACGAATATAGTTCTTACAGCAAAGGCCTAAAGAAGATCCATGTCCCTGTAAAAAATCTAATTTGCATAGCCTGCATTTCTTTTCTGTCATAAATCAGATTCAGATCATGTGCACACATCACCCCCATGATATCAGCACAGCATACTTAGCACAGATGCCAGACTTGCTGAGTCGGGTTGGATGTATTCCTGGAAGCGACATCACATGATGTTCTGTCTCCAAACACCAAATCCAGTCAAACAGTCTTTTTCCTCCATGTCCAATATAATGAATAAACATTGGCGTTCAAAGAAAATGAAACCAAAAACAATGGCCCTTTGGAGATGGGCTGGGAGGCAGGAACAAAGAACAAACAAAGAACAAAGAACAGTACAGCACAGGAACAGGCCATTCGGCCCTCCAAGCCTGCGCCGATCTTGATGCCTGCCGAAACTAACACCTTCTGCACTTCCGGGGCCCATATTCCTCTATTCCCTTCCTATTCACATATTTGTCAAGATGTCTTTTAAACATCGCTATCGTATCTGCTTCCACCACCTCCCCTGGCAGCAAGTTCCAGGCACTCACCACCCTCTGTGTAAAAAACTTGCCTCGCACATCCCCTCTAAACTTTGCCCCTCTCACCTTAAACCTATGTCCCCTAGTAACTGACTCTTCCACCCTGGGAAAAAGCTTCTGACTATCCACTCTGTCCATGCCGCTCATAACTTTGTAAACCTCTATCATGTCGCCCCTCCACCTCCGTCGTTCGAGTGAAAACAATCTGAGTTTTTCCAACCTCTCCTCATAGCTAATGCCCTCCAGACCAGGCAACATCCTGGTAAACCTCCTCTGTACCCTCTCCAAAGCCTCCACGTCCTTCTGGTAGTGTGGCGACCAGAATTGCACGCAATATTCTAAGTGTGGCCTAACTAAGGTTCTGTACAGCTGCAACATGACTTGCCAATTTTTATACTCTATGCCCCGACCGATGAAGGCAAGCATGCCGAATACCTTCTTGACTACCTTATCCACCTGCGTTGCCACTTTCAGTGACCTGTGGACCTGTACGCCCAGATCTCTCTGCCTGTCAATACTCCTAAGGTTTCTGCCATTTACTGTATACCTCCCACCTGCATTAGACCTTCCAAAATGCATTACCTCACATTTGTCCGGATTAAACTCCATCTGCCATTTCTCCGCCCAAGTCTCCAACCGATCTATATCCTGCTGTATCCTCTGACAATCCTCATCATTATCCGCAACTCCACCAACCTTTGTGTCGTCCGCAAACTTACTAGTCAGACCAGCTACATTTTCCTCCAAATCATTTATATGTACTACAAACAGTAAAGGTCCCAGCACTGATCCCTGCGGAACACCACTAGTCACATCCATCCATTCAGAAAAACACCCATCCACTGTTACCCTCTGTCTTCTGTGACCGAGCCAGTTCTGTATCCATCTTGCCAGCTCACCTCTGATCCCGTGTGACTTCACCTTTTGCACCAGTCTTCCATGCGGGACCTTGTCAAAGGCTTTACTAAAGTCCATATAGACAACATCCACCGCCCTTCCCTCATCAATCATCTTCGTCACTTCCTCAAAAAACTCAATCAAATTAGTAAGACACGACCTCCCCTTCACAAAATCATGCTGTCTCTCGCTAATAAGTTCGTTTGTTTCCAAATGGGAGTAAATCCTGTCCCGAAGAATCCTCTCTAATAGTTTCCCTACCACTGACGTAAGGCTCACCGGCCTATAATTTCCTAGATTATCCTTGCCACCCTTCTTAAACAAAGGAACAACATTGGAAGGACAGCAAAATCGCATAGGAAGGTGTCGGTCGGAGTGCCCGACATCTTCCCTCCGCCATGCCATTTTGCGGGAGAATTAGTGGCTCAGATGCCTGCTGAGAGGCCAAATGAGCCACTTAAGTGGCCAACTAAGGGCCACCTCCCGCCTTTTCGGGCATTTTACCCGTGTCAGAAAGGCCCGACGCTGCTTGGGGATACTGCCGGGTGAAATCTGGTGGACTCCTAGCAGGTTCCAGGGGCAGCTGCCTCCTTTATGGGCATTCCATGGTCCATGACGGGGCCTTCCGGTGGCAATGGCTTCCCTCATGGCAATGGAGCTGCAGGCGCTCAGCAATCCACCCCATCCGATCTCACCCCAGTGTCCCCCAATCCCACTTACCTTTCTTCAAGGGCACCTGGCCATTAGAGCACCCTCTCCCTAATGACGCGATCTCAGCTGAGGCTGCTGAGCTGCCGGCCCTCTGATTGGACCGGCAGCTCTTGGGGACGGGTTGCCATCCTTAATTGGATGGCGGACCTGTCAGCGGCCTCTTAATTGGCCACCGCCAGCAATATGCCACCCCGGTCCCACTACCAGCTGTAGCAGGGTCAGCTCCTGCTTTCGGCCCCAGTGCGGGACTTCTGTCATTTCAACCAAATTTAGCCCAATGTTTTTAATGCTGATTTGGTGCCAATACTGCTATTTTGTAGCTCAAATCTCCAGCCGATGCCCCTTCTTAACCGCACATAGCTAAATATGATATTAAATAGCATGAAGGATCTCTCCCCTCCCCCCACCACGACCAGCTCTATTTAAAGAGATCATCAACTATTTACAGGTTAGTTGCTGATTTATTTCTTCTGGCTGTTGACGTTTCTGTATGTTTTTGGCACTTTCTGCAGTTGTTTCAAAATTCTAAATTCTACAGGGAGTGGCGTGGGAGCTGCTGAAGTAGATCTTGCTGACTTCAAGGCTCCTGCACAAATCAGTTGCTCTCAGACATTGATGGATTGGTAGGCCTTCCTCTTGGAGTTGAGCTTCACTGGGAAAATGAGCAGGGATTACACAGAGCAGGGCAAGTTGCTGGAAGAGGCAGGAGGAGGGGAGGGAGAAGGCCTCCTAACAGGAGGCCGCCCAGGCTGTTTAGGGAGCAATTCTCCAACCTGAACTTCAGCAGTTGCCAATGTTTGAGACATCTGCGCTTCATTAAGGTGGTTGTTACTGAAATCTGCCAAATTGCTTCAGTCACAACTCCAACCTCAGCGTAGGGCAAAGAGCGCATTGCCAGTGGCTGTGATGCTGACCATGCCTGTGGACGTTTATGCCATTTGGCTCCTTCCAAGCTGCTGCTGGAGTTATTAGCAACATCTCATACATTGTCGTCCACTGTTCGATGGTGCAGGGTGCCATTGTTTTGTGGGTGACGCATGTCAACTCTGTCATATACCTGAAATGTAAAGGATACCAATCTCTCAATGTGCAGCTGGTGTGTGACCTTTGGGAGCACATCATGCAGGTCAATGGCTGGTATCCAGGCAGCAATCATGATGCATCCATTCCATGGCAGTCTTCTGTTTTAACTGTATTTCAGCCACCAAAGCAACCCAAAGGGTGGCTATTAGGTGACAAGGGTTATCTGCTGATGCCATAGCTCATGACACATGTGTGCAGCATACATATACTGAGAGCCATGCTGCCACAAGAAATCTGATGGAGTAGACCATTGGCAGCCTGAAGCAATGATTCAACTGCCTGGACTGCTCTGGAGGAGCCCTGCAGTACTTGTTTGAGCAGGTCTCAAGATTTGTGGTGGTATGTCGCATGATGTGTAACCTTGCCACCACCAATCAGGTGAGAAGCTGAGGAGCAGGAGCACAAGGATGAGGAAGAGGAGGAGGAGGAAGAGGAGGAAGAGGAAGGAAGGCTACAACCTACCCAGCTACTACCTCTCCGGGATGTATGTGAAGACCTAATTCAAGTGCAATGCTAATAACCTCGACCACAAATCCCCATTTACTGACAGTTCCACAATCCTTACCTTTACTGTGTCACTGATCATCACATCATCCTCTTGACCATGATGCAAATGTACATTCCTAACCAAATTTATCAATGAAATCATTCTGTATTGCATACAAAATTAAACTAATCACCCTTGGGCATTCCCTTAGTGCCTGCCCCCAATGGAAGAGACTGCAGAAGGCCTAGGAGAATGACATGGAGCAGCTTTTGGCTCAGAAGGCCTGGCTTCAGACTGTATCATCTTGGCTTGAGGGGCAGCAGTTTGGGCTGGCTGGCTGACAGGCAACAGCAAGGGCAATGGCAGAGTGGCAGTGGGGGGAGGGTGAATGCTGTAATCCTGAGAGAGGACAGCAGGTTCACGCTCCAGGTGCCATTACCAGCCTTCCGGGGCAGCGCCTCAGCAGTCTTAGAAAACTGTTGAAGGGTAGGTTGCTGGACTACTGGACACCTTGCAAGCTACTTTGAACACCATTATCCAGAGAAATAAAATCAGCAGTCTGAGCTTCTGCTGCACTCAGATGTTGGGTGACTGCTGCTTGTGCTGCAATGGAAGCTGAGACATTGATCATCAGACACTGCCTGGTTGGTTCCGCAAACATGCTGACGGAGTTGGCCACCAGATGGAAAGCATGGGCACCAAGCTCTGTGTACAACCTTGTGCCAAGTTGGTGCTGGACTTCTCCATATTCCTTGACTTTGCACACAGGCTTTCTCGCAGACTTCCCAAACATTTAATTGTGTACGCCCATCAACCTTTTACTGTAGACTGGCACATCAAAACCCTCAGAGGAGTCCTCTGAAGCAGAACTAATGTGCAATCTCACCATCTGGCGAACTGGCACCTGTGCTGTCCTTTCCCTCTGCCCTGGCTGCAGCTCACTTATGCACAGTGCAGATTCTGCCTCTATGCTGTCCCGTAAAGTGCACGCAGTGTCAGTATCTAAGTTAGTGACAAAAAGTGTGAAATCGAGTGACAGTGCATCTTCATCATCATGGTCTTCTTGCTGTTCGCCACTGCCTGAGCAGGTTACAGTTCTTGGGTATCTGAAAGGAAAAAGGGACAATAGTAAGGTCGAGGTGAGGGAAGACGGGGAATAGTAAGAAGTGCATGCTTACATCATCTGCCGTGTGCAAGTGTGGGAGAAGGGGGAAGCGTAATGTGAGAAGGAGAATTAGGTATGAGGATACCGCCATCTTCAGTGGCTTCATTCCTGCTGATGGCCATGACTTAAGCAATGGCCCTTCCCATAATGCCCTGCACCGCCTTCTCCATGGGGATTAGATTATGCTGGTGTGCCTCTGCCAGCCTGGTTAGTTCTTGCTGCCTCCAGTCGTGCCGCACCTCCTCCTGCGACTGAGAGGGAAGTGTTTCAGTGAGGGTCGTGCAATATACTTGGGTGATGTGGCTGTCATAAATAGCTGGCAGCATGTGCAATTTGTGAGATGTGGATGTGAACTTGCCACTATGTTAAGTGTGTGAGAGTTGGGTAAACATATGAATGCCAGGTATGAGTCCTGAATGATAAAGATTGTTGGTAGGTGAATGATGGGGGTGTGGTGAATTCAGAAATGGCTAGTAGTGCAGTTGGTGGGATGTGCCATTTGAAAATGTATTCACTGACCTTGACCACTTGTGTGAGGTCATTAAACTTCTTGTGGCACTGCTTTCAGGTCCTTGGGGCTGAATGCCTGGCAATGACTTACACAGCTAGCTGTTCCCATTATAATAAAAGCAAAATACTGCGGATGCTGGAAAGCTGAAATAAAAACAGAAAGTACTGGAAATACTCAGCAGGTCTGGCAGCATCTGTGAAGAGAGAAACAGAGTTAACATTTCAGGTCTGTGACCTTTCATCAGCTGTTCCCACTGTCTTCTCATCATGGGCTGGATTTTCAATACGGAGTCGGGAACCCGATGCCCGGATAATTTCTGGATTCTGACCCTGTTCCGTGTCAGCATCACTGACCTAACACTATTTTGATATGAAACGGCCCTAATTGGGCTGCAGATGAGTTTGGTGCCCAACTAGTAGCACCAGGTGCTGCCTGAAAGCAGGAACTGGCTCTGTGGGGTGATTCTCAAAGGCAGATGGCAGCCATGACTGGGCTTGCCACTGCCTAATGTAATGGAGCAGGCAAGCGAGCAGAGGGCCATCAACCTCATGGTCCAAACAACTTCCCAAATGCTCATTCATCAAGTAATTAATCCACCCTTCTCAAGTGATAGCAACTTTGTACCACCACATTAGCATCTCAGTATGACTTTCCCTTTTTAAAATTCTTTCAAGGTAAGTGGGTATCACTGGCAAGGCCAGCATTTATTGCTCATCCCAAATTGCCCTTGAGGAAGTGGTGGTGAGTTGCCTTCTTGAACCGCTGCAGTCCATCTGATGCAGGTACTCCCACAGTGCTTTTAGGGAGGGAGCTTGACAATTTTGAGCCAGTGACAGTGAAGGAATGGCAATATAGTTCCAAGTCAGGATGGTGTGTAGCTTGGAAGGAACTTGCAGATGGTGGTGTTCCCATGTGTCTGCTACCCTTGTCCTTCCAAGAAGTAGAGGTTGTGGGTTTGGAAGGTTCTGTCGAAGGAGCCTTGGCGAATTGCTGCAGTGCATCTTGTATAATGTGCACAATGCTGCCACTGTGCATCGGTGCTGGAGTGAGTGAATGTTTAAGTTTGTGGATGAGGTGCCAATCAAGCGGACTGCTTTATCATGGATGGTGACAAGCTTCTTGAGTGTTGTTGGAGCTGCATTCATCCAGGCAAGTGCATTCCATCACACTCCTGACTTGTGCCTTGCAGGCAGGCTTTGTGGAGTCAGGAGGTGAGTTACTCATCTCAGAATTCCCAGTCTCTGACCTGCTCTTGTAGCCACAGTATTTATATGGCTAGTCCAGTTCAGTTTATGGTCAATGGTAACCCCCAGGATGTTGATAGTTTCACAACTTTATATTAACAGCAACAATAAATAATGACTCCCCAGTGTGCTCCCATAAACTGTGCACTAATGTGCCCCAGGCTGTTTGCACTTCCCATCCTTACCCTTGAAAATTTCATTCTATCCCTCTCCAGCCCATTACCAAGCTCTTCAACAGGCATAACAGCCAGTTAGTTGGAGGTGTGCGGGTTGCCAGCAATGGCCCCCTTCCCTCCCTTTGAAAATTGCAGCGTGTCACGAAGGCATCGAAAGACTGGCACACCATCTGAGACCACTATTTTCAAAGCATGCCTGCACCTGACCTCACCCCCCTAGGCCATTGAAAATCTCGCCCCATGTTCTGGAGTGCCTACTGCTCCCCCGCAGAGATAGAGCACCACCTCCTTTCCACCTCCTCCACCAAGAACACCAGTGCTGCGTCTGAAAACCTTAATACATGCTGTCTCCCGTGATTAGTCATTGTTGATTATTGCACAGCAAACTATTCTCAAAGACCTCAGGATCTTTAGCAGCATAATGCACTTTTCCTTTAAGAGGTGTAGGTTAGCATTAAGTAGTGCAGACTAGGTTTAAATACCGCTAGGAAATAACCGTATTGCGCCCCCTGCTGCTACCTGCAGACAATGAACAATGCAGTTAGCACTGACTGCATGCAGAAATCACTAAGAAAGAGCAGGCTTCACGAAGTTGGCGCGCTGACTGCATTGCACTGAACGGATGTGGGGTCATCCCGCATTGTGATCCCCACACCTGTTTTCAGGAGCTATCCAATTTAACCCCCCTGTTTTCACTCCTGATAAGATGCTCCCATTCTATGAAGCATTTGGCAAACTTTTAAAAAAAGAAAGATACACTAATCAAAGGATGGGCTTGCCTGTTTAACCCTTTCATGCACTGAGTTATAGCTGCTGTGTTATTTGGTGTATTAGAGTCATTTACAGAAGAGAGCAGTAACACTTTAAAATGTTATTGCTTACTTCTGTAAATGATTGCCTATGAATAAATAGACCTGTTTGACAATTTAGTTTGTTCTGAAAGTATGTAACGTGACTGGAATTATTCAGCTTTTGAAATAATATAGGTGTGCAACAGAAAACATTATATATGATTGAAAGGCATGTAACTTGTCTACTGTTCATTTATTCCAAGTTACTTTGCTCACAAAGCCCCTGCAGTTCATAGGAAGCACTGACTTGCCTATGGGAGCTGGCTTTTGTGTTGAACTTCTTGTAATAGTAGCATGTCTTTTTTTGGACTAGGCTATCCTTTCGACTAGTTGTATCAAACCAGTCTCCCTCTTTTATTTCATCATTCTCTGAAAGTGAAATAGATACATGAGCAGTTGATCCTTATTTCCATTTCACCAGCAATTTGCTTCATTCATAATTGAGTTAATTTCTTTGGCTAATTCAAGTCAAGAAACTCTTGACTGCAGACACTGTAAAAGAATAAGAGAAAGAACTTTACATATACTGATGTAATTCTGTCAGATGATAATTGCACAATCCTGCTGTTTTCTGATGAGAGGTGCTGAAAGAACAGGGCAATTCTGTTGATAGCATCGTCAGGTCCCTGTTTAAAATTCTAATCCTTTATAAAAGTGATCTGAACAGCAGATTGTACATTGTATAGACTGTAGATAGTGTGTGATTAAGATTCAGGTTGTCAGAACATATTAGTTCTTCCCCACTTAAATATGAAATAAAGCAAATGAGGTTGAAATAAATTAATGAAACGGGTGACGCAGTGCTAGCCTGGGGCTGCTTTTTAACATTGCTCAGATACAAATCACCATTGCCATCTTTGCACACGTGCATGGACTGAATAACTGATGCTCGTATTTTGTGCAGATCTCTCTGTCAGGAGTTACACAGTATTCTTTAATTCATTGTGTATATGTACTTGTCAAAGTGAGGAATGACTGTACTGGGAAATGAAGCATTTGTTCCACTTTCTGCTCACTAACAGTATTTGGGAGAGACATCATCTTCAGAGCTGTGTGTATGGGTATTTGATACTTTGAGGTAGATGTGTGACATTGCAAATCTCTGCAATAGATCCGTGCAAGCACTGGAGCAGAACCAGTATAGGCATTATAGGGCCAAATGCCCTGGGGACAAGAATTCAAATGGCAACTGGTGGAACTTAAGTTCAATTAATTAATAAATTCAATTAATTAATAGAAAAAAATCTGGAATTGAAAGTTAGTCTCAGTAATGGTGCCATGAAACTATCATCAGTTGTCATAAAAACCCATCTGGTTCACTAATGTCCTTTAGGGAAGGAAATCTGCCGTCTTTATCTAGTCTAGACTACATGCAACTCCAGACCCACAACAATGTGGTTCACTCTTAACTGCCCTCTGAAATGGCTCAGCAAGCCACTCAGTTGTCATGGGCGATTAGGGATGGGCAACAAATGCTGGCCTTGCCAGTGATGCCCGCATCCCATGAAAGAATAAAATAAGATTATGAATAAGTACTCCCAGCATTGAGCCTGCTCACTTGAAGCACACATCAGGATCTATGCTGGTAGTGTGCATTTAGAAAACTGGCCTTGCACTGATAGCACAGGCCTCAAAACTTTAGGATAGACAGTGAGACAACAAGAAATAGATTGTTATTCCTTTACAGTTGTCATGGATACAGATCCTATTGCAAGACCACTGAAGCTTTGATCTAGAGATTCCAACTTCCACACCAATATTACAAGTATAGCTCTTTCTCCATGCGTGAGCCCACTCTCCTCAAAGCCTAAATTTAGAGGTTCCAACTTCCACATTGTTATCACCATCTACTGCAGAGGTTACATGATTTCCCAATTTCTGTATTCTTGCCTGGATGCTGAATATTCCATAACACACAATATAGCAAAGGGGACAGGAAAGGTTTATTCTGTGACTCTGCTCCAAGTGACATTTTCACTATGAGTGCACTACTGTTAACATTACACGAAATTACACGAAGCAGAACTTTAAGTCATGCTGTTCATCCGTACTGCTATTCAATGTTGTAGAAGCTACATGCCTTAGATGGGAGTGACCAGCCTCGAAGAGGTGGGGCTGGATACGAGTGGCAAAATTGATGCATGTGGCAAAACCAATGATTACTCAATAGTATAAGCCCATTTACAAAAATGTGTAGCCGCCCCAATCTACACAAAAAATGAAACCTTTCAAAAGAGAGACTCACAGAAAAGCAAACAGTGAGACCCCCCAATGGTAAGAATGCTATCCAAGCCAAGCAAGGTCCCTCTCACATGCATAAAAATTCAGAATCGTTCCTTGTATGGCTGCAGCAGAAGGTGGAATTTGAATTTAATTAATAAATCTGGAATTAAAAGCTAGTCCATGGCCATGGCCTAAGATGACTTAAGATGGCCATGAAACCATTGTCGATTGTTGTAAAAACCCATCTGGTTCACTAATGTCCTTTAGGGAAGGAAATCTGCTGTCCTTACCTGGTCTGGCCGACATGTGACTCCAGACCCACAGCGATCTGGTTAACTCTTACATGCCCTCTGAAATGGCCTAGCAAGCCACTCAGTTGTACCAAACCACTACGAGGTCAATAAAGAAGAATGAAACTGGACAGACCACCCGGCATCGACCTAGGCACCGGAAACGACAACGGCAAACCCAGCCCTGTCAACCCTGCAAAGTCCTCCTTACTAACATCTGAGAGCTTGTGCCAAAGTTGGGAGAGCTGTCCCACAGACTAGTCAAGCAACAGCCTGACATAGTCATACTCACGGAATCATACCTGACAGACAATGTCCCAGACACTGCCATCACCATCCCCGGGTATGTCCTGTCCCA
Source organism: Heterodontus francisci (assembly GCF_036365525.1). NCBI lineage: Eukaryota > Metazoa > Chordata > Chondrichthyes > Heterodontiformes > Heterodontidae > Heterodontus > Heterodontus francisci. Next base: position 31,639,285 of record NC_090378.1, on the reverse strand, counting down.
CCGGCAGGACAGACCCACCAGAGGTAGTGGCACAGTGGTATACAGTAGGGGGGGAGTTGCCCTGCGAGTCCTCAACATCGACTCTGGAGCCCATGAAGTCTCATAGCATCAGGTCAAACATGGGCAAGGTAACCTCATACTGATTACCACCTACCGTCCTCCCTCAGCTGATGACTCAGTACTCCTCCATATTGAACACCACTTGGAGGAAGCACTGAGGGTGGCGAGGGCACAAAATGTACTCTGGGTGGGGGACTTCAATGTCCATCACCAAGAGTGGCTCGGTAGCACCACTACTGACCGAGCCCGAAGGGACATAGCTGCTAGACTGGGTCTGCGGCAGGCAGATTGGTGAGGACGAGGTCAAGTATGTTTTTCTCTCGTGTTGGTTCCCCCACCACCTGCCGCAGACCCAGTCTGTCCATGACAGTATTGGTAGGAGTGACCACCATACAGTGCTTGTGGAGACGAAGTCCCCCTTCACATTATGGATACCATCCATCGTGTTGTGTGGCACTATCACCGTGCTAAATGGGATAGATTTCGAACAGATCTAGCAATGCAAAACTGGGCATCCATGAGGCGCTGTGGGCCATCAACAGCAGCAGAATTGTACTCAACCACAATCTGTAACCTCATGGCCCGGCATATCCCCCACTTTACCATTACCATCAATCCAGGAGACCAACCCTGATTCAATGAAGAGTGCAGGAGGGCATGCCAGGAGCAGCACCAGGCATACCTCAAAATGAGGTGTCGACCTGTGAAGCTACAACACAGGAATACTTGCATGCCAAACTCCATAAGCAGCATGCAATAGACAGAGCTAAGCGATCCCATAACCAATGGATCAGATCTAAGCTCTGCAGTTCTGCCACATCGAGCCGTGAATGGTGGTGGACAATTAAACAACTAACTGGAGGGGGTGGCTCCACAAATATCCCCATCTTCAATGATGGGGGAGCCCAGCACATCAGTGCGAAAGATAAGGCTGAAGCATTTGCAACAATCTTCAGCCAGAAGTGTCGAGTTGATGATCCATCTCGGACTCCTCCTGAAGTCCCCAGCATCACAGATGCCAGACTTCAGCCAATTCGATTCACTCGCGGTGATATCAAGAAATGACTGAAGGCACTGGATACTGCAAAAGCTATGGGCACTGACAATATTCCGGCAATAGTACTGAAGACCTGTGCTCCAAAACTTGCCACACGCCTAGCCAAGCTGTTCCAGTACAGCTACAACACTGGCACCTACCCTGCAATGTGGAAATTGCCCAGGTATGTCCTGTACACAAAAAGCTGGACAAGTCCAACCCGGCCAATTACCGCCCCATCAGCCTACTCTCAATCATCAGAAAAGTGATGGAAGGTGTCGTCAACAGTGCCATCAAGCGGCATTTGCTTAGCAATAACCTGCTCAGTGACACTCAGTTTGGGTTCCGCCAAGGCCACTCAGCTCCTGACCTCATTACAGCCTTGGTTCAAACATGGACAAAAGAGCTGAACTCAAGAGGTGAGGTGAGAGTGACTGCCCTTGACATCAAGGCAGCATTTGACCGAGTATGGCATCAAGGAGCCCTAGCAAAACTGAGGTCAATGGGAATCAAGGGGAAAACCCTCCACTGGTTGGAGTCATACCTAGCACAAAGGGAGATGGTTGTCGTTGTTAGAGGTCAATCATCTGAGCTCCAGGACATCACTGCAGGAGTTCCTCAGGGTAGTGTCCTAGGCCCCACCATCTTCAGCTGCTTCATCAATGACCTTCCTTCAATCATAAGGTCAGAAGTGGGGATGTTCGCTGATGATTGCACAATGTTCAGCACCATTCGTGACTCCTCAGATACTGAAGCAGTCCATGTAGAAATGCAGCAAGACCTGGACAATATCCAGGCTTGGGCTGATAAGTGGCAAGTAACATTCGCACCACACAAGTGCCAGGCAATGACCATCTCCAACAAGAGAGAATCTAACCATCTCCCCTTGACATTCAACCGCATTACCATCGCTGAATCCCCAACTATCAACATCCTAGGGGCTACCATTGACCAGAAACTGAACTGGAGTAGCCATATTAAATACCGTGGCTACAAGAGCAGGTCAGAGACCAGGAATCCTGAGGCGAGCAACTCACCTCCTGACTCCCCAAAGCCTGTCCACCATCTACAAGGCACAAGTCAGGAGTGTGATGGAATACTCCCCACTTGCCTGGATGGGTGCAGCTCCAACAACACTCAAGAAGCTTGACACCATCCAGGACAAAGCAGCCCGCTTGATTGACACCCCATCTCCAAACATTCACTCCCTCCACCATCGATGCACAGTGGCAGCTGTGTGTACCATCTACAAGATGCATTGCAGCAATGCACCAAGGCTCCTTCGACAGCACCTTCCAAACCCACGACCTGTACCAACTAGAAGGACAAGGGCAGCAAATACATGGGAACACCACCACCTGCAAGTTCCCCTCCATGTCACACACCATCCTGACTTGGAACTATATCGCCGTTGCTTCACTGTCGGTGGGTCAAAATCCTGGAACTCCCTTCCTAACAGCACTGTGGGTGTACCTACACCACATGGACTGCAGCAGTTCAAGAAGGCAGCTCACCACCACCTTCTCATGGGCAATTAGGGATGGGCAATAAATGCTGGCCTATTCAGTGACACCTACATCCCATGAATGAATAAAAAGAAAAGTCAAGGCTGGAGAGCAGAGTAGCAATTTGGGTAAAATCAAGGAGGTTGTGTCAGGAAGTGACAGAGACTGCAAAAATATGGCTCCATAGCACTCATTAACTTTGGTGCTACAAGTGCCATTTTGCCTCCAAAATAGTGGCCGTGGTACATGTGCGCACTTCTGGTGCAAGCTGCACCTGACGCCATTTTGGCGACTGCGCATCTGCTGGAATTATGCAGAGCAGGCAGATTGTGGCGTTAGACAGCGTGGAATGCTGATTTGACACCAGTGTCGCCATTTTGGAACTCAATGCTCCAAGCTAACACCATCCTTTAAACACGTACAACTGAACACATGTTCAGGAGGGACGCACCCACCCACCCCAAACCATGCCGTCCACTGTTATGCAAGAGAACTTACTGAGGCTCTGTATTCCGACCCCTAAATAGATTTCACTATCTCTTTCTGGGGAGAAGCAGGTGGAAAAAGCACGCTGGCTCCCGAGGATTGCAGGCTTCCCCACGGTACAGGATGCCAATGCCTATGCGCACATCACTTTGTGGATGCCTCATGTCAACTCTGCCCGATACCGCAACAAATGGGATCCCATTCTTTCAATGTCCAGCTGTTGTGTGACCATGTGCAGCATATCATGCAGGCCAATGCTCTGTATCCTTTCAGCGGTCATGATGCCTTCATTCTGCAGCAGCCCACTGTTCCAGCTGCATTTGAGCCACGATGGGGCGGCACAGTGGCGCAGTGGTTAGCACTGCAGCCTCACAGCTCCAGCGACCCGGGTTCAATTCTGGGTACTGCCTGTGTGGAGTTTGCAAGTTCTCCCTGTGTCTGCGTGGGTTTCCCCCGGGTGCTCCGGTTTCCTCCCACATGCCAAAGACTTGCAGGTTGATAGGTAAATTGGCCATTATAAATTGCCCCTAGTATAGGTAGGTGGTAGGGAAATATAGGGACAGGTGGGGATGTGGTAGGAATATGGGATTAGTGTAGGATTAGTATAAATGGGTGGTTGATGGTCGGCACAGACTCGGTGGGCCGAAGGGCCTGTTTCAGTGCTGTATCTCTAAACTAAACTAAACTAAACTAAAGGGTGGCTACTGGAGGACAATGGCTATTCTTTGATGACATGACTCATAATACTGGTGTAATCCACATGTATGTGAGGATAATGCATACAATGAAAGCTATGCTGCCACACAAGATGTGATACAGCAGACCACTGGAGTGCTGAAACAATGCTTTTGCTGCCTGGACTGCTGTGGAGGAGTCCTGCAGTATGCACGTCAAGATTTGTGGTCATTTAGTGGATCCTGCACAGCCCTTGCCACAAGATATACAATGAGCAGCTTAGGAGGAGCAGGGGGAAGAGGAGGAGGAGATGGCAGAAGATGAAGGGACAAGGCAACCTAGACAGCTCCTTTCCAGCCGGGATCTCCATGAAGAATTCATCCAACTGTAATACCAGTAACCACATTCCCACTTCCCCATTCACCAATAGCCCCACACCTTACCTGCCCTGTTACTGACCATCAAAGCATCTTCTTGTCCACAATAAAAAAAGCCAACAAAAAATAGACATTCCAAACCAAATTTACAAATCAAACCTTGCCATATTGCTTATAAAAGTTAACTAATCACCCTTGTAAATTCCTCTTAGTGCCTGTCTTCTTTATGCCTTTGCCTGTCCTCATGCTCATATACAGTGCTACCCCAGTGACTGCAGCATGGTTGGTGGAAGATTGCTGATTTACAGTGTTGGAGACTGCAGATGGCCTTGCAAGTCGGCCACAAGTCCTATAAGGGTCAGCTTCAGACTGCATCATCTCGGCATGGGAGGCAGTAATCTGGGCAGGCTGACTGAGAGGCAACAGCAAGGGCACTGGCTAAGTGGTGGTCGGGGGAGCATGGATAGTGTCATGCTGAGACAGGACAGTAGGTTCGTGCTGCACGGAGTCACTGGCAATCCTCCGGGACAGCACCTCAGCAATCCTAATAATCTGCTGGAGGACAGATTGCTGGACTACTGTGACACCCTGAAAAACCCTTTGAACACTGGTATCGGCAGCCGTGATGGCAGGAGTCTGAGCTTCCGTGGTAGCAAGCTGACATTGCATGTGAGCAGTCTGAGTTACCATGGCAGCAAGCTGGTCTTGCATTATGAAAGTCTGAGCTTCCACTGCAGCACCCAGACATTGGGTGGCTTCTGCTTGTGCTGCAATGGGAGCTGAGACATCGGCCATCAGACATTGCATTATGGTTGGGACTGCAAGTGTGCTTATGGAGTTGGCCATTGTAGTATAAGGATATAAAGGATTAATACTGAAGACAGTGAGAGACACCCCTCCCACTGTACAAGCGATGATGTAACAGTCACATGAGATTGGCTTGAGAAGAAGGTCTAGCAGCACGAATGATGCTAGCTTAGGTGGCTAGCCGAGAGTGTATATAGTAACTGTAAATAATAAAAAGTTGTTGGTTAACCTTTACTGGAGTTAAAGACTTTCTGTAGAATGCCCTACAATGCTATTAATACAAACCCAACAACACAATATGGTAGCAGTGGTAAAACAGCAGTAAAACAACAGTAAACAGCAGTGAAAGAAGAAACCCCAGGGGAACAACAGAGAAATTTAAAGAGAAATACTGGCCTGGAGCAGTAATAAAACTACTTACCTACAGAAGAGGCTTTATGTAGCTTCATAGCTGTGGTGAGTCAGAGCCGTGAAATACAGGCTGTACCACAGAACAGAAGCATGGTCATCTGCAAATAGAATCCAGCGATCGGGTGAATTTAAAACCCTTTGAAAAGCTTTAAGTAATCTTCTTAAGGCATCGTGATCAAAGAGAAAAAAGTGGAAAAACCCAAACCTTCACTCAGGCTGACTACGATGGCGAAGAGTGGGAAACCTCCGAAAAGCGCGCAAACTGCCGAAAAGCACACAAACTGCCAAAAAGTGTGGGACATCCCCAAACACAGCAGGGACACTCCATTAAGGCAAGCAAGCCTGAAAAAACAAACAAACTGAAGTTCTCAAAGAAAGGGGAAAACCCTAAAGAAGCCTAATAAAACAGCAGGAAACTCTCAAGAACAGCTGGGACACTCCATCAAAGCAAGCCAGCCTGAATAAAAGAGAAACACTCTAAAAATTTCTGTTAAATAAAGCAATATAGATCCAAAATTGGGAATGCCGGAGAGTTTCCAAAATCAAGAGGGACCCAATCGGATTCAAAACTGGATATTATGGAGATAAAGCTTCCTCAGGTTTAGAATCGCTTTGCAACTGCATACAAAATCTAAAGTGGAACATGTGAATGCCCTTCTGTATTCAGTAGGAGCGATTGTGGACAATGTAATTGTCTGACAAGAGATCAATAAGGCTACCAATAAATTCAAAGAGGTACTCCAAGCCTTTGATAAAAATTTTAATCTCCCTGCCAATAAAATCTTGGAAATAGCCAAATTTGATAAGTGGTTGCAGATGATTGGTGAATCTGTAGACTCCTATATTAATGACCTGTATTGAATGGCAGAAGTTTGTGAATATGGGGAATTAAAGGCAGAACTAATCAGAGTCAGGATAGTCATTGGCATAGTGGATGAATCCTTGTCAGACCTGTTACAATCCAAGAAAGACCTTACACTGGAAAAGGCCATTCACATGGTAAGACAGGCTGAAGTTCTCAAACAGAATTGGGGCATCCTATGAGCTGAAGACATGCTGTGGATGAGAAGGAGTCAAATGCCCATCCAACTGGTTAAGCCAAAGCCAGGGAAACACTTAAAGTTTCACTAAAATAAGCCACTTATTCCTGCTGTCTGTTTACTGTCTGTTAACCAATCATTCTTCCATTCGAATATACTACTGCCAATCCCATGAGCCTCAATCTTGTGTAACAACCTCCTGTGTGCAGCTTGTCACATGTCTTCTCAAAATCCAAGTATACTACATCCACTGGTTGCCCGATCTACCCTACCAGTTACACCCACAAAAAACTCTAATAGATTTGTCAAACACAATTTCCCTTTCATAAAACTGTGTTGACTCTGCCTAATCATATTATGATTTTCCAAGTGCCCTGTTACCACTTCCTTATTAATAGATTCTCCCTACTACTGATATCAGGCTAATTAGCCTATAGTTCCCGGTTTCCTCTTTCCCTCTTTTTTTGAACAGTAGGGTTATATTTGCTACCCTTCAATATACAGGACCATTCTAGAATCCCAATGCATCCACTATCTCTGCAGCCCCTTTTTATACAACCTTAAGGTGTAGGCCATCATGTCCAGGAGAGTTTTCAGGTTTCGCTCCCATTAATTTCTTCAGTAATTTTTCTTTACTAATATTAATTATTTTAAGTTCCTCATTCTCTTTAGACCCCTGGTTCTGCACAATTTTCGATATGTTTTTTGTCTCCTCTAATGTGCAAACAGACACATAGGCCTGAATTTTATCAGCCCTCAGGTGGTGGGAACAGAGGCGAAGGGAAGGGGGGGGGGGGGGGGGGTGGTGCAGTAAAATAGAAGGGAGCAGGGTCAGGATGGCTCCCTGACACAGTCCCTCAGCCTGGAAAATTTCCCAGCAGTGGGGAGTAGGCGATAGACTTTTGGGCACTAAGGGAATCAAGGGATGTGGAGCTGGGGCAGAAATGTGGAATTAATGCAGAAGTTCAGCCATAATTTTATTCAATAGTATAGTTAGGGGCATAGACACTGTTCTCTGTGGCCAGGATCGAGAGTCCTGAAGGCTCTGTTGCCTACCTGGTGCCAGGGTTCAGGATATCTCATCTGGGCTGCAGAGGAACTTGGAGTGGGAGGGGAAAGATCCAGTTGTCATGGTCCATATATACCAACTATATAGGTAGAACGAGGTTAGAGGTTCTGCTGAGGGAATATGAGCAGCTAGGGGCTAAATTAAAAAGCAGAACCAAAGAGATAATAATCTCTGGATTACTACCTGAGCCACGAGCAAATTGGCAAAGGGTCAATAAGATTAAAGAGGTAAATGCGTGGCTCAAAGATTGGTGTGGGAGAAATGGGTTCGAATTCGTGGGACATTGGCACCAGTACTGGGGAAGGAGGGAGCTGTCTCGATGGGACGGGCTGCACCAGAATCATGCAGGGTCCTGGTGAGTCGTATAACTAGGGCTGTAGATAGGGCTTTAAACTAAATAGTGGGGGTTCAGTTGCATGGAAAAACAGGAAGTTAAAGGAGAAGGTAGGAGTGCAGGTTAGTGGTGAGGCTGATTGTTACCAAACTGCCAGAAGTATACTGGTTAAACCAGAAGAGAGAAATAATAAACAGGCGAATAAAGCTGAGGGACAGGTTAGTGGGTATAGCCCAAATAAGAGTTCTATATACAAATGCACGGAGTGTAAGAAATAAACTAGATGAATTGCAGGCGCAAATTCAAATGGAAAATTATGATGTGGTGGCCATTGCGGAGACGTGGCTGCAGGATGGCCGGGACTGGGAGCTAAATATACCTGGTTATAAAGTTTACAGGAGGGACAGGGAAAATGGCAGAGGGGGTGGAGTAGCCTTATTGATTAGAAATAATATCACCTCATTGGTGAGGGAGGATATAATGAGGGGAAAGCATCCAGTGGAGACCTTATGGATGGAATTGAGGAACAGAAAAGGATCTAAAACTGTAATGGGTGTTGTGTATAGACCCCCTGGTAGCAGTTCAGAGGTATTAGATTGTATAAATGCACAAATTAGGCAAGTGTGTAACAAAGGCAGAGTAGTATTAATGGGGGATTTTAACTTACACATAGATTGGGAGAGGCAGACTAGCACCTGTCAGAAAGGTAGTGAATTTCTGGAATGTGTCTGGGATAGTTTCCTACAGTAATATGTCCTAGATGTAACAAGCGAACAGGCAATATTAGATTTAGTTATGAGTAATGAGCCAAATTTAATTAGTAGTCTAACTGTGCGTGAACATTTATCAAATAGTGATCACAACATGATCGAATTCAAGGTAGAGTTTGAAAGTGAAAAGCACGAATCAGCGACTAGAATTTTAGACTTGGGTAAGGCTGACTTTACCGGGATGAGACAGAGACTGTCCACGGTAAACTGGGTAGATCTGTTAATGGGTCAAACGACTGAAGAACAGTGGAGAATATTTAAAGAAATATTTAACAAAATACAGAGCGAGTATATACCCCTGAGAGGGAAAAGCTCCACTTCACAGAAAAAATAGCCATGGACAACTAATGAGATTGGGGATAGCATAAAACAAAAAGAAATGGCTTACAAAAATGCAAAACGGAGCACAGATCCGGCTGAATAGGATCAATACAAAGACCAGCAAAGAGTCACAAAGGAGCTTATAAGAGCTACAAAAACAGATTATGAAAGGAAACTTGCAAGGGACATCAAAATCAATAAGAAGAAATTTTATAGTTACAGAAAGGGAAAACGGGTGGTCAAGAGCAATGTAGGCCCACTAAAAGCTGAAACTGGAGATATTGTCATTGATAATGGGGAAATGGCAGACATATTGAACAATTACTTTGACTCAGTATTTATAGTTGAAAAGGAGGATAACTTGCCGGAAGTCCCGAAAAAATTAATAGCCGATAGGGGACAGGGACTTAATGCAATTAACGTAAGTAAATCATCAGTAACAAGGAAATTAATGGAACTAAAGAGTGAGAAATCCCCAGGACCTGACAGTTTCCATCCGAGGGTGTTAAAGGAAGCAGGGGAGCACATTGTAGATGCCCTAACTATAGTCTTTCAGAGTTCCTAGATTCAGGAGTGGTCCCTCTGGATTGGAAAGTTGCACATGTCACTCCACTTTTTAAGAAGGGTGAAAGGGGGAACCAAGGAAATGACAGACCAGTTAGCCTGACATTTGTGGTGGGAAAGTTGCTGGAGTCTATAATCAAGGATAGGGTGACTGAACACCTAGAAAAAATTCAGTTAATCAGGGACAGCCAGCATGGATTCATGTTAGGAAGGTCATGCCTGACACATCTCATTGAATCTTTTGAAGAGGTGACTAAGGTAATGGACAGGGGAATGTCTATGGATGTTATTTATATGGACTTCCAGAAGGCATGTGATGAAGTCCCACATAAGAGACTGTTAACTAAGGTAGAAGCCCATGGCGTTGAGGGCAAATTATTGACATGGTTAGAAAGTTGGTTGAGTGGTAGGTGACAGAGAGTGGGGATAATGGGTAAGTACTCCGATTGGCACGATGTGACTAGTGGTGTCCCGCAGGGATCTGTGTTGGGGCCTCAATTATTCACATTATTCATTAATGACTTGGATGATGGCATAGTAAGTCACATATCCAAATTTGCTGATGATACAAAGTTAGGCGGCATTGTTGACAGTCTAGATGATGGCATAAAATTGCAAAGAGATATTGACAGACTAGGTGAGTGGGCAAAACGGTGGCAGATGGAGTTCAATGCGGGCAAGTGTGAGGTTATCCATTTTGGACCAAAAAAAGATAGAGCAGGGTACTTTCTAAATAGGAAGAGGTTAAGTAAATTGGATGTCCAAAGAGACTTGGGGGTTCAGGTGCATAGATCTTTAAAATGCCACGAGCAAGTGCAGAAAATAATCAAAAAGGCTAATGGAATGCTAGCCTTTATATCCAGAGGATTGGAGTATAAAGACACAAAGGTTATGCTGCAGCTGTACAAAACCCTGGTTAGACCCCACTTGGACTACCGTGAGCAGTTCTGGGTTCCACACCTTAGGAAGGATATATTGGCCTTGGAGGGACTGCAATGTAGGTTTACAAGAATGATACTTGGACTACAGGGGTTAAGTTATGAGGAGAGATTACACAAATTAGGCCTGTTTTCGCTAGAATTTAGAAGGTTAAGGGGTGATCTGATTGAAGTCTTCAAGATATTAACAGGAAATGACAGGCTAGATAAAGATAAACTATTTCCACTGGTTGGAGATTCTAAAACTAGGGGGCATAGTCTAAAAATTAGGACCAGACCGTTCAGGAGAGATGTTAGGAAGCACTTCTTCACGCAAAGGGTGGTAGAGGTTTGGAACTCTCTCCCACAAACAGCAGTTGAAGCTAGAACAGTTGTTAATTTTAAATCTGAGATAGATAGATTTTTGTTAAGCAAAGATATTAAGGGATATGGGCCAAAGGCAGGTATATGGAGTTAGGCTGCAGATCAGCCATGATCTCATTGAATGGTGGGACAGGCTCGAGGGGCTGAATGGCCTACTCCTGTTCCTATCTTCCTATGTTCCTATGAATGGCTGAGCAGGTTTGATGGGCCTTATGGCCTACTCCTTCTATTTCTTATGTTCTTATATTCTATTGAGGTGTCCATGCTGATTCACACATCAACCACTCTATCCTACCTTTCTTTGTGATCCAACTTTGCAGGACTCTTGGTTCCATTCCTACCTGATCCAAATGCATCTCCAGCAGTGATCTCTCCTCCCACCATTGCATGGTCACCTCCATTTTACCCCTTTTTTTCATTTACATGTTACCATTTATTGGCACTATTGATGGGCATTGGGTCAATTTTTATATATACTGATGACACACTAACCTACCCCTCCACCTCCATTCTCAACTCCAGAACCATCTGCATTGTCAAATTGCTTGTCATGTTGTGGATGTTCTTTAGTACTGCCCTGTTGGAGGCATAATATTTTGAATGAGATGTTAAATCAAGGTCCCACCTACTCTCTTGGGTAAAAGATACCATGATGCTATTCAATCATGGCTTTCAAAAGAGAATTGGATAATTATCTGAAGAGAAAAAGTGTCCAGCATTGGGAGGCAAAGATAGGAGAGTGGGACTAGCTGAATTGCTCCTTCAGAGAGCCAACATGGACACAACAGGCCAAATGGCCTCCTTCTGTGCTGTAACCATTCTATGATTCTATTCAAAAAACAGCAAGGGAACTCTTACAGTATTCTGGACCATATTTATCTCTCAATCAACATCATTAGAACAGATGATTGGGCAATTTATTTCATTGCTGGTTGTGGGACCTGACTTTGCACTAATAGGCTGCAAAATTTGCCTACATTACAACAATGATTTCACTTCAAAAGTACTTTGTTGGCTGTGAATTGCTTTGGCACACTCTGAGGAGATGAAAGTAAATCACTATTTCAAAGACTATACCACTGATGGAGCAGAAGGAGTGACGGAGCTTCAGAAGGAGCTTCAAAAGAGTGGCGGTGAGAAACAGAGAAAGATAGAGAGAGCAGGACCAGCAAGCACTTCAAAAGAGTGGCAGCAAAGATAGGATCTTCCGATTTGGTCAGTGGTTAGGGACAAGAGGATATGACTGCAAGTGAGGAAGGTAAGGAGATCGAGAAGGCAGAAGTGGATGATGCTCAGCCCTTGCAATTGTCCAACAGGTTTGAGGTTCTTTCAGCTTGCATGGATGAGAGCTAGGGCTGCAGGGTAGATGAGCTAACTGACCATGGCACCATGGTACAGGAAGCCATTCAAGTAGGGGGAGTAAATAGAAATGTAGTGGTTGTCGGGGACAGTGTAGTTTGTGGGATAGACAGTGTTCTCTGCAGCCAAGAGTGAAAGTCCAGAAGGTTGTGTTGCCCACCCAGTGCCAGGGTTTGGGACATCTGCTCGGGGATAGAGAGGAACTTGCAGTGGGAGGGGGAAGATTCAGTTGTCGTGGTCACTTGGGTACCAATGACATGGATAGGACTAGGAAAGAGGTTCTGCATGGGGAGTATGAGCAGCTAGCGGTTAAATTAAAAAGGAGAACCTCAAAGATAATAATCTCTGGGTTATTACCTGAGCACGAGAAAATTGGTGTAAGGTAAATGAGATTAGATAATTTCAATGCATGGCTCAAAGATTGGTGTGGGAGAAATGGGTTTCAATTCATGGGGCATTGGCACCAGTATTGGAGAAAATGGCAGCTGTACCGTTGGGACGGTCTACACCTGAACCATGCTGAGACCAGTGTTCTGGCGAGTCACATAACTAGGGCAGTAGAGAGGGATTTAAACTAAATAGTGGGGGGCGTGGGATCAAGTGAGGGAAGATGTGATAGATTAAAGAGAGAGGAGAAAGCAAGAGAGCAAGATAGCAATAAGGATAATGATAATCAGGGTGTGACCAGAAGGGACAGAGTGTACAAACTCAAGAGTGAGCCAGCAGATAAGACTGGAGGTTGTGAACTAACAGAATGGGAGGAGGGTTTGGGAGAGGTGAGATTTAGAAATCCATAGAGATAGGCCAAGGCATCGGAATAGTATAGTGTTGTGAGTAAAGACAAGCGGAATGGGACAGGAAGGGACAGAGTTTAAGTGAAATTGTACATCAGCAAATAAGGTCAATGAAGGGAACAGGAGCAAAAAAATGAAATTAAAGGTTCTATATCTGAATTGCAAAGCATCTGCAATACAATAGATGAACTTGTGGCACAAATAGAAGTATTTGATTTAGATCTAATTGCCATCACAGAGACATGGTGATCAAGGTTGGAAAATAAATATTCCAGGGTACACAATATTTCGGAAAGATAGAACAGTAAAGGAGGAGGGGTAGCACTAATGGTAAAGGATGACATAAGGGCATTAGTGAGAAAGGATCTGGTCTCAGAAGATCATGAAGTAAAATCAGTCTGGGTGGAAATAAGGAATAACAAGAAACAGAAAACACTGGTGTGAGTAGCTTATAGGCCCCCTAACAGCAGTTATACCATTGGGCAGAGCATGAAACAAGAGATTATTGGAGCTTGTAACAGAGGAAATGTAATAATTGTTGGGGACTTTAATCTTCACATAGACTGGGACAATGAAATTGGCAGGAGTGGTCTAGAAGATGTGTTGGTAGAATGTTTTCTGGACAGTTTCTTGGAGCAATACATTGTGGAGCCAACTAGGGATAAAGCAATCTTAGATCTAGTATTGTGTAATGAAGCAGAGTTAATAAGCAATGTCATAGTAAAAGATCCACTGGGAAACAATGATCATAATACTATTGAGTTCCATGTTAAGTTGAAAGTGACATGCTTCAATCACAAACAAGAATCTTAAACTTAAACAAGGCCAATTACGCAGGCATGAGGGGAGAACTGGCTAAGGTAAATTGGGTAAATAGACTAAAATATATGACAGTAATGAACAGTGGGAAACCTTTAAAGAAACAATTCAAAATGTTCAACAAAAATACATTCCTTTGAAAAACAAAAACTTATCCAGAAAGACCCATCTGTGGCTCACTCAGGAAGTTAAGTATTGTATTAGATTAAAGGAAAAGGCTTACAATGTTGCAAAAAAGAGTAGCAGGTCTGAGGATTGGGAGTGTTTTAGAGATCAGCAAAGAGCCACAGAAAAGTTGATTAAAAAGGAAAAAATAGAATGAGAGTAAACTAGCCAGTAACATAAAAATGGATTGTAAGAGCTTTTATAGGTATATCAAAAGGAAGAGAGTAGCTAAAGTAAACATTGGTCCCTTGGAAGCAGAGACAGGAGAAATTATCATGGGGAATGAGGAAATGGCAGAGGCATTGAACAAATATTTTGTGCCTGTCTTCACAGTAGAAGACACAAGTTCCATACCAGAAATAGGCAGTAATCTAGGGGCTAAAAAGAGTGAGGAAATTAAGGAAATTCATATCAGCAGAGAAAAAGTATTGAAGAAACTTAAGAGACTAAAACCTGACAAATCTCCAGGACCTGATGGCCTACCTCCTAGGGTTCTAAAAGAGATAGCTGTGGAGATAACGGATGCGCTAGCTATGATTTTACAAATTTCCTTAGATTCGGAAATGGTCCCATCAGATTGGAAGTTGGCAAATGTTACACCACTTTTCAAGAAAGAAGGGAGAGAGAAAACAGGGAACTGCAGGCCAGTTAGCCTAACATCAGTCTTTGGGAAAGTGCTGGAATCTATTATTAAGGAAGTCTTAACAATGCACTTAGAAAAGCAAAGTATGATTAGAACAAGTCAACATGGTTTTATTAAAGGGAAATCCTGTTTGACAAATTTATTCGAGTTATTTGAGGATGTAACTAGTAGGATAGATAAAGGGGAACCAGTAGATGTAGTATACCTGAGTGTCCAAAAGGCATTCGATAAGGTGCCACACAAAAGGTTAATCGACAAGATAAGGGTTCATGGAGTTGAGGTAATATATTAGCATGGATAGATGATTGCTTCTTGTCTGGTAACCAATGAGTGGGCATAAACGGGGCATTTTCAAGTTGGCAAGCAGTAAATAGTGGTGCTGCAAGGATCAGAGCTGGGGCCTCAACTATTTACAACCTATATTAATTAATTAGATGAACTGAGAGAGTAATATATCTAAGTTTGCTGTTGATACAGAGGTAGGTGGAAAGGTAAGCTGTGGGGAGGACAGAGAAGCTGCAAAGAGGTATATACAAATAAGTGGGCAACAAGATGGCAGGTGGAGTATAAAGTAGGGAAGTGTGAAGTTATGTATTTTGGTTGTAAGAATAGACAAGCGGAATATTTTTTAAAAACGTGTGCAACTTGTGAGTGTCAATGTTCAGTGACTTGGGTGTGCTTGTGCAAGGAACGCAGAAAGTTAATATGCAGGTACAACAAGCAATTAGGAAGGCAAATGGCATATTGGCCTTTATTGCAAGGGGATTGGAGTACAGGAATAAGGAAGTATTGCTACAATTGTACGGGGTTTTGGTGAGACCACATCTGGAATACTGTGTGTAATTCTGGTCTCTACATTTAAGAAAGGATATACTTGCATTGGAGACAGTGCAGCGAAGGTTCACTAGATTGGTCCCTGGGATGAGAGGGCTGTCTTATGATGAGAGACTAAGTAAATTGGGCCTGTATTCTCTCGCATTTAGAAGAATGAGAGGTGATCTCATTGAAACATATAAGATTCTGAAGGGGCTGGATAGGGTAGACACTGAGAGATTATTTCCGCTGGTTGTAGAATCTAAAACACGGGGGCATAGTCTCAGGATAAGGGGACAATCATTTATGACTGAGATGAGGAGAAATTACTTCACTCAAAGGGTTGTGAATCTTTGGTATTCTCTACTCCAAAGGGTTGTGGATGCTCCATCATTGAATACATTTAAGGCTGGGATAGACAAAGTTTTGGTCTCAGGGAATCAAGGGGTATGGCAAGCGGGCAGGATAGTGGAGTGGAATCCTAAGATCAGCTATGATCATTTTGAATGGCAGAGCAGGCTCGATGGGCCATATGGTCCATTCCTGCTCCTATTTCTTGTGTTCTAGGCAGGAGGAGCACAAAGTAGGAGGACCAAAGAACATGAGCTGGGAAATAGGGCTATATAAACTATTTTTCCTCCTTTCTTTCTTTTCTTCCATCTTTCTTCTCTTCTTTCTTCCATTACATCACAAAGACCTCTTGCTTAAGCTTCCATAAAATCATCTACCTTACTCCATTTTTACCCTTAGGTCTTCTGCTGCTGAAAACCTCATTCACAGTTTCATTACCTCCAAGATTGCCTATTCTAATGCACATCTGGCCTTCCTCCCACATCCTTCCCTTTGTAAACTGGAGGTCATTCAAAACTCTGCTGCCTGTGTCCTAACTTGCACCAAATCCTGTTCACCTATCATCCCTGTGCTCACTGACATATACTAGCTCCCTGTTAACCAATGCCTCGATTATAAAATTCTCATCCTTGTCTTCAAATTCCTCCATGGCCTCGCCCCTCCCTATCCTGGTAATCTCCTCCAGCCCCACAATCCTCTAAGACACCTGCGCTCCTCTAATTTTGGCCTCCTGTGCATCCCCAATTTTAATCACTTCACCATTAGTGGCTGTGCCTTCAGCTATTAAGGCCCAAAGCTCTTGAATTCCCTCCCTAGACCTCTCCACCTCTACCTTGTTTGCTCCTTTAAGACACATGGTAAAACTTACCTCGTTGACCAAGCTATTGATCATCTGCCCAAAAAAACTCTCTATATTGCTCGGTGTCATATTTTGTTTTATGCCTCTATGAATTGCCTAGGGGTGTTTTATTGTGTTAAAGGTGTTATGTAAATTCAAGTTGTTGTTCCGCACTGTCAAAAGCTTCATCCATGCATTCATTTCTTCAAGAATCGACTCCTTCAATACCCTCCTTCACTCCTCTATACATAAACTCCAACTTGTCTAAAACTCCACTGCTGGCATCTTTTTCCACACTATGTCATGCTCTCCCATCAGCAGGTCCGCACGACCTGCATTAGATCCCCGTCCTCAGTGCATTGAATTAAAAATTCTGAACCTTGCTCCATCTCATTACAACAGGCTTCTCCTGCTCATGTTCTTTGATGTTCTGGTTGTGATCTCCTCCTGCCTGTTTTATATTCCATCATCAGTTGCAAAGCTTTTAGTTTTATTGGTTTCGTTCTGGAACTCCCTCCCTTCAGCCCCTTTCCTACTTCTCTCATCTTGTACTACTGCCTGTCCTACTGCTAGACCCATTGGTGTGTTTATTTCCTTAAGAGAATAATCCCACATTTCCCATGGAAATTCATGGAGCATGGATTAAATAAAGGCCTATGACACTATAGCACCAATTCAACAACCTACAGTCCCTGTGAACTTTGATCTCTGCTGGGAGAGCAGGAAAACTGAACTACCCTTGAAAACCCTTATATGAAAGCAAGCTGACCTTGTTATTTTCCTCCTCTGGTCTAAACACAAGGGCATTGTCACAACTATGTGAAAATAGCAAGGAAAAGTAGATTGATTACAACTGGACTGTTCTTCATTGATTTTAAGGAACCAAAGCATGCTTCATATTCCAACTCAGCTCAAGGTTAAAAAAGGGAATCAGTCAGATGACAGTTTCATGCAGCTCTCATCTGTGAAAACTTCTCACTATTCTAGTATCATTCTGGAATGCAAAGACAACACCTCCCCCGCCCCCGCCCCCCCGACTTATTTTCCTTACTGCAAAACGTCTTCTTAAACCTTTCTACCCTGTCTCCTTCACCCTCACCTATAACAATGCGCTGGATTTTAGTTTCCCTCTAGGGATGGGCTAGGAGGCTGAGAGCGCCCAGAAAATGGCAAGGGAAGGTGGGGCGGTGGGGGTAGAGTGCTCGTCGCCTTCCTGCCACCATGGCATTCTGTCAGCAGCGGGGAAGGTGGAAGATGGCCCTCCCACCCATAGGCCAATTGTGCCACTTAAGTGACCGATTAAAGGCCTCTTCCTGCCACTGCTGGCATTTTACCACCAGTGGGTTGGCCAGAGCCCTGATGGCATGGGTGGGTCCAAAATGTGGCTGAGGTTCCCTCAAATGGCTGAGGCAGGGTTGCTCCTGGCTTCCTGACCCATCATGGGGCCCCCTGCCCTGACAAAATCCAACCCAACAACTGAAAGGAACTCAGACTTCTTTGTCACTAGTGTTGAGACTATCCGATCATCTGTCTCTGCTACTTCCCTCTCTTCCCCTAGCCCACCTGGCCAAACTTCCTATAAGACTCCCCTCTGCCATAGAACTTGTGTCATTTTCTAATTTCTCTATTATCTGCCCTCAGGCCCTGTTCAAGCTCATCTGGTACTTGACACTCACCTCCTGCTCCCTCAACCATATTCCCACTAAACTTCTGATCACCCAACTTCCCTTCCTGGTTCCAATGTTAGCTGATATTGTTCCCTCTCTTTAGGTACTGCCCCTCTCTCCATCAGATCCATCATTATCATCCCTCTCATCATGAAAACAACCCTTGACCCATCCGTCCTTGCAAACTACCATCCCATCTCCCAGCTCCCTTTCCTCTGTCCGTCAGCTGAGACATTAAACCGAGATCCCATCTTCCCTCTCAGGTGGACATAGAAGAGCCTAGGCACTGTTTTGAAGAAGATCAGGGGAGATATCTCCAGTGTCCTGGCCAATATTTATCCCTCAATCAACATCACAAAACAGATTCCGAAGAAGGGTCACTGACCCGAAACGTTAACTCTGCTTCTCTTTCCACAGATGCTGCCAGACCTGCTGAGTGAATCCAGCATTTCTTGTTTTTGTTTCAGATTTCCAGCATCCGCAGTATTTTGCTTTTATCACAAAACAGATTGTCTGGTCATTATCACATTGCTGTTTGTAGGAGTTTGCTGTGTGCATACTGGCTGCCGTGTTTCCTACATTACGACAGTGACTACACTTCAAAAAGTACTTCATTGGCTGGAAAGCGCTTTGTGATGTTCGGTGGCCATGAAGGGCGCAATATAAATGCAAGTCTTTCATTCTTGTTTCCAAAGTCCTCGAATTTGTCATTTCCTCCCAAATGTGTATCCAGCTTTCCCGAACTTCATGTCTGAATCTGTTATGACCAGGTGAGAAAGAGGTTTTGGGGTTGCCTGGTTTAAATATAACAGGGTTTAATTTTAAAAACACAGTGTTTTAGCTCCCCCTCAGTGAATCCTTGTTCACTGCTTTCTAATCGTAAGGCAAAGAAATCAATCAGGCAGGTTTTCTTAGATTTAAACAAGAAAGATGGAAGTTTAGTAACCTTAAACTCTAATCCGGTTAATAAATACGAGTACGCGACGCGACCACACCAGCATGCATACGCGATAAGCACACATGCAGATAGAGACTGAAAAAGTAGAAAGAATAAAGGGGAAAAGTTTGAGGCAATAGCTGGGTGTACTTACAGTCCTTTGAGTTCAATGTGGAGCCTTTGGTTGCCGGTAAGTCCTGCTATTCGTTGGGGTCCAGTGCATGCTTTAACTTGTTTCGATATGGGGGTCTTTTCTCTCTTGAGGTTTAAGTGACTTCATTGGGTCTGGAGGCTTGTGAGAAAGCAAGAGAGAGCCAGCCAGGAGAGAGGCTGTCTTGTTGCAGGTTCAGTTACAATCTGCAGTCTGTCTTCAAACTGTCCTGTGTGTAGTTCAAAAAAGCTTGGGCAAGCAGGTTAGTCATGTGACCAGCTGGTTTAACCACTCCTGCGTTTGTGGATTCTCCATCTTAGCAGAATGTGAGCTTTCTTACACCTTCAATGTCTGGTGATCAAAATCCATGTGGGTTAATTGGGAGTAGTTGCTTTATCTCTCCAAGCACTGTCTCTTAGTATGCAAATACCCTCCAGCCAAATGTCTGGTGATCTCTTTAAACAAGTAATTTCTTCACTCCAGCATCAATTTAAAATTAATGTTCATATGACGAAATTAATATGCCTTATTCTTGGCAGGTGGGGGTCTTCATGACAGAATCCCACAAGGTTTCTGCTCCTGCCATAGTACCGAAATAGCTCTTATCAATGTCACAAATGACATCCTAATTGATTGTGACAAAGGTAAACTTTCCTTCCTTGTCATTTTTGACCCTGTCAGAAGCCTTTGATACAGTTGACCACACCATCTTCCTCCTATACCTACACTGTCGTCCAGCTGTGTGGGACTGCACTCACTTGGTTCCATTCTTAACTATCTGATTGCAGCCATAGAATCACCTGCTACAGCTTCTCTTCCTGCTCCTGCATTATTATCTCTGGTGATTCTTCCTATTTCTATCTTTCTATCCCTGGCCCCCTCCTATTTCTCATTGACATGCTTCCCCTCAGCAAAATCATCTGAAAACACAGCGTCAGTTTCCACAGGTTTGCTGACGACACCCAGCTTTATTTAACCACCATGTCTCTCAACCCCTCCACTCACTCTAATTTAACAAACTGCTTGTCCAACATCCAGTACTGGATGAGCAGAAGTTTCCTCTTATTAAACTTGGCTCCCAGGTTACTGATTCCATCCCTCTCTCTGCCAAATGTCTGAGGTTGATCCAGACTGTTCGCAACCTTGGTGACATGTTTGACCCTGAGATGAGCTTCCAACCATATATCTGTTCCATCACTAAGACTTCTTGTTGCATCCTCAAAGAAGTCAAATAAATTTGTCATGATTTCCCTTTCATAAGACTATGTTGGCTCTGCTTGATTGTATTATGATTTTCTAAATGTCCTGCAATACTTCCTTAATAATGGATTCCATCATTTTCTGGATGATAGCTGTTAGGCTAACTGGCCTATAGTTCCTGCTTTTTGTCTTCCCTTGTTTCTTGAATAGGGGCATTACATTTTCCAATACGCTGGGACCTTTTCACATTCTAGGGAATTTTGGATGATTACGACCAATCCATCCACTATCTCTGCAGCCATTTCTTTTAAGAATAGGGGACTTGTCAGCCTTTAGTCCATTAGTTTTCTTCATATTTTTTCTCTAGTGATAGTGATGGTTTTAAGTTCCTCCCTTCCTTTTGCCCCTGATTTTCTACTATTATTGGGGTGCTTTTACTGTTTTCTACATTGAAGACAGATACAAAGTGTTTGTTCAAAGCCTCTGCCATTTCTTTATTTCCCATTATTAATTCCCCAATCTCATCCTCTAAGAGACCAATGTTTACTTTAGCTACACTCTTCCTTTTTTTATACTGTAGAAGCTCTTACTGTTTGTTTTTATATTTCTTGCCAGTTTATTCTCATATTTTAATTTCTCTCTCTACTTTTTTTAGTCCTCCTTTGCTGGTTTCTAAAATTTTCCCAATCTTCTGGCCTACCACTAATCTTCACAGAATCGTACACCTTTTCTTTCAATTTGATACCATCCTTAACTTCCTTAGTTAGCCACGGATGGTGTATCCTTCTCATAGAGTTTTTCTTTATCAATGAAATATATTTTTGCTGAGAGTTATGAAATATCCCCTTAAATATATGCCACTGCTTCTCGACCATCTTACCTTTTAACCGATTTTCCCAGCTCACTTTAGCAAACTTCATACCTTTGTAATTGTCTTTATTTAAATTTAAGATGCTAGTTTCAGACTCATGTTTCTCACCCTTAAACTGAATGTAAATTTCTATCATGTTATGATCGCACTTGTCTAGAGGACCCTTTACTATGAGATCATTAATTATTCCTGTCTCATCACATATCACCAATTCTAAAGTAGTCTGTTCCCTGATTGGCTCCACAATGTATTGTTCTAAGAAATTGTCCCGAAAAGCTTCAATTTGATTTGCCCAATCTATATGAAGATTAAAAGCGCCCACAATTATTGCAGTATCTTTCTTACAAGCCCCCATTATTTCTTGATTTCTACTTTGTGCGACAGTGTTAGAGGGCCTATAAACTATTCCCATCAGTGACTTCTTTCCGTTGCTCTTTCTTATGTCCACCACCCTGATTCTACATCTTGATCTTCTGAGCCAAGATAATTTCTCACTACTGTACTGATCTCATCCTTTAATATCAGAGCTACCCCACCTCCTTTTCCTTAGATTAGATTAGAGATACAGCACTGAAACAGGCCCTTCGGCCCACCGAGTCTGTGCCGAACATCAACCACCCATTTATACTAATCCTACACTAATTCCATATTCCTACCAAACATCCCCACCTGTCCCTATATTTCCCTACCACCTACCTATACTAGTGACAATTTATAATGGCCAATTTACCTATCAACCTGCAAGTCTTTTGGCTTGTGGGAGGAAACCGGAGCACCCGGAGAAAACCCACGCAGACACAGGGAGAACTTGCAAACTCCACACAGGCAGTACCCGGAATCGAACCCAGGTCCCTGGAGCTGCTGCAGTGCTAACCACTGCGCCACTGTGCCGCCCTACTTACTTCCTATACTTTCTAAATGCCAAATACCCTTGAATATTCAGTTCCCAACCTTGGCCACCTTGCAATGTCTGTAATGGCTATCACATCATACCTATTTATTTATATTTGTGCCACCAATTCACCTATCTTGTTACAAATACTTTGTGAATTCAGATAAAGAGCTTAAATTCTGTATCTTTGCTATTTTCCCCTACAATGATTTTATTTGTTGGTGCTCTCTTATGCTTGTACACTCTGTCCCTTCCTGTCACTCTCTGCTTATCATTACCCATATTGCTACCCTGCACTATTGTCTTGCCCTTTCTCTTAAACTTTCTAAATTTCCTCACACCTGAACCCTCCCCTCCCCCACTATTAAGTTTAAAGCCCTCATTACAACCCTAGTTATTTGACTCATCAGGACACTGGTCCCAGCTAAGTTCAAGTGAAACCTGGCCCAACGGAACAGCTCCCTCTTTCCCCAGGACTGGTGCCAGTGGCCCATGAATTGAAACCCATTTCTCCCACACCAATCTTTGATTCACGTATTCAATCCTCTGATCTTATTTACCCTATGTCAATTTGCCAGTGGTAATCATAATAATTCAGAGATTATTTCCTTTGTGGTTCTGCTTTTTAATTTAGCCCCTAGGTGCTCATACTCCCTTAGTGGAACTTCTCTCTTAGTCCTACCTATATAGTTGGTACCAACATTGACCACGACAACTGGATCCCTCCCCTCCCACTTCAATTTTCTCTCCAGCCCCGAGGAGATGTCCGTAACCCTGGCGCCGGACAGGCAACACAGTCTTTGGGTCTTACTCTTGGCTGCAGAGAACAGCATCTATCCCCCGAACTATACTGTCTCCTACTACCACTACCACATTTCTTTTTATTCCTCCAACCTGAATGGTCCTCTGCACCACAGTGCTGTGGTCAGTTTGCTCATCATCCGTGCAGTCCCTGCTCTTGTCCACACAAGCTGCAAGAATCTCGAACCAGTTGGACAAGTGCAAGGGCTGAGGCTCCTCCTGTACTACCTTCAGGATCCTCAAACCTGCCTCACTTACAGTCACATCCTCCTGTCCCTGACTATGGACCAAATCTGAAGTACTTAACCTCAGGGTTGTGATTGCCTCCTGGTAACTTTCTCCCTCCCTGCATCATAGTGTCCGAAGCTTGGACTCCAGCTCATCAATTCTGAGCTGAAGTTCCTCAAGCTGCAGACACTTACTACAGATATGGTTTCCACCAGCTCCCACATGCTACAGTTACAACACATCACCTGTCCTGTCATCTCTATTGTATTTTATTTAACTAACTAGGATTTCAAGTTTTGAAATGTTACTCAATGATTTTTTTCTAGGTATATTAAGTAGTTTAACTAGTTAAGCTATAAATTCAATAAAGTACTTATATCTCCTTGGTCCTAGTTTAAACTACTGTCCTAGTTTAAAGAAAAAAAATGTAAAATTCCAACTGATCACCTACCAGCCCACCTAAATAATGACTCTAGAGCTCAGCTGTCAGGTCTCACTCCCTCTTTTGGATCGCTCCTTGTTTTGTAAAAGACCAGAACAGCATCACTTCCCTCCACTGCACCGAATTAGCTCACTCACCAAATCCCCGAGTTAAATACTCTGTAGACACGTATGCAGTCGAAATGGACTCCGTGCTATTTATTTCTTGCATTAGCAGCATCCTCCTGCATTTGTTGATGAAGCTTTTGGTCATCTGCCTTAATATCTCCTTATGTGGCTCAATGTCATGTTTTGCTTTATAACACTCCTTTAAAACACCTTGGGATGTTTTATTCCATTGAAGGCACTATATAAATACGAGTTGTTGTGATTGGTCACAGAAAACATTAGGATGGCACAGCCCTTGATCCTTAACATAGAGAGATTAAATGACTGATTTCCCACATGAGTTTGAAATGCTCTTTCCTTAGCATGTTCCTCTCAGGGAGAATCTCCGATTTGACCTATACCTGATTAGAATGCCAGTATAAGCATATTTTCAAATCTAAATTTATGAGAAAGATAAGTGCAATTTTTTTAAACGATATGAGCAGCGAACAGATTGTCAGGCCTAGGGAACAGGTCATCAGTTCACTACCTTAATGATATGTATGGCATGCATACGGAATGAGCTAAGTATTTCAAGAGGGGCTAAAAATGAAAATAAAAGATCTAGAACAGATTTTCTGACTGCAGTTGCTACAATAGCATACAAAATGACACGCATAATAGTTCTCTTCAACTAATTTACAGAGTTAGTAATGTGGTGATGAATTTGAATAGAAGTGAAGATGTAAATTTTATTAAGGTGATTTGATCTTGTTGAACAATGATGGACTCACTTTGCTGCAGACAGTATTAAATGCTTCATGCTGGGAAAGACACCATGATGTGTGTCCATAGCTTTGACACAATAATAAAGTTAATATGATTTTACTATATATCCAAGTTTATGAAATTACATTGGCACAATCTAAAGCTTTAATGATTTATTAACAAAAATTATTGGGGTGCATTACTTGCTGTAGTGATCTCTATGTTGACACTGCAGTGTAGTTAAGTGGCAAATTACCTGTTAGTTTGATTTAAATATTAATAACATAAGTCTGCACACTGCGCATAGTGTTACGATCAGGTGAGGAGGCGTTGAAGGGCTCCCCTCTTTTCCTTCTCCTCATTTGATCACAACACATTTATTTCTTTTTTTAAGTGGAGAGACTTGCCAATTCAGTGAGTGCTTAACTGTTTACGTGCATCATCATAAAAAGAGCCAATCAGGCAGGTTTTCTCGAGTTTAACAAAGAAAGAAGTTAGCTTTATTGTAATGAGTTCTTTATATTGTCTGATGCAGCATAAATGAGATGCCTGGAATCCAGTTATGCTGAAGATCTCTAACAGGGTTTATTACAGCTAAACTATTATATACATTACAAAGCAATCTATTTACAAGGCCTTCCTCTAGGTGATACAGTTGCATAATACTCACATACACAACCAGTTAACTGGGAAAAAAGGGATTTTTGTTTACAGCTCTTACAAAGAAATAGAAGGAATAAAAAAAACTTAGACTGAAGAGAAGGTAAGGAAGTCCTTTGTTTTGAAGAGGTGTCCCAAAGGCGAATAGGTGGCTGCCCTTCGGAATCTTCCTAGAACAATTCTTTCCAGGAGATGTTGATGAACAGTCTGAGTAGGCTTTCAAAGAGATTCAACACAGAAGGCTTCACATAGGTCTTGAATCACGTGTGCAGCAACAAAGGTTTCAATTCTCACACATTCAATGCAAAGTTCCTTCAAAGATGCAAGGTTTCTGCAAACATGCAGGATTTCTTCAAATACAGGAGGTAACAGCACAACTTGAAACAGGAAATCTTTAAAGATGCAGGGATTCTTCAAAGAGAGAGAGATAGCTGTTAATTGTGTGTCAATGGTTTGATTATTTGCAGGTGAAGGGTGTTAATTGGGGTTTTAGTTGAGCACTTATAAGCAGACAGTCACTGGGACTGGGAGAGGTTTTGAGTGAGGAGCTACATGTTTGTAATCCTTTTACTATGCACAATAAATGTGAAACTGAGTAAATATAAGCTCCAGCATTATCTTTCCATAACAAGCTTTCTGGAATTTAACAATATCAGCTATCTCCTCCTGGCAGGCAGACAGCAACTCCTCCTTTTTGTTTTGGCCAAACAGCCACTGGCTTTAACAGATCAAAAATGAAAATAAAACCTTTCCAGAGGCTAGTCGTATGACAACCATAAATCTTTGTTTGTCATTCCCTTGTAAACATCCTTTTCAGAGTCATAATCACAAACCTCCTGCTGGGTTATTTGCAAACTGATGCTTTCCAGTAAGATTTGTTTCTGGTCAAACACCCAAAGTTCAGGTTCTACCAGATCCCAACATTCATGGAATCCTTTTCAGTTTTTAAAATATAGATTCTCAAGTTTTAACAAAAAATGGAAACCCTCATAACACCTCCACCCTTGGAGAAATGAAACACCATTTCTGAATGCATTCCATTGCAATGTATTAAAAAAACAGAAGTTGAAAACATTTTAAAACACATTCTCACAGTCATCCTCCCACTCCATCCCTTTTATTTAAATAAGCCCCCGCGCGTAATCAGGGACGGCACATCTGCACAGGATGCATGCCACCATCAGAGTGGGCCATCGCAAACTGCGGCGCACTCAAAATTCAGCCCTAGGTGCACTCGATACAAAGATACAGGTATATACTCCCTGCCAATACCATTCACTAAAACATTAGCATTCAGTGAGCTCTCTGGTAGAAATGTTATACCTTTCCCCAGCAAAAGAGTTTGAGTGGCTCCTGTATCCCTAAGGAGAACTGTAGGTTTGCCTGCCTCACTTGAGGGATAAGGAGTTACTTTTCCTTTCAACAAGAATTCCCTATAACTTTCAGGGATCTTATTCGCAACCCCTACACTCACATTGGTTTTTCTATTTGGCTTTACAGCTGCCATCAAAGCTACAGACTGACCTGCTGTACTCTCGGTTAGGGCCTCTTTTTCTGCATTGACTTTGTGTACCCCAATAATTCCCATGAGTTTACCTTGCAAATTCCAGCATTCTGCATGAAGATGTCCCACCTTGTGACAATGGTAACACTTAGGCTCGCAGATCTCACTTCCACCTTCAGGATCTTCCTTTCTGACCTGAGGAGGGGTTTCTGGGGCATTCCCGGTTGTCACTACTTGTCCCCGGCTCCTTGCCTTCCTTTCACTCTCCCACCTTCGATCCTTCTCAGGTTTGTGGGGTTGATGGACAAAGGGTTTGGGCTTATCCACACCTCAAAATCATCAGCAATTTCTACTGCCTGTCTCGGCCCTTGAAATCTTTTGGTTCTCTGCATGAGTTCTCACTACTGGAGGGAGTGAATTTTTAAATTCTTCCAGGAGAATTAATTCTCTAAGGTTCTCATATTTGGCTTCCATCTTTAGTATCTGTATACAATGATCAAAATTAATTTGCTGTACCCTCTCAAATTCTATATAAGACTGCCTTGCCAATCTCCGGAGGTTCTGAAACTTCTGTCGGTAAGCTTCAGGGACTAACTCATACGCAGCGAGAATAGCCTTTTTTGCCATCTCATAATCTGCAGAGGCTTCCTCAGGAAGCATGGCATAAACTTCATGAGCTCTGCCCATCAACTTGCTTTGCGTAAGCACTGTCCAGCTTTGCTTTGGCCATTTCATTTGTTTGGCTGTCTTTTCAAAAGAAATTAAAAATGCTTCTACGTCCCTTTCCTCAAACGTAGGGAGAGCTTGTATAAATTTAAATAGCATTCCGTTAGCTCCTGGGCTGGACTCGGGTTCTTTCTCTTGCTCTTCCCCTTTCCTTTTCCTTAAACTCAAGTATTTTCATTGCCATTTCTTTTTCAAACTCAAATTTAAGTTTTTTATTTCCTGCTCCTGCTCAAGTTTTCTTAGTGCTTTTTCCTGTTCGAGTTTTCTTATTTCTATTTATTTTTTCCTTTTCCGGTTGAAGCTTAAGTTTTTCCAATTCTATTTCTTTTTTCTTTTTCCTTGTCAAGTTCAACTGCACTACCCTCTGATTTGCCGCCTTCTTCTTCCAATTTCAAATGTTGGGCTATTACTTCAATTATCTCTGCCTTTTTTTTAGCTCCTGATTTTAATTCTATCCCCAATTCTGCTGCCAAATCCTTTAGTTTAATTTAGGTTAAGTTTTGTAAGTCGCTGAGGGATACATCCTCCTTCCCCAGGAAAGTTTCAGCAACTGCTACAGACATTCCATGGTGTAAGCTTTATAACACATGAAACCTGGTTCTTTTATTTTCCTTTTTCTATTATTATTACCCCACATACAATTAAACGTTGTCAGCGTTGAGTTTAATACTGACAAGAGCCCCAATTAATATGTTACAACTGAAGCAGGAGGAGTGCACTGTTAATTCAATCCCACCTCTCCACAGGTCACAACATATATTTTAATGTTCCCACTTACCGAAACAGTCAATCAGATACTTTATTTTCCCCCCAATATAAAGCACACTGACCAAGTTTCTTTAATAAACAACAAAATTATCCATTTATTATAAACCAAGTTTTAACCAAAAAGGAAGTTAACATATACACAAGTGGAAATATTAAAGCCCCTTATTTTAATCCTAGTCCTCACACACATACTCACATGCACAAACGGTTAACTGGGAAAAATAGGGATTTTTGTTTACAGCTGTTGCAAAGAAATTGAAGGAATAAAAAAGCTTAGACTGAAGAGAAGGTAAGGAAGTCCTTTGTTTTGACGAGGTGTCCCAAAGGCGAATAGGTGGCTGCCACGAGGAATCTTCCTAGAACAGTTCTTTCCAGGGGTTGTTGATGAACCATTTGGCAGGCTTTCAGAGAGATTCAGCACAGGAGGCTTCACATAGGTCTTGAATCACATGTGCAGCAACAAAGGTTTCAATTCTCACACATTCGATGCAAAGTTCCTTCAAAGATGCAAGATTTCTGCAAACATGCAGGATTTCTTCAAATACAGGAGGCAACAGCACAACATGATGCAGGAATTCTTCAAAGATGCAGGGATTCTTCAAAGAGAGAAAGATATCAGCTATCGTCTCCTGGCAGGCATACAGCAACTCCTCCTTTTTGTTTTTGGCCAAACACCAACTGGCTTTCCGGCTTTTTTTAACAGTTCAAAAATGAAACTAAAACCTTTCCAGAGACAAGTTGTATGACAACCATAAATCTTTGTTTGTCATTCCTTTGTAAACATCCTTTTCAGAGTCACAAGCACAAACCCCCTGCTGGGTTATTTGCAAACAGATGCTTTCCAGTAAGATTTGTTTACTGGTCAACCTTCTATTAACCTTCCTTTTAAGACAAAAACCTAAAATTCAAAGAAAATTTGAGGGAATGTTGTTCCAGGCCCAGAGCTGCTCAAGGTTATCCTGTAAGGCCATCTGCAGTCTCTTCCCCTGAAAGTCAGCAGCCTTCCACCAGCCATACTACAGCTGCTGGGCTAACATTGCATAGAAACACTAGGGCAAGCAAAGGCACACAGAAGACAGGCAATAAGGGAATGCACAAGGGTGATTCATTGACTTTTATATGCAATATGGCATTATTTCATTTGGTTTGGAATGTTTATTTTGTGAGGGCTTTTAATTTTGCATCATGGCCAAGCAGACACTGTGATGGTCAGAGATAGAGGGAAGGTAAGGTGTGGGACTGTTGGTGAATTAGGGAATTGGGGATGCGGTTACTCAGTCGAATGAGTTCTTCAAGGACAGCCTGGCCAGATCAGGGTTGCCAAGGTTGCTTCCTCCATTCCTCTTTTTCCTCCTCAGCTGGTACCATACAGCTGGTGGCAAGGGCGGCCCCCTCATGATGGCAAAGTTGTGCAGCATTCTCCAAGGCATGCCCAATTCCAAGGGGAATGGCTACTAGTGCACCCATGTCTGGGAGCAACTGGTTTGTGCAGAAGCCTTCAAGTAACTTGAAGGGCTCACTGATAGGGTGTCCATGCGATTCACTCCACAAATCTGCATATTTAAAATGGTCACTTTACTAATCATGGTATCTGTCTTGTTGAAATACGATTTTGAAAAGTAGATTACTAATGCAAACTTGTACCTGTTGTCATTTACCAATAATTTCTCACGGTTGCTGCTGAAATTCAAATATCACCAAACAAAGTGGTGAAGATGAGTAGTTCCTTTAAGGGTCCCAATAGAGCGACATGAATTAGATGAGGAACACTAGTACATGAAGGGCTGAAATAACACCTCCAGCATTTTGTACTCATCAGTACCACAGTGCCCCATCACCTTACCTGCACATGTCGGAGGAATCTGACTTCCACGTCACAGAGAAGCTATGTCGCAGAATGACCTGAAGACAATTATTGGACTGGATTTTAACTGTTCGACACATTGGCAGCGAGGGTGCCCGGTAGCATTTGGGGAATCCAGATGTTTCATTGGAGCATTTAACAGCTGGCTTTTTAACACATTTACTGCATTAGCATCTGACTTCCGGGTTTCCCAACCAATTTACACCAGCGAACTTGATGACGATTTGCATGAGTCCATTTCAGCTGAAGTATTTGAAGGGACCTTGCTAGGGTGAAAGTTGAAGAATTGTCCAGGTGTTTCAGCAGAGTGATAAACTGAAGCAATGGATTCACAATTTCATGGCAGCACCTCGCATGATCAGTAAGATTGGTTTCTTCCTGCTTCTAACCCACTTATTCCTACTGTTTGTTTTCTGTCCGTTAACCAATCCTTCTTCCATATGACTAACCAATCACCCTAATCTTGTGTAACAACCTCCTGTGCAGCACCTTATTAGATGCCTTCTGAAAATCTAAATATACAACATCCACTTGTTCCCATTGATCTACCCTGATAGTTACACACACAAAAAGCTCGAATAGATTTGTCAAACACAATTTTCCTTCATAAAACTGTGTTGATTCTACCCAATCATATTATGATTTTCTAAGTGACCCGTTCCCACTTCCCTAATAATGGATTCTAGCATTTTTCTTACTACTGATATCAGGGTAACTAGCCTATAGTTCCCTGTTTTCATCCTCCCTCCTTTCTTTAATAGCAGGATTGTATTTGCTACCTTCCAATCCGCAAGGACCGTTCTAGGAATCAATGCAATCACGATCTCTGCAGTCACTTCCTTTATAACCCCAAGATGTAGGCTAGCAGGTCCAGATGATTTGTTGAGTTTCAGTCCCATTAATTTCTCCAGTAATTTTTCTTTACTGATATTGGTTACTTTAAATTTCTCACTCTCACTAGACCCTTGGTTCTGTACAATTTCCAGTACATTCTTTACGTCCTCTTTGTCCTCTTTTGAGATCCAAGCTCCATCAGCAACACCCAGCCTGCACTGATGTTTGAAAAATGGCAGCTGCAGATCAGATGCACAAAAACTGCAAGGTAGTGGAAATGATCTCCAAGGTAATGAAAGCACACTCTCAGAACAAGTCCTGTGATCAAAAGCCTATCACTTTGGCAAGGAAGCAAGTGTGAGTCTGAGTTCTTAAGGGATTTTTTTGCCTGTTACTGGTTCAGTCCCCTCTATTCCCACTGTCCTCTCACCTTGCTTTCACTGGCAAGTCCCAGGACGTACAGGAAACCTATGCATTCAGAGTTAAATTCAGAAAGCCCAGTTAAAACAGTTGCTAATTGACTTTTTACACATTAGAATTGGCAACCCAGCTGTGTGCAGCTGAATGCGGTGAAGTTAAAGGCGGAAGTTGGCAGGTTGCTGTTGGTTTCCTGACCCACTGCCAATTTCAGCCCTTTCAGCCTGCTCCTAAACCCACTCACTTTTTTCAGGCTAAAATTGCCCCCAGTATCTCAAAAAAGATTGCTCTTCCTACAGTGTTTGAAGGTCACCACACCATTAAGCTCTGAATGTTAATGGATCCTTGCAAGTCAGAGGGGGAAACATCTGTCAAATCAGCCAGTCTGCAGAGCACCCATCTATCAAGCAAGTGACAAATGCAATGCTTGCAAAGAGCACGGCCATCATCACTTTCCTAGTGGAGAGGATACATTGACTGGACAGGGCACAGAGCTTTCACCAGGTGGCAAGGTTCTCTAGAGCCCAAAGATCATAGATGCCAATGAAGGAATCAGAGTCCTTAGATCAATGCCACCGTTTTCAGAAGGAAAGTACTTTCTTCCTGTAACTTTCACATGGTGCCTGGCCACAGAAACATTATTACGCATGTGAAAACCTGTTATCCAGAAACAGCCTTGATGCTTCGTTCTCTGGCAGCCACATTGTTTGAAAGCTCACAGGAACAGAGTAAAGGTCTGAACTCCTCCAAACTCTCTCTTTACTACGCTTTCTGAAGATTCTTGGTTAAAAATACAAAGAGCCATCTCCTGAAGAAACCTCCACACACCCCCACCCCCGTCTCTTTAACGCTAACTAGTACTCTGTATTCACGCTCCTTGATTCCTGGAAGCATAGAGCTAATATCCAGCTGTTAGAATTAGCAGAGTACTCAGACAGCTACCACTATGGCCAGTCCACAATCCTCCTCATGTTATCACAATCTAATGCAGCATGTCAGCTGATGTACTTATGCTTGATGGTCCTAATCACACTTTATAATTCTTGGGCTGGATTTAGTGCTCCTGTCATGGCTTACGGTGGCGGACCCAGAAGTGGGTGCTGTCGCCACTCTTCACGAGTGTGGTGGGCCACCCGCAATCAAGAGGTGAGTGGTCAATTATAATAAATGGAGGCACGGGGCTCGACCAATTACGTGACGGGGTGGGATTCAAGGTGCCAAATGCAGTGTTGGATGACTCCGGAGCAGGTGCTGGTGCCATATTTAAAGCCATGTCAGCCCTGCTTTCATTGCTGCCTTTGAAGCATTTGCTTTTTACTGCTGAAATTGGTGCTGGAGTGGCTCCTGGACCCCCACCCCCTGACAAGTAGGCTGCAGGATGGCAGAGGTAAGACACCGAGTGGCCCCATGGTTTAGAGATTCTTCTCCAGTCTGCAAGGGAAAGGCGGGAGGTCCTCTTGCTCAAGGATGGCCTGACCAAGCAAATTTAGATGGAGACTGCAGAGGAAGTAAGCAGCTGTGGGGTCGCACCCTCCCAAACATGGGTCCAGTGCAGGACCTCCTTCGATCTGCCAAGGTAACTGCTTCACACCAATCTCTGTTTTGGAGATTGCATGTGGCTATGTGGGAGGCAGCATGACACAGGGTGGGAAACATCACAGAGGTACTGGCAAAGGGGTTTAGACATCAACACATTTTGCCAGATGCATGGCTGCATCTTGACCACAGACCACTGCCTTTCACAGCTCACAGTTAAGGCATGAAAGAATAAGCATTTTCGACAATGAACGTTAACTTCAATAACGAAAAAACTTTATAACAGAAAACAAATGGCAAATTTCAAACACCGTGAAACCTCAAGTGTACATAGGTGGTTTTCTTTCTGAGTTTTTGAGTGCTTCTGTGAGTTGGGCTGGAGGCAGACTGCTGATCATGCTGTCCCTTGGCTTGTGATGACTTTGGCCGGCGTCCTCTGGCAAACCTGAGGCCCTCCCTTGCTGATAGTCAATCTTCTCACCTGATTGGATGGCCTACCAACCCTCTCACTCAATAGTATGGCCACCTTCCTCTCACCTAATAGTACGGCCACCCTTGCCATCCATCCAAGACCAAGCTCACCCATGCAGACTGCACAGTACTGCAGGTCGATAATGGCCCCTGCTCCCCCTCTTCTCAATGTCTGGGAATCCAACGGTGCGTGAGGGCCCCCTGTCGTCAACTTAATTTCAAGCCCTCATTGAATTGTCTTCAATTACATGCAAATGCATTATAAATAACCGTTCTACGATTTAAATGCCAGTCCCAATACGTAGGGAGGGCAATGCCGCCTTGGTGCTTTCCTACTGCTGACTAAATCAGGAACCAAAATCTCGACGTCAGATTTCCGGGCGGACGGGCCTGAAGCTATTCTCCGGCTCTTGCCTTCCCGCTCCAAACAACCTCATAAATTAAGCCCTTTATGTTTAATAGTGCAAGCTATTTGTGTTACCGGCAAGTAGCTATTCTGCTATAAATTATGATGAAGAAACTTGTTTTCATACTTTGCGTGCCATCTGATCGAGGGTGCTGCAGTTCATTGTTTTTTTTATTTTTACCATGTGTCCCATGTTCCACTAGTAATATTAAGTGTAAAGGTAGGTGCACTTAACTTGACTCTTCACCTCACATCAGAAAACTCCCTTATTTGCTTCTGAGTGCGACAGGAATGGGAGACTGCATCCACCAGTGGGTCACTTCTTTCCGAACAGCTTGCACTTGCCTTTCCTTTGCTACCACTCCTGCAGCAGAATCTCCAAAGTGTCATGAGAAAGTTTTGCCTTCATTTTTCATTACTTCCATTATACAAGCAGCTAACATGGTTGTGAGAGGAAAGAAAAGTACACGCACCTTTAAAGACCAGCAATAGCATTGAATAAATGTTTAGTTTTTGAGATATAGCACTGAAACAGGCCCTTCGGCCCACCGAGTCTGTGCCAACCATCAACCACCCATTTATACTAATCCTACACTAATTCCATATTCCTACCACATCCCCACCTGTCCCTATATATTTCCCTACCACCTACCTATACTAGGGGCAATTTATAATGGCCAATTTACCTATCAACCTGCAAGTCTTTGGCATGTGGGAGGAAACCGGAGCACCCGGAGGAAACCCACGCAGTCACAGGGAGAACTTGCAAACTCCACACAGGGAGTACCCAGAATTGAACCCGGGTCGCTGGAGTTGTGAGGCTACGGTGCTAACCACTGCGCCATTATGCCACCCATTGCTCCATTGGGAGAGTTGTTAGCTTGGCTAAATTGGTAACACTTCTGTTTTAGTATTGGAAGGCTACAGGTTCACGTCAAATAAAGAAAGATAAATTAAACGTATGAGATTTAGAACAGAGGGCTTGAGGAAACTTGTTCACACGGAGAGTTTAGCAGCTGTGGAATTCATTTCCAGTTTTGTGTTTCAGGCAGATACTATGTCAACGTTCAAGATTAGATTGTATGGCTGTGAAATTGGGCCAGGCCAAAACATTGTGCTGCCTTCTAATTTAAATGATTGCAGTAAGCACTAAGCCCACTGTTGAGTGGTTGCATGACTAAGCAGGGGGACAAAATCATGAGAGGCAAGCACTAATTAAAGGATGCTTGAACTACTTAAAGGGAAGGTGCATTGTGGCTGGAGTAGGTGCTGGAAGTCATTATAAAAGATAGATAAAGGCAAAGGGGTGAAGATATATGGGAATAGGATATTTAATACTATTGGAACTATTTGCTCAAATGGAGGGTAGATGCTGGCATGGCCTGGTTGGACTGAAATGCTTGTTTCTCTGTTGTAAATTTTATGTAAATATAAGCTGTGACTTCACCATTGCATTGTAAGGTTGTTATATTGACTGAGATATTGCCCTCAGATTGAGTATTAAATTGAAGTCTTCTTTAGGGAGAAATTAAATATTCCATAGTAAATTAAAAGAACAACAAAGAGGTCTCATGCTATTGTAGCCACTGTTTCCCTTTACACCAGAATAATAGATGAACTGGTCATTTATCATATTACTGGGCTGAATTTTATGGGCCCCTTTGAGATGGGTTTGTGGGGAGGGGCCAAGAGAATTACAACAGGAGGCGGTGGAGGGGGTGGTGGAGGGCCTGTCGTCTCCCCGTCGCAACGCAATTTTGTCGGGGGCATGATAGGCTGAAGACAGTCTTCCCACCCAGAGGCCAATTGAGGCCCTTAAGTGACCTAAGGGCCTTTTCCTGCTGTCACTGGGATTTAACCAGTGACGGGGTGGGGTCTCTGCTACGTGGCGAGATCGCCCAGTAAAACGAGGAGACGTCCAGCAGGCTTGTGTGTGGGTTGGGGGGGGGGGGGGTGCCTTCCTCTGTGGGCAATCTGTGGCACACGGAGGGCAGCCACCAGGAAAACCTGCACCTCAACCACCCTCTCCCTGCATTAAACACCCATCACCCCCTGATCTGGTCCCGCCGACCCCGCCTCACTTACCTGGGGTCCAGGCTCTAGCGCTGGGCCTGCACCCAAGGCCTCTTGCAGTATTGGCAGTGGCCACGACTCCTGGTGGCGCTGCCGATCCTGCTGAGCTGCTGGCCCTCTGATTGGCCGACAGCCAATGGAGGTGGGATCCCCGTCTTTAAAGGGACGGGTTCCTAGCACTTGTCTGTTAATCGGCCCAGTGGCATAGATTCAGTCTGGGGGGAGCAGCAGCTGGCTGAGGTAAGAATTCCCCCCCCCCCATCTTTCCGGCCCGGCACCGGGAGCCCCAACGTGGGCACAAAATTCAGCCCGTTGTTTCTGAGATGTTGCTGGGACAAAATGGCAGCTTCATTTGCTTATACAACAATGGTCACTGAATTTCAGCAATTATTTGTTGGTAGCACTTTTAGAGATTATGATGATATGATTACACACTGCATAATTGCAGTTTTTTTTTATTACACTTTCTTATTTTAGGATACAGTACATGCTAGTCTCCATTTCAGTGATGATTGGCAATTTAAAGGAATTTATAACTTAATTTTTAATTGGCATAAGTTTAAAACAGTTCATTCTCAATACCACAATCATGGGTTTTGTCAGACAAAACAAATGGAATTCCTTGTGCCTAATGGTAAAATATACCTTGCCTTGATATGTGAAAAGGTTTTGCCACTATTTCTTAACTGATTCACTGACATTCAGCTCAAAAGTGTTTGTACTGTGCTTTGATTTACTTCATTAACCAATCTTGTGCATTAAGTGCCAATAATTCTTTGATTGTATTAGTGCAGTCAATCTCTGACATAGCAATGTCTTTGTTAGATACATTACAGGGTAAGATTGTAGCTGCTACCACAGAAAACACACTGGGGCAGATAGGCCAGCATTACATCCCCACTCCCAACGCTCAGTGAACTCTGCCACTGACCCCACCAAAGTTCACAGGGTTCGGGGATAGGAGATGTGAGCATTTGTCAGATGTAGAGCACATCAACAGCACCATCCCCTGTCCAAAGAGGATGGCAGACAAGGTGGGGAGGTACTGGGTGCACCATCCCTCTCCCAGCAACTCCAGAAATGCACACATCCCCAAGCATTTTCCAGTAAGCCCCATTTCCACTGGGATAAGACCCGCTGAAAAGAAGCATATGCTCCTAAGGCCACATTGCCCATGCAAATGTGGAAGTGGTGGAGCCTAAACTGCAGTGAACACCTTATGGTGTATTGCCACAAGCCTAAGAATATTAAAGGATATTCAAAGTGATTAGGAGAGTGGGATTAGATGCGGGGCCTCATGCAGAATAAAAAACAATCTAGCAGAATTGATGGGCTGACTGGCCCATTTATGTGCTGTCACATACTATGGCTCTACGGGTAGTTCAGAAGCGTATATGTCACACACAGTTACCAAGGAGATTCATGCTATCATAGAATCATAGAATACTTACAGTACAGAAGGTAGCCACTCAACCCGTCGAGTCTGTGCTGGCACTGTGCAAGAGCAATTTAGCTTGTCCCACTTCCCTGCCCTTTCCTCATAGCCCTGCAATTTTTTTCCTGTCAAGTGCAAATTCAACTCCCTTTTGAAAGCCATGATTGAATCTGGCACCACCACCCTTTCAGGCAGTGCATTCCAGATTGTAAACATTCTCTCCGTAAAAACGTTTTTCTCTCATGTTGCCTTTGACTCTTTTGCCAAGGTAATTTTGTAAGGTCTGTAAGAGTGCACTTTTCCTCTTGCCACTTTGGTCTTCAGTCTTGAGGCTTCTTTCTCTTTTCCTCTCATCTCTTGTCTTCTGTTCTCTGGTTCTTCTCCATCGTGCAGGCTTGATCGAGAGGGTCTCTTTTATCCTGGCTCTTAACCGCTTCCAGTATCCAATCATGCTCATCCCCATGCTGATCATGCCCTACACTTTGCACACATTCCACATTAACTGTATTAGCCTGAACATGATCACGTAAGGTTCTCTGTATTCACCATTGTTCTACTTCCTCTTATCGAGCTGCTACATCCCGTGGTCTCTTATCTCAGAGTCTCCAGCACATCTGCTCTTTTAGCTTCCACAAGCAATCTGAAGTTTCTACAAGGACTTAGCTTTTTAGCTTCTGCAAGTGTTTTAATGCCTCGCATAATTTCCCATGATCCTTCTACCTTGGTGTCATGCCAACTTGCTTTGTTGAATGATAATTTTCTTTAATCCACTGACTGAAGAACTGAACTTATATTTTTTGAAGAAATTTAAAAAAGAACAGATAATAAATGATTTTGCTGATAGCTTAGGATGGCCACCAAATTTGCAACACTGTATTCTACCTTGCAAGACCTGTGAGGAGAGAGACAAAATGTCTGCTCAGTCCCCAGCAAGAACCAAGACCCAGGAAGTTTAAGGGAACTGCTTGTTCTTTATCTTTTAGCAAGAAGAAGTATTGCTAACTGATATGTTTGAATCACTGAGTGACTGTCATGTGACAAGCAGCTCCCCTTCTGTGGTTTTAAGCTTGTGTTTCCCTGAAGCAGAGGAGAAGCTTCTGGACTCTGACACGTGCAGACCCAAGTGGGGGTCTGTCTCTCTCTCCATTTCAGCTTATAAGCTCTGAACTCTGCCTGTTGCCTGACCACCTTTGCATACTCTGTCTACAATCAGAAACCCCATTGTAGGAAATCATCCGCATCACAGTCTCCAAGAGACCTACCGAACCTGTCATCTACCTCTTCAAACTAAAAACCTCAGGAGCACCAAATTTAGCTAGAAACCAGCCAAATCACCACACTCCACAGACTGTATGCCCCTGTTTTCTATGGACTTTTACTCAACCAATATACCTTGCCCCACTCTGTAACCTATTTGTGCGTGTATAAACTTCTAGAGTGTGTGTGTGTGAGTGAAAGTTGGCACATAGTTTATTATTTTCATTAGTTTGGTTTAGGTACAATAAAGTTTAGTTTAGAGATACAGCACTGAAACAGGCCCTTCGGCCCACCGAGTCTGTGCCGACCATCAACCACCCATTTATACTAATCCCACGCTAATTCCATATTCCTACCACATCCCCACCTGTCCCTATATTTCCCTACCACCTACCTATACTAGGGGAAATTTCTAATGGCCAATTTACCTACCAACCTGCAAGTCTTTGGCATGTGGGAGGAAACCGGAGCACCCGGAGGAAACCCACGCAGACACAGGGAGAACTTGCAAACTCCACACAGGCAGCACCCAGAATTGAACCCGGGTCGCTGGAGCTGTGAGGCTGCGGTGCTAACCACTGCGCCACTGTGCCGCCCTCTTTAACCTCGTTCTTTGTTAAACTTAAGAAAACCTGTCTGATTTGTTCTTGTTATGATCATAGCAAGTAAGTAATCAAACGCCTACTGAACTGGCCAGTACTTTACAAAAAAATTAAACCGGTTGTGGTCAAACAAGGAGAGGGAAAAGAGGGAAGCCCTTTGACCCCTCCTCACTTGACCATAACACTTAGCATCAATTTATATCATGCTGTATTTCTAAATTTTCCCGCCTCACTCTACTACAAAAGGGGTCTTAATGAAGCTTAGTGTTAATAATCTTACACCAATTACTTTAAATCAGTGCCTTCTGGTTCTCGACCCTTCCACCAATGGGAACAGTTTCTCTCTATCTACTCTGTCTACATCCTCATGATTTTGAACACCTCTGTCAAATATCCTGTCAACCTTCTCGTCTCTAATGAGAACAAGCCAGTTCTCCAATCTATCCTCGTAACTGAAGAACCTCATCCCTGGAGCGATTCTTGTAAATCTTTTCTGCACCCTCTATAAAGCTTTCACATTCTTCCTAAAATACGGTGGCCAGAATTGGGCACAATACTTCCATTGAGGCTGAACCAGTGTTTTATAAAAGCACAACATAACTTCCTTGCTTTTGCACTTGATGTCTCAATTTATAAAGCCCAGGATCCTGGAGGCTTTTTTAATCACTTTCTCAACCTGCCTTTCATCTTCAATGATTAGCACCAGGTCTTTCTGTTCCTGCATCTCCTTTAGAATTGTACCTTTAGTTTATACTGTCTTTCCTCATTCTTCCTACCAAAATGTATATACAAATGACATCAGGGGATATGACGATAGCATGGGAAAAAGGCATTGAAGTGGATGATCAGCCATGATCATATTGAATGGCAGGGCAGGCTCGATGGGCTGAATGGCCTACTCCTGCTCCTATGTTCCTATGTATCACTTTGCAATTCTCCACCTTAAATTTCAACTGTCACATGTCTGCCCATTCCGCCAGTCTGTCATTCAATAAACTTTCTATCCATGCTTCCACTGTCCCTTTTAGTCCATGGGCTTCAACTTTACTGACAGGCCTCTTTTATCGACCGTCTTTTGGAAATCCATGTACACCACATTATCCTTGGCAACCCTTTCTCTTACTTCATCAAAAATGTAATCAAGTTAGTTAAACACAATTTTCTTTTTACAAATTCTTGCTGGTTTTCCTTCATTAATTCAATCTTGTCCAAGTGACTGTTACTTTTGTTCCAGATTATCATTTTTAAAAGCTTTCCCACCACTAAAGTTAAACTGACTGGCCTGTAGTTACTGGCATTATCCTTACACCCTTTTTTGAACAAGGGTGTAACATTTGCAGAAGAAGCACTATAGAAACAAACAGTAGGTAGTTTGTTTTTATCAAACTGGCCACATTGAAGATATTGTATATGCTGAATGTCCTTACAAGAGTTTGGGAGCATGTTTTATCAAGCAGTATGAATGAAAGATTTATGAGTGGCCTGAAAAATTTAAGCCTTTTAAGTAAGGCATATTTGTGGAGGAAGATGTTGGCAGGTTATTAATGCAGTGGGCACATTTCCAAGTTAAATAATTCTGACTGAAAACTTGCCAAAATCTTTTGTAGCTGCCATCTGATTTCCATCCCCTTCAGGTTCCTGCTGCTCCTTTTTCTCATTCTCTTGTTCCTTTCAAGCCCACCAGGGCTTCCACGATTCTGCTTCTTTGCAGAGTGAGGTTGTGCACAATGCAGAACACCAGTGCAATCTTTGAAAACTTAGCATGTCCTGTATTGTAGGTTCTGCCTCAGCATGCCAGTGGTGTGCTGTATGACCACTTAAGTATACCTCACTATACCTGTGTTCAGCTGCTGTCCTGAAATTCTACAGAGGTGCCATTCGTCATGGTTCCAGCAACACCCAAATCCCACAAATGAAGAATAAAAAAAATTGCATGGCTCGTTCATGAGGCTACCAGCTGTCCATGGTAAAGAAGATCAAATAACTTGAGAAAAAACTAGCACAGAATATAAAGACAGATAGCAAAAGTTTCTATAAATATATAAAACGAAAAAGAGTGGCTAAAGTAAACGTTG
Source organism: Heterodontus francisci (assembly GCF_036365525.1). Taxonomy (NCBI): domain Eukaryota; kingdom Metazoa; phylum Chordata; class Chondrichthyes; order Heterodontiformes; family Heterodontidae; genus Heterodontus; species Heterodontus francisci. The sequence continues at coordinate 31,598,076 of NC_090378.1, read as the reverse complement.
GTCCTTTAGAGGATGAGAAGGGGAATTTAGTTATGGGATATGTATTTTGTATCAGTATTTTGTATCGGTCTTCACAGTGGAGGACATTAATAACATGCCAGTAATTGACAAAGAGATGAACGTAGGTGAGGACCTGGAAACAATCATTATTACGGAAGAGGTAGTGTTGGGCAAGCTAATGGAGCTAAGGATTGGTAAGTCTCCTGGCCCTGATGGAATGCATCCTAGGGTACTAAAAGAGATGGCGGGAGAGATAGCAGGTGCATTGGCGATAATTTTCCAAAATTCACTGGACTCTGGGGTAGTCCCAGCAAATTGGAAAACAGCAGATGTGTTGCCACTGTTTAAAAAGGGAGGTAGACAAAGGATGGGGAATTATAGACAGGTTAGCTTAACCTCTGTAGTGGGGAAGATGCTTGAGTCTATTATCAAGGAAGAAATAGCAGGGCATCTCGATAGAAATTGTCCTGTTGGGCAGACGCAGCATGGGTTCATGAAGGGCAGGTCATGCTTGACAAATCTTTTGGAATTCTATGATGACATTACGAGCAAGGTGGACAATGGGGACCCAGTGGATGTGGTGTACCTAGATTTCCAAAAAGCCTTCGACAAGGTGCCGCACAAGAGGCTGCTGCATAAGATAAGGATGCATGGCGTTAGGGGTAAAGTATTAGCATGGATGGAGGATTGGTTGACTGACAGGAAGCAGAGAGTGGGGATAAATGAGTGCTATTCTGGTTGGCAATCAGTCACTAGTGGTGTGCCTCAGGGATCGGTGTTGGGTCTGCAATTATTTACAATTTATATAGATGATTTGGAGTTGGGGACCACTTGTAGGGTGTCAAAGTTTGCAGATGACACTAAGATGAGTGGCAGAGCAAAGTGTGCAGATGACTGTGAAACTTTGCAGAGGAACATAGATACATTGAGTGAGTGGGCAAAGGACTGGCAGATGGAATACAATGTTAATAAATGTGAAGTCATTCATTTCGGTAGGAGTAACAGTAAAAAGGATTATTACTTGAATGGTAAAAAGTTGCAGCATGCTGCTATGTAGAAGGACCTGGGTGTCCCCAGGAAGTCCCGCCCAAGGCCAATTAAGGGCCTGGGGAGAGAAAGATCCCGCTGTGGTTCCCCAGGCCCAGCAAAGGCGGGCATGGCCGTGACTTTTTGGCCAGTAGGCGGGGCCTGCCGCCCAATGTAAAATTCCAGCTGGGACGTTAAACCAAGGTGTCGTCTGCTCTCTCAGGTGGTTATAAAAGATTTCATGGCATTATTTTGAAGAAGAGCAGGGGAGGTATCCCTTGTGTAGCAGCCAATATTTATCCCTCAATCAACGGCACAAAAAAATTACCTGGACATTGTCACATTGCTGTTTGTGGGAGCTTTCTGTGCACAAGTGGCTTTCATATTTTCTACATTACAATAATGACTACATTTCAAAAGTACAAGATGAAACAAAAAGGATGAAAGAAAATAGATGACACTGTGTGCAAATTCTCTTTGCAATCTTCTGGCAGAGCTTTTTAAAAATACTTCCAGATCCCAACAACAGTGCACATCGCTTTCTGTGGGCATGTAGATGAAACCATATTAGCCCAGTGGAAATGCCATGTGATTGCATAAAGGACGTTAATGATTTGTGTGAATGTCGCTCAGTGGTGACACTCACATCTCTGAGAGTTGTGGGTTTATGCCTCACTCTAGGACTTGACCACAAAATGTAGACTGATATTTCAGGGGTAATACTGAGGGAATACTGAATTGTTGGAGGTACTGAATTTCAGATGAGATATTAAACTGAGACCCTATCTACCTGTTCAAGTGAATGTAAAAACATCATGACATTTTTTAAAAGATGAGCAAGGAGTTCTCTTGGTGTCCTGACCAACATTCATACCTCACCAAAACCACCAGAATCAGCTTAACTGCCTATTCTTCTTCTTGCTGTTTATGGAACTTGCTGTATGCAATTTGGTTACCAAGTTTAACTATGCAACACCAATGACCATATAGTTCGAAAATAGTGAAGTCTTTAGGATGCCCTGAGATGTGAAAGATACTATATAAATGCAAAATCTTTCATTCTTACCTTATTGGGAACTCATATACATCTGAAAATTGGTGGACGCAGCTAGCAGTAGAAGGGTGTGCTGGCAGAAACACATAGAGGGTATTTAATTGGCAAAGATCCAGTATGATGATTCTCTAACCCACTTTATTGTTGTCAGTGGTCAATGTCCACATGTTTTTTGGGCTAAACTGATCAGAAATGATTCATTGACATGTTAACACATATCAACTTAAAAGCTTTAATAGAAGAAAACATTAATATTAACACCAATTAGAACACAATTTTCCACTGTTCAATAATTGTAACAAACAAATGACAAATATGTAGGCAAATTTATGAGTGCAAAAACTATAGGGCAATATTAGTTGGGGAATTCAACTACCCCAATATCAACTGGGATACAAACAGTGTGAAAGGCTGTGAAAGAACTTTTTTAGCCAGCATGTAACAAGCCCAACGAGAGGGGATGCAATTCTAGATTTGGTCTGCAGTAATGAAGCTGGGCAAGTGGAGGAAGCAACAGTGGGTGACCATTTTGGAAATAGTGACCATAATACAGTAAGTTTTAGCATAATCATGGAAAAGGACAAAGATAAAACAGGATTAAAAGTTCAAAATTGGGGGAAGGCAAATTTTAAGAAACTGAGAGGTGACTTGGCGAAAGTGAACTGGATACAGGTACTTGAAGGAAAATCAGTGGTAAACCAGTGGGAGGCATTCAAAAGCGAGATACCACAGGCACAGTGTAGGCATGTCCCCACAAAGATAAAGGGTGACACTGCCAAATCTAGAGCCCCCTGGTATCTAGATGCTTGCAGGGTAAGTTAAAGCAGAAAAGAAAGCTTATGACAATCACAAAAATCTAATACTTTAGAAAACCTAGAGGAGCATAGAAAGTGCAGGGGTGAAGTAAAAAAGGAAATTAGAAAAGCAAAGAGAGGACATGAAAAATTATTGGCATGTAAAATCGAGGAAGACCCAAAGATGTTTTATCAGTACATTAAGTGCAAGAGGATAACTAAGGAAAGGGTAGGGCCTATCTGAGGTGTACAAGGGAACTTATGCCTGGATGCAGAAGATGTGAGCATGGTTCTTAATGAGTTTTTTGTCTCTGTCTTCACAAAGGGAAGGGTTGATGTAGACTTTGTAGTTAAAGAGGAGTGTGAAATATTAGATACGATAAGCATAATGAGAGAGGAGATACTGGAGGGTCTGACATCCCTGAAAGTGGATAAATCACCAGGGCCGGATGGATTGCATCCCAGGTTGTTAAAGGAAGCCAGGGAGGAAATAGCGGATGCGCTGAGGATCATCTTCAACTCCTCACTAGATACAGAAGAGGTACCAGACGATTGGAGGTCTGTGAACGTTGCACCATTGTTTAAAAAGGGTGCGAGGGATAGGCCAAAGAATTATAGGCTGGTCAGTCTGACTTCGGTGGTGGGTAAATTGTTAGAATCTATTCTGAGGGACAGAATAAACTGCCACTTAGAAAGGCACGGATTAATCAGGGATAGTCAGCATGGATTTGTTAAGGGAAGGTCATGTCTTACTAACTTAATTGAGCTTTTTGAGGAAGGAACAAGAAGGATTGATGAGGGTAGTGCAGTGGATGTGGTCTACATGGATTTTAGCAAGGCACTTGACAAGGTCCCAAATGGCAGACTGGTCAGTAAAATGAAAGCCCATGGGATACAGGGGAATGTGGCAGGTTGGATCCAGAATTGGCTCCGGGCCAGGAAACAAAGGGTAGTAGTCGACGGATACTTTTGTGAATGGAAATCTGTTTCCGGTGGCATTCCACAGGGCTTAGTGTTGGGTCCCTTGCTGTTTGTGGTGTATATTAATGATTTGGACTTAAATATGGGACTCATGTTTGCGAAATTTGCTGATGACACAAAAATTGGTTGTGTAGTTGATAATGAAGGGGATAGCTGTAGACTCCAGAAAGATATCAATGGTTTGGTTGACTGGGCGGAAAAGTGGTAAATGGAATTCAATCCAGATAATTGTGAGGTAATCATTTGGGAAGGTCAAATAAAGTGAGGGAATGCACAATAAATGGGAGGATATTGAGAAGGGTAGAAGAAGTGAGAGACTTTGGAGTGCATGTCCACAGGTCCCTGAAGGAGGCAGGACAGGTAGATAGAGTGGTGAAGAAGGCATATGGAATGCTTTCCTTTCCTGGCCGAGGTATAGAATACAAAAGCAGGGATGTAATACTGCAACTGTATAAAATGCTGGTTAGGCCACAGTTGGAGCATTGCGTGCAGTTCTGGTCACCACATTATAGAAAGGACATAATTGCTCTGGAGAGAGTACAGAGGAGATTTACAAAAATGTTGCCAGGGCTTGAAAGTTGCAGCTATGAGGAAAGATTGGATAGGCTAGGGTTGTTTTCCTTAGAACAGAGGAGGATGAGGGGTGACTTAAATAAGATGTACAGAATTATGAGGGGCCTAGATAGAGTAGACAGGAAGGACCTGTTTCCCCTAGCGGAGAAGTCAATTACCAGGGGGCACAGATTTAAGGTAATTGGTAGAAGGATTAGAAGGGACATAAGGAAAAACTTTTTCACCCAGAGGATGGTGTTTGTCTGGAATTCACTGCCAGGAACAGTGGTGAAGGCAGAAACCCCCAATTCTTTTATAAGGTACCTGGATATGTACCTGAAGTGCTGTAACTGGCAAGGCTATGGATCAGGTGCTGGAAGGTGGGATTAGATTGGGCGGCTAGTTTTATTTCAGCTGGCACAGACACGACGGGCAGAATGGCCTCCTTCTGTGCCATAATATTTCTATGGTTCTATGAACATGAAGGATAAGGGATATAATGTTGATAGAAAGTATTTTTTAGAATATTTATTCAAGTTCAGTGTTAATCCAAGGATTCATACCCTACAAAAGGATTAACAAATAAGGGACGAGTGAGTTAAAATCCTGTTTTGGCTCTTTAACGTCTTTGTCCAGTCTGTTAATAATCAACTCATGCATTCAGCAACTGCAGGGTCAAGTTGTAAAATGAGTATTTTTATCCCAGGTCAGACCTGACATTAATCGGAAACAGAAAATGCTGGAAATACTCAGCAGATCGGGCAGCATCTGTGGAGAGAGAAACAGAGTTAATGTTTCAGGTCAATGACCTTTTATCAGAACTGGAAAATGTTAGAAATGTAACAAGTTTTAAGCAAGTACAGAGGCAGGAAAGGGGGAGGGCAGGAGAGGACAAAGTCTGTGTCTGCGACATGGTGGAATGCAGGTGAGTTTATAACTAAAGGGATGATGGTGCAAGGTTACCGTTCAGGGCCCCAGGCACTCCTGGGTGAAACAGCAAATTCCTTGTGCTTCTTTCAGTTTAGTATACTGTATTCGCTGCTCTCAATGCGTGGTCTCTTCTACACTGGGAAGATCAAATGCAGACTGGATGATCGCTTTACGGAACACCACTGCTCAGTCCGCAAGCATGACCCCGAGCTTCGGTTAGGTTGCCATTTTAATTCTCCTTCTCACTCCTACTCTGACCACTCTGCCCTCGGCCTCTGACACTTCTAATGAAGCTCAAGGAACAGTACTTCTTCTTTCGATTAGGCACTTTACAGCACCCATTTTGTTTGCAACAGCAACTGTTGAAAATGATCCTGCTATTCCCATTTACATCTCCTCTAGACCCATCTTTTGTTTCTTTACTTGTCCCATTACCACCCCTTTTGCCTTGCACCATCATCCCTTTTGCCATTTAATCTCTCCTGCCTTCCACCCTATCACAGACCTTCCCTTTTGTTCTTTTCTCCCATTGCCCTCTTCCCTGCCTCTGCACTTGCTGAATACCTGTTACCTCTCTAACCTTTCCCAGTTCTGATAAAAGGTCATCGAAACATTAACTCTGCTTCTCTGCCAGCATTTTCTATCTTTATTTCAGATTTCCAGCATCCATTGTATTTTGTTTTTGCATTAATGAGGTTAACCTGCTGCAAATATTTACCTTTTTTTTATAATAGCTTTTATAAAATTCATTAGGCCCGGGGTATTCTGGAGCCACCCTTTGTTATAGAAAGTTCAGGATTCTGGGCATGGTCTGGGCGCCTGATATTAATTAATAATAATGATATAAAAATGAAGAGAAACGTTGAGCAGAGTAAACCACAGCCACAGCATAATCTAGGCGATTCGTTGAAATGACTGAACATCCAAACCTTATAGGTCTGTGCAGCTATGGTCATTCTTTCAAATCTTCCCCTGTCTGACCTAGAATTAAGTAGTCAATTTTCAATTTGACAGTGCAGTGCAGCTGCACAAGTTCATCATTAGCGACCTTTAAAAGACCTTTACAAGCCGTTGGATGGATAAGAATCCTGGTATCAACACTAAACACAGACAAATATTTCTTTAGCACTTGCTAGTGACATTTCATGCCTTTTTACTCACATCTATTCTTTGTTAAAATTAATGCAGAGGAAAATAAGGTCCTAAGTAGGTTAATACATTAGTGTGATACTGTGTTAAGGTTTTCATTATTAAGGCTTTCATACTGGCACATGTTAATATACATATTTGTGTCTTAATGTATTAATGTGGTAATTTATTTTGTACTTTAGATGACAGAACAGCAGGACGTTAATGCATTAATGAGGTAGTGTGAGAATATGACAACGGTATATCAGTATGTAATGTGTTATAACATATATGTGAGTTATGATGTAAATATGTCAGTGAGCTTATTTGTTGGTTGGCATGCAAATTTATTGATCTGGTAATATATAAGTAGTATGTTTGTTAACATTTTGGAGCTGTGACAGGGCTATGAGAGCCCTGATGGTTGGTCATGTGCAGCTTGTGTATAGGAGAGACTGGTCAGGCAGGGTGGAGTACAGCTTGACAGGCAATTGTCATGTTCATGCACGCTATCAAGTTGAAGGATGAAGGACAGGTTGATAAGTATCATTTATGTCTGAAGGCTAGATTGAAGCTGCATTGAAAGATGGTTCAAGAAACACTGGATATTATAGAGAAAGACATATTTAGTGAAGGGGAAGAGACAAGAACAAGGAAACAAAATGAAGAATACAAACTAAGTGACAGTGTAATTCAAAGAAAAGGAATCTGAGGCAAATTTCTGTCAGAGGTGATTAGGGCAAAGTAAAGAAAAAATAAACCAATAGAAAATGGAGGAGAGTAAGTTGGCTTAAGGGGTAACTGAGAACCAGCAGGAAATAAAGGAAAAAACAGAAATTGAGGTAAAAGCCTATATGTTTTGAAAATAGGAAGGATGTTATCAGTGACACTGACAAGAAGGAAATAAGTGCTGGGGAGCAAAGGGCAATAGAACTGGAAGAAAAGGACTGGAAAACAAGCTGATGCTCAGGACAGACAGTGTAACCAGGAAGAAGGTAAACAATTGGTTACAACAGGAAATGAAGAACCAGAGGGCAAGGAAACTGAAAAGTTCTGAAAAAAAAAGGAGAGCCTGAGAGGACAAGGAATAATTTCAAAAGAAAAGCTATCACAAATCTAAATGAAAAAGAGAGGCTGCAAAAGAATCAGAAGGTGTTCCTATGTTTCCTGCACAATTTTTCCATGCAGTCTCAATCTAGCCTTCAGGCATAAATGATACCTTTCAGCTGTCCTTCATCCCTCAACTTGACAGCATGTGTGAACATAGAGGCCGCAGAAGAAAACTTGTAGCCTTATTTAATAATATAAGCCCGAATCTTGAAACTATCTAACATGTCCTGATTAACAAATCTAATAGTAACGTCCATCTTAAATCTTCTGATCCCTATTTTTAGTGACATTTTCAATAGATTCTTTTAGAACACATTTACAATTTATGTAGAAATAACATGAAGGAAAACTTGCCCCTATATTTAAGATGCTATTAATGTGCAGCAACAAGAGGACATCTTCTCCAAGTTGGTTAAGATGAAACACGGAAACAAATGAAATGTAAATATTATCTTAACACATAATGTATTGTGAATTAAATGTCAGTAATTGATTGTAGGGTGATTCAGTGGAAAATACTAAACTAATAGCTAAGGTGATAGCATTCTTTATGGTGTGTATTTTGTGTTAGTGCTAATATATGTATATGGTGACACGGGTTCATCTCCAGTGATGTTGCTCATGATAATCTGGGAACTGGAATATATTTGTGATGTTTGACAGAAAAAAGATGATACAACACCTTTATCATTAATTTCTCTCAATATTTTGCATGCGTCTGAAAGGGAACGATGCTTGTATGCAGCCTGTTTGTTCCCTGCGCAGAACATTTTCAACTGCTGCACCATCTTGCACCCGTGGAGCTTATTAGTCTGTATTTTCAGATGCCTTGGCTGTTTCATTATAAATGCCATACCTGTAACTATTGTGCCAGCAAGCCAACCATCAAAAGGTCATTCATTTATGAGGTTTGCACATTGCAAACACATGTCTGAAGGTGTGTCTAAGGTACTGGGTTGTACCATACATATTTCATCTCTTCATCTAACTCATTTCATCTAACTCATACCAATCAAAATCCCTACTGACTTGACAAACAGTACAACAGAATCTCGTGGTTAGAGAACAAGAAATACCCCAATTATAGTATTCCAGTCAGCTGAGACAGAAAGAGCCACATTGTCTCAGAAGCTTTGTGCTGTTTCATGCATTCTTTATAAACAGACCTGATACAGAAATGGAAATAGCTCTACTAAGTGAGTTTGAAGAGAATCTTAGTCTCTGTCACTTCAAATAGAAATCAATCATCTCACAATTTATGGAAACATCGGTAAAGATCTCAAGGCTTTTACGTCTAGGTGGGTGATGCCATGGCTTGTTCCTCCTATTCACCTCCCAACTGACCACAGCAAGCGTTTTTGCTACTAGGTTTTTTACTCTTGTGTTTTGTTTGTCAAGTAGACAGTGACAGGTTTTCTTGTAGGTTTATAACTACTTATTGAACAATATTCATTCCCAAAATGGTCGCAACCACACCCACACACGCAGTCACTCACATGTACACACACAAGAATAGACAGACAGAGGAAAAGAGTAACTGGTTTGAAATGAGGTAACTGTTCGGGGTAAACTTGCTGAATCTTCTCGGAAGACAGTTTCTCTTTTAAAGTTGCAGGTCTGGGTGTTTGTAGTTTTCTGGTGGTTAGGACTTCAGACTGGAGGCGGTGGTCACTTTCTATTCCCTGCTGCACCAAGTTGAAGTGTAGAATTCACAGTAGGGCGCTGACCTTGGTTTTTGCTGGGCTTCTTTTCACAGCCCTTGGGTGGACTGCTTTTTGGTGATGATCTCTCTTTCTCTCTCTCTCTCCAGACAGTTATATTTTCAGGTAAAAATTTCTCACATTAGCCAATGTTAGGGGATGCATGGTCCCCTCCCTGTTCTGACCACACAATGACCCAGGATGTGCCTATTTCACACCTTCATTATTTCAGAAGAATCTATTCAATTCAGGAATGTCTCTTGATGGTTTCAGGACGGGTGTAATTGACACCTCCTAGCCTGGAACTTATCCTTTTGTCCTTACCAGGCAGTGAAACTGTTTGAATATACAGGCCAAGTCAGCCGACCTTCTGTGGCCATTTTGCAGCACATTGTCCACTTTTTAAAGGAAAAGTCAGTTTTTCGTAACTCTTCAGTTTGGTTCTATAGTTTCATTGCTGCACTTCTCATAAGCATGACAAGGCCAAACTTCATACAATTGAAAAGAAGGAATTGTGAATAATGTAATTAAAGAGGAACGATTGTATAATAAAACATCCAATGAAGACTTTGGATTATGTCATTAAATAATTAGAGGAAGGAATATGCAACAAAAAGGAATGACTGCATTGCGTAATTTGGCTCACCACCACTTTCGAGGGCAATTAGGGAAAGGCAATAAATGCTGGTATAGCCAGCGATACACACATTCCATGAATGAATAAAAAAAATTGAAGGGGATTGTCTATATGTTATATAATTAAGTGTTACGACTGACCGCTCCAGTCAAAGCCCCCAATCAAAATATATGATTCTGATTGTAGTGGGATAAAAGCACTGTTAATTCAATCTCATCCCTCCACAGATCACCTAACATATCATTTTAAACTTTCCAAATTAAAGAAAGACCCAGCCAAATTGTACTATCTATTAACCCCCGAATGAGGCTAACCAAACCAGGTGTCTTTAAATCAATAAATTAATTGTTTAATTAGAAAAACTAAATTCTTAAACACTACTAAGACATAAACAACATTTAAAATAGAAAAAAATTCGAGTCCTTGAAAATTTACAGTCCAATGTTGCTTGAAGTCCTCACAGCCGTCCGATGGGGAAAAAGGTTCTTCAACAGTAGAACAGTCCATGGTCTAATTCTAGCAGTAAGTGATGCTTTCCTTCTCCAGCGATGAATTTCAACAACTAACAACTTGCAAACACTTTTTAAATGAATCAATTTGGCTTTAGAATTTTTGAGGAATAAAAGATTAGAATATTAGAACATTACAGCGCAGTACAGGCCCTTCAGCCCTCGATGTTGCGCCGACCTGTGAAACCATCTGACCTACACTACTCCATTTTCATCCATATGTCTATCCAATGACCTGTTAAATGCCCTTAATGTTGGCGAGTCTACTACTGTTGCAGGCAGGGCGTTCCACGCCCCTACTACTCTCTGAGTAAAGAAACTACCTCTGACATCTGTCCTATATCTATCACCCCTCAACTTAAAGCTATGTCCCCTCGTGTTTGCCATCACCATCCGAGGAAAAAGACTCTCACTATCCACCCTATCTAACCCTCTGATTATCTTATATGTCTCTATTAAGTCACCTCTCCTCCTCCTTCTCTCCAACGAAAACAAACTCAAGTCCCTCAGCCTTTCCTCGTACGACCTTCCCTCCATACCAGGCAACATCCTAGTAAATCTCCTCTGCACCCTTTCCATAGCTTCCACATCCTTCCTATAATGCGGTGACCAGAACTGCACGCAATACTCCAGGTGCGGTCTCACCAAAGTTTTGTACAGCTGCAGCATGACCTCGTGGCTCCGAAACTCGATCCCCCTACTAATAAAAGCTAACACCCCATATGCCTTCTTAACAGCCCTATTAACCTGGGTAGCAACCTTCAGGGATTTATGCACCTGGACACCAAGATCTCTCTGTTCATCTACACTACCAAAAATCCTCCCATTAGCCCAGTACTCTGCATTCCTGTTACTCCTTCCAAAGTGAATCACCTCACACTTTTCCGCATTAAACTCCATTTGCCATCTCTCAGCCCAGCTCTGCAGCCTATCTATGTCCCTCTGTACCCTACAACATCCTTCGGCACGATCCACAACTCCACCGACCTTAGTGTCATCCGCAAATTTACTAACCCACCCTTCTACACCCTCTTCCAGGTCATTTATAAAAATGACAAACAGCAGTGGCCCCAAAACAGATCCTTGCAGTACACCACTAGTAACTAAACTCCAGGATGAACATTTGCCATCAATCACCACCCTCTGTCTTCTTTCAGCTAGCCAATTTCTGATCCAAAGCTCTAAATCACCTTCAACCCCATACTTCCGTATTTTCTGCAATAGCCTACCATGGGGAACCTTATCAAACGCCTTACTGAAATCCCTTTACACCACATCCACTGCTTTACCCTCATCCACCTGTTTGGTCACCTTCTCGAAAAACTCAATAAGGTTTGTGAGGCACGACCTACCAGTCACAAAACCGTGCTGACTATCGCTAATGAACTTATTCTTTTCAAGATGATTATAAATCCTGTCTCTTATAACCTTTTACAACATTTTACCCACAACCGAAGTGAGGCTCACAGGTCTATAATTACCAGGGCTGTCTCTACTCCCCTTCTTGAACAAGGGGACAACATTTGCTATCCTCCAGTCTTCCGGCACTATTCCTGTCGACAATGACGACATAAAGATCAAGGACAAAGGCTCTGCAATCTCCTCCCTAGCTTCCCAGATAATCCTAGGATAAATCCCATCTGGCCCAGGAGACTTATCTATTTTCACACTTTCCAAAATTGATAACACCTCCTCCTTGTGAACCTCAATCCCATCTAGCCTAGTAGCCTGAATCTCAGTATTCTCCTCGACAACATTTTCTTTCTCTACTGTAAATACTGACGCAAAATATTCATTTAACACTTCCCCTATCTCCTCTGATTCCACACACAACTTCCCACTACTATCCTTGATTGGCCTTAATCTAACTCTAGTCATTCTTTTATTCCTGATATACCTATAGAAAGCCTTAGGGTTTTCCCTGATCCTATCCGCCAATGACTTCTCGTGTCCTCTCCTTGCTCTTCTTAGCTCTCCCTTTAGATCCTTCCTGATAGATTGTCACAGTCTATCTTCCCTCCCTTCAGTTTAAATTATCAGAGATCTCTGTTTTGGCTTGACTTTTTTTAGAATTTTGAGAGATAATTAATAAACAGACTAAATTCTCTTCCTTCAGTTGAAATGGACTGAGAGCTCTTCTTTCAGGTGCTAACACACAGCTGTCTGTCTGTGTCTCTGTTAGAACAGACTGTTTGCACTATAAGCCAGTTCAAAATTGAATTGTAACACATGTATCTCTCGATGCTCAGTCCGAGTGGCTGTATCCAAGGCAATGAGAATGCACCCTTTGAAACACAGTCTCCGAATGGCTGTGTCCAAGGCAATGAGAATGCATTCTTTGACTGAGTCTTCAGAGCTTGCTGCCTTAAAGCAGTACGGCTCTTTTGCAGCCTTAAAGGCACACTGCATTCTTCCTGGAAAAAAAACTACATGATCATAACTTAAGGAGAAACAATGTTATTGTAGTATCTATGGTATTTCCATTATTATCTCACATAAAGGCTGCAGTGTTTCATAAAGCAGAAATTACTCACACTTTCAGAAGGACATTTTTAGAGGAAATTTATTTTTAGAAACACGTTGCTTCCTTTATTGAAAGATGATAAAGATGCATTCACATCAAGTGTTAAGACCGAGGCAGGAGGAGTACACTGTTAATTCAGTCCCATCTGTCCACGGGTCACAGCATATCAATACATTTTCCCACCTACCGATAAACAGCCAATACTCTATTTGTCCCCCAGAATAAAGCACAGCAACCAGATTTCATTAATCAACAACAACATTAACTATTTATTATAAAAAACAAGTCTTAACCAATAATGAGATAACTCTATATCCGAAAGCTCCTCATTTCCCTCGCTCTCATGCACACACACGTACATTTTAAAAAATGGTTAACCAGGGAAGAAGGATTTTTGGTTTACAGCTGTTTCATAGGAATGAAAGGAATAACAAAATAACTTAGGTTGTCACGTTCTGGTCAGAAGTTCTTCGGTTGGGTGAGGTGTCCCAGAGTCGAATAATCGGATGCCACTCGAAGTCTCTCCAGGTGAGGTTGATGAACAATCTGTGATGGATAGGGAGTTCAAGGCAGTTCAACTGCAGAAGGCTTCACATAGGTCTTTCATCAGGGGTGCAGCAACAGGTCTTCTTAGGTTTTACAGCGGTAGGATAAGAGTCGAAGATTTCTCCAGATTTCAGGATTTCTTAAAGCACAGGAGACAGCATGAATCACACTTGATGCAGTGATTCTTCACAGACAGGAGGCTATAGGAATCTGCTACCTTTGAAATACAGAGTTTCTTCTCAAGAGATGCAGGATTCCTTTACAGAGAGAGGTAACACTTTCTCTGGGTCTTCCTCTCTGATCTCCAGGAAGGTCAAAACCAAATTTCAAATGCCTGCTTTTTGTCCAACTCACAGGCATTTTAAAGAGTTCAAAGTGAATGCAAACCTTCCTGAACAGGTCACATGTCCAAACATAGAGTTGTCCTTGTCATTTAAAGTGTTGCTCTGAGGAGGTCAAACCCCTTGCTGGTTTTCTTGAAATTGCCTGCTTTCCTGTCTTTGTATACAAGTTCGCTTCCTTTCAAAACATCCAAAAATTTCAGCTATTTGCAGGTGCCTCAATGTCCACTGCAAAATCCTTTTTCAGTTATTTAAACACACAGATTCTAAGTTTTTAACACAAAAGCAAAAACAAAAACCTTGTAACACAAGGGTAATACTTATTACTTGACTCTCAGCAGGGAAGCTCATGCACTGCAAGTATGTATCTGAAATTCAAGTGTCACCATACATGAATTTTCTAACTATTGAACTGATCGGTCAGCAGATTACACCGCAAGATGTTAGGATCTGGAATGCACTGTCTGGAAGTGTGGTGAAAGCAGATTCAATAATAACTTTCAAAAGCAAAACGATACATACTTAAAAAGGAAAAGATTGCAGGGCTACAAGGAAAGAGCAGGCGTATGGGACTAATTGGGTTGCTCTTTCAGAGAGCTGGCACAGGCATGATGGGCCAAATGACTTCCTTCTATGCTGTATGATGCTATGAAGATCATGCCCAGCATCTGTCCAAATTTCCAATATGTGTTTCCGGTGGTTGAGGCTTCCATCAAGGATGGAAAGTCAGAAAATGCCCCATATCATGTTAGAAAGATACACCAAGATGGAAGAATGCAGCTCATTTTTGGAACTTTCCCTAGCTGGAGGTCAAATACAGCGCTGGGCTCAGAAGAGTAATTGCACGATATGGTGCAAACTGACACCGTAGCTTTTGTGAGTAGATCTTTCTGGAGAATAGACTTTAAAAATGCTTATCTCAACTCCTCCACTGTTGCTAAATTATCAGACTGCTTATCCAACATCCATTACTGGATGAGCAGAAATTTCTCCTCATCTCAGCCCTAAATGGTCAACCCCTTATCCCGAGACTATGACCCTTAATTTTCCCAAAAGAAAACGCCTACTTACAACTGGACATGTACTCATTCCAATTTTCAGGTAGACCTTCATTCAGGCAGCTTGCGCTTCTGCCAGAAACACGTGAGGACCTCAAAAATATATACAAGCTGATAGTCAGCTGACCACCCCCAGAGTCAATCTATTCTGCCACTACTACTTCCTGAACCCACCTACAAACCATTGGGGGGGAACAGATTGAAAGTGGCCAATTACTGCACTATTTAAAGGGATCCTTAGCTGCTGAAAGTATTTCTGACACTATTTTATATTCAGTCTATTGAGTGTTTTGAGCTGCAAAAGCTTTCACAAGCTGATCTCCTTGCTGCTTTGGATGCTGCTAATATTTCTCTGCAGCTGAAATCTGCTGTTCTGTTTTGCTCTAACTGGCTCCCCCCCCTTCTCTTTAAGGCATTGCTGCAGGCCTGTGCTAAATCTCTGCTCCACCGAATTTACTGTCATTCCAAACAGCAAGCTGTCTATAGGCAGCACAATTAGTGCTGACAGCTCAGCTGGGATTTTATCCGGGCGACGGGAGTCTCGGTGTCTGGCAAAAATGCTGCCAACAACCATGCAATCACCTCTTCTGTGGGAGGCCCACCAAATCTAGTGTCAATTAGGCATTTAACTGGACAGCGGTGGGCCTTCCACGGGATCAAGGACTCCAGTAACGGAAGTCCTGCCCTCTGAGAGTTGCTGACCAATCAAAGACCGGCATCTGCCCGAGCCCAGGAGCAGCACTGGACCCATACCACAGGTAAATCAGGGCGGGAGGGGTCACGGGGGATGGGGTGTAGAGGGTTTGTCAGCAAGAGCGGACGGGTGGCTCTCAGCGGCCCCCCCCCCCTTCTTCCTGATGCTGGGTCCGTTGTTTAATGAGGAACCCACCCCAATCCCCCTCCAAACCGCCCCCTCCTCCAACCCCGCCCAGAGTCAGCAAGTAGCCCGCATTTTTCCTGCTGTACTTCCCATGCGGTGACAGGGCCACCCTCCGCTCAGCTAATTGCAGCAGCAGTGGGATGAGGCTCTCTATTGGGCATTAATTGCCCAGTTAAGGGCCTCAATTGGCAACAGGGCAGGAAAGCCATTAACCAGGCCTTCCCATCCCAGACTTACTTTTGGCAGAGGCGGGAAAGTGGCGGGGTTTCCCCTCCCCATCACCATCCCAACTGATTATATGCTCTCCCCACCTCCAAACCTGCCACGGGGGAGTAAATAAAAGTCCCCCCCCACCCCACCGCCCCTCCACGTCTAGTCAATTAAAATGAAGTCTAACTACTAAAATTGATTGGGTCAGGCAGGGCCCATCACACACCCAATATGTGTCAGAGATGAAAATCCACCCCATTGTATAGCAATGGCAGGGGTAGGGGTGTTGTCAGGGTGGTATAGCATCGTAATGAGACTATAAACCATTGCTAAGGCCATGATTGTTAGAGAATTCATTTACTTGAATCTTTCATTGACTCCAGTTTGAGAGAATTATGCAGAGACACAGCAAAGGAATAAAAGAATGGAGGTATATCATTACTATGAACCTATCCCCTGCCAGCATTGCCCAGATCCTGAGAACATCACTTTCTGGACAGTAACAGGAGGAAGAAGAAAAGCAACATTGACTGATAGTGGAAAAATCTCATGCGCAGCTGGTATTGTGGCTCTGCCTCTAACTCGCAACAACCTGGGAGATTGACTAGTGTACAAAAATGCTGTACTAACTCAGAGAAATGTTAGAAAAGGTGTAACAAGAAAGGGAGTCTCAATGCAAGGGTTAGGATTATGCTTTTTGTTTGATTCGTTCCTGTGATTTTGGCATCATTAGCTAGGCCAGCATTTGCCCTTGGTCGTGAGCTGCCTTCTTGAACCGCTGCAGTTCATCTGGGATAGGTACACCTACAGTGCTGTTAGGAAGAGAGTTCCAGGATTTTAACCCAGCGACAGGGAAGGAATGGCGATATAGTTCCAAGTCAGGATGGTGTGTGGCTTGGTCAGGAACTTGCAGGTGGTGGTGTTCCCATGCATCTGCTTCCCTTGTCCTTCTAGGTGGTAGAGGTGGCGGATTTGGAAGGTGCTGTCTAAGGAGCCTTGGTGCATTGCTGCTGTGCATCTTGTAGATGGTACACACTGCTGTCACTGTGCGTCGGTGGTGCAGGGAGTGACTGTTTGTAGATGGGGTGCCAATCAAGCGGGCTGCTTTGTCCTGAATGGAGTCGAGCTTCTTGAGTGTTGCAGCTGCACTCATCCAGGCAAGTGGAGAGTGCTCTGACTTGTGCTTTGTAGATGGTGGACAGGCTTTGGGGAGTCAGGAGGTGAGCTATTCACCGCAGGATTCCTAGCCTCTGATCTGCTCTTGCAGCCACTATATTTATATGGCTGCTCCAGTTCAGTTTCTGGTCAATGGTGAACCCCCAGGATGTTGATTCTAGGGGAATTCAGTGATCCTAATGTCATTGAATGTCAAGGGGAGATGGTTAGATTCTCTCTTGTTGGAGATGGTCATTGCCTGGCACTTGTGTGGCGCAAATGTTACTTGTCACTTATCAGCCCAAGCCTGGATATTGTCCAAGTCTTGCTGCATTTCTACACTGACTGCTTCAGTATCTGAGGAGTTGCGAATGGTGCTGAACATTGTGCAATCATCAGCGAACATCCCCACTTCCGACCTTATGACTGAAGGAAGGTCATTGATGAAGCAGCTGAAGATGGTTGGACCTAGGACACTACCCTGAGGAACTACTGCAGTGATGTCATGGAGCTCAGATGATTGACCTCCAACAACCACAACCATCTTCCTTTGCGCTAGGTATGACTCCAACCAGTGGCGAGTTTTCCCCCTGATTCCCATTGACTCCAGTTTTGCTAGGGCTCCTTGATGCCATACTTGGTCAAATGCTGCCTTGATGTCAAGGGCAGTCACTCTCACCAAACTTCTGGAGTTCAGCTCTTTTGTTCATGTTTGAACCAAGGCTGTAATGAGGTCAGGAGCTGAGTGGCCCTGGCGGAACGCAAATTGAGCGTCACTGAGCAGGTGATTGCTAAGCAAGTGCTGCTGGATAGCACTGTCGACGACACCTTCTATCACTTTACTGATGATATACAAGACATACCTGGGCAATTTTCCACATTGCCAGGTAGATGCCGGTGTTGTTGCTGTACTGGAACAGCTTGGCTAGGGTTGTGGCAAGTTCTGGAGCACAGGTCTTCAGTACTATTGCCGGAATGTTGTCAGGGCCTATAACCTTTGCAGTATCCAGTGCCTTCAGTCATTTCTTGATATTACGGGGAATGAATCGAATTGGCTGAAAACTGGCATCTATGATGCTGGGGACTTCAGGAGGAGGTCGAGATGGATCAACAACTCGGCACTTCTGGCTGAAGATTGTTGCTAATGCTTCAGCTTTATCTTTTGTACTGTTGTGCTGGGCTCCCCCATTATTGAGGATGAGGATATTTGTGGAGCCACCTCCTCCAGTTAGTTGTTTAATTGTCCATCACCATTCACAACTAGATGAGGCAGGACTGCAGAGATTAGATCTGATCCATTGGTTATATTGCATTGTACATTGCATGATAGGAAACAGAAGAGTGGTTGATGCTGCTCTGGTTGTTACCAGATCATGGTCCAATATGTTGAGTGCTTCTGCTGTACTGTACAGGTATACAAACCTTCATGGATCTACTATCAAAAAAGGCTGTTGCAGCAGCTGCGTCTTACTGCACAATATCTTGGCTCTATCCTCACAACATTGGAAGGTGATCTGCATAAACGGGGAAGCTGAATACCTCGATATTGTCACGGATCTGTTTATTTTCTCCTCCGATTAAAAACAGTGTGCCTTTAAAAACTAGGAGGCACAGTGTGCCAGCTGCACCTGTTCCTAGGCCACAGCAGCAGGGAGAGGTCAAATGGTGTACTATAACAATTTAACCGTGTGTAAAAACTGGTTGAAACCAGTTTTGAGCGACTTACCAGCAAAGCCTGTTACTGAAGAAAAAACTGTCTATTACTTTCAGCAAAATTCTACAAGGAGGTACAGGCTGAGTTAATTGCCTAAGGAGGATAAAACCTTTTGAAGAGACCTTTTGTATTACTGAAGTAAAGTTTCAACTGACTGTCGGTTTTAAAATTCAAGTAGACCTATTGCTGTGCTCATCATTGAAAGAACTGTTTGATGCCTGCTGCAGCTGAAGTGTTTTGAATGCCTATCTACTAAGAGACTATTTCATCAAATCTGCGTGGAGACTTCAAGTGGCATTTGATTATTTTTACATTAGAATACTTCACCCATCAGGAACATAACCCACAATGACATATGCCAGTTATTTATTTATTCTTAAGAAACAGCTAATTTTTAAAACATAATTTAAAAAAAAATTGATTAACCGTGACTTTTGAGTTTATTTGTGTGATTGGGGGAGTTAGGTTAAAATAAGAAATTATGAGGTCTTTAGACATCGGTTTATCTTAATAGTGTTTAAGATTTAGTTTAAGAAATAGTTAATTTGTTGTTGTCTAAAGATACCTGGTTTGGTCTGTTTTATTCTGGGAGTTACTAGAGTGTTTAATTTGGCTGTTTTCCAGTTGGGTGGGAAAACTTTAATAATATGCTGCGACCTGTGGAGTGATGGGACTGAATTGACAGTGTGTGCCTCCCAACTCGTTCATAACAATATACACTGTCAAATCCTTCAAAAGTGATATCCTACAGCACCAGTTATATGCACTGCAATCTGGAGTCCAAGCACATGGCAATGCCGGAAGCACCTACAGTAGAGGCCACACTGATGCAGACATTAGATACCATAAGGCATCTCTCATGAATGTTCACTCTGACTGGTTTCAATTCGCTCAGAGAATGATTACAGGCAATCATGACGGAAGGATTCCAAAACCTTATGGATGCCCATTGCTTTATGTTTATCCAGATCAGTGAGTATTCTGGAGAGAAGCAGGCCTTTAGGACTATAGCAGTAACTGGCTGGTAATCAACAGGAGATCTCAGGCATCACAGAGCCTTGCACAAGCAACTGTAGGTGTCACCTCTGAAAAGCACTGAGCTCACAATTACCAGAGCAAAGGACAGGCTTTGCATTGATGAGCCTTCTTTATCACACAAAATGTACCAGTTAGGTTATTTAGCCATTTACCAATGCTAAGGGGGCAATTGATAGTTGAAAAGCAAATGTAGAGAAGTTAATGACACACAGGGGACAAATACCAGGGCCAAACTGATTAAATAAATGCACAATTAGCACTGCACAACTGAATAAAATGTATTTGATTTTAAGAATCTTACTTCCTTTCATTTTTGTGGAAATTAACGTCATCAGTTGTCCAAAAGTCAAATAAATTAGTTGGCTCCTGTGATGAACCCTCAGGTTTTGATGTGGCTGTGCAGCTGCTGAATGTTGCTCAGGTTCATAATTCATGACCTTTACAGAGATATCAAGTAAAAAATTGACTTACAGCCTCATTTTTTGATAGCATTTGTGGATGGGTAAGAGTCCTTAGAGCAGTGCTAAACATGAAAGCATCATCCATTAATGCTTTCTCCTGACCTTACACCATTTTTTGCTCACGTCTGCTCTTTTACCAAGATTAGCAAGCGCAAGACAGTCAGGCTGTTTCAATTTATAGAGATGGTTGTCACCTAACATAGTCAATGCGGGCACTGTTCAAACAGTGAAAATGCAAATTGACAGATTCCTAATTCTGTGTTGGCTTGATGCTAAGGCAACAAGATGAAAATAATCCGACTGGGTGCTGTATTTAGATCTATGCATGAGATTATCTGGATGGGTTTTGTGGCTCTTCCTTATTCTTACAGTCCTAATTTCCTTTTATTCTGATGCTATAGACAAATCATTCTTTTCAGGTCATGAATTTCCACAAGATCGATCTCTCCTAAAGTTAACTCCTGAGCAAACTGCAGGGCCTTTAAATTACGCTGTACAATAATGGGCTGGATTTTGCAGTCAAATGCCTACATTATGACAGCAAATAAGTCCTTATCAAAACCTAGATTTGGAGGTAATAGGGGTAATCTTGATTCCGTGTGATAGTGTGAAACAGGTTATAGTGAATCGGTTTTACATCTATCCCAATTTTTATGCAATTGGTTTCAATAGATCTAAAACCGCTTTGCTATCATCCATTTTACACATCACACAAAGCCAATTACCTCTAATCTCACACTCAAGTGGTTAAGGCAGTAAATAGTTGAGCTAAAGGCCTGCTGGGATCTGCAAATGAAACCCTACCCAAGCCCGACAGAACCACATCCGACCTGAGCCTGACCTGGCCTGAGTCCTTTCATTTTTTCCCTTGCCTGACCCGACCCGACCACCGGAATAAAGTTGATTATATTAAAGAGGTTGTGCTCTACCTTGGATGGAATCACTCATTGCAGATTAGTGCGAAGTGTTTCCCGCCTTGACATCCTGGCTGTCACCGTGTCCGACCCGACCCCACCCGACCCGAGCCTGAATGCTGGACCTGGAAGAGTGAACCAACCCAACCCAAACCCGACACATGTCGTCGGGTCCCGTCGGGTTAGGTCGGGTAGCCATTCTCTAGGCTGAGCCATATAGATCAGGAAGGTGCAAGGTACTACCCCTACTTGATCTTGATCAGATAAGTAGATGGGATGCTATGACTGGTTCCAGTTCCTGATCACCATTTGCTAAAAATGGGCATCGATGAGAATAGTATCAAAGTTAGCTGTGGTGCCTCCACAGTCAAATTACTGGGCAACATTTACCGTAGGGGCTGCCATTTAAAGAATGGCCAGTTGGGCAGCATCTGCAAGGGTGACAGATGCCCATAGAACCATTGCTTGGGAAGGATTCGATTCCATCAAGAGGTGAGGAGGGAAAATGATTCTTAAAATCCAGAGTTTGAAAACAACTTCTTCAGGGTCAGTTTCAGTGTTATGCCCCAAATTAATTCTTCTCTTTATTTCATATGAAATATTCTATTAATAAAATAATACTTTCAAAAAATAACTGAAGGAGTATTGCATCAACAGTAGTGAACAAGATGGAAGATAAATTAAAGGCATGTTCAGCAATTTGAACACTATCATTTCAATTAGGGCTCCATTAAGTTTCAGAATTTAATGTACGTAGTTAGCAACGTAGGGCGAGGATTTACTTAACTGAGATTGTACTCAGCATTTTTGTATTCTGCTATTGCTGTTTGAGTTATTCATGGAGATGAGCTTTTCCCATAAAGGTACATTTCTTTCAATTGGCTTTGCAATAAATATAGCATCAAGTAGATTTTTAAAAAACTAATGATCTGAAAGCCAGAAAAACAATTCAACAAAAACACTATTACGTTACCAAATCTGTAATGATCTTTGATTTTGTCTCTAGAAGGTTTCTTATTTGTCCCCTAACTCATTTACTTTCTGTAAAATAACTTTCTGTCAGTCCCCAGGAGAATTCATGCCAGTCCCAAAGCATTTTTAATTTCACTTGATAGCCGCTGTTGTATCTTACAGTTCATTGGTTTGCACATTACCCTGGGTGATGTGTGACAGGTCAAAGAATTAATCCAACTGTCCAATTAACATCAAATGTTTAATAGAATAAAATAAGCCAGTGTTGGCTTCCTTCTGGAGACTGTGTTTTATTCTCAATGTAACAGTGCTCTGCCATTTCTGGAAAGCCAACAGACACAATCACGCTTCCCATCAAACTGTGCAAACCAATCAACTTGATATCCACACATAAGAGCAAGTTTCGCCTTGCACTGCATTTTCTGCTGGCAATGGCACAATGTCACAAGCAAACAAGCAAAACCAAGGCAAACAGATACACTAACCCCTTGGTATAATGCTCTGACACCTTCCCCAGTGCAACACACTGGTATTCCACCTCACTCACTGCAACACTCTGATAACCCATCAATTGCTGGAATACTGACAACAATCATCCAGAACAAAGAACAAAGAAGAACAAAGAAAATTACAGCACAGGAACAGGCCCTTCGGCCCTCCAAGCCTGCGCCGATCCAGATCCTCTATCTAAACATGTCGCCTATTTTCTAAGGGTCTGTATCTCTTTGCTTCCTGCCCATTCATGTATCTGTCTAGATACATCTTAAAAGACGCTATCGTGCCCGCGTCTACCACCTCCGCTGGCAACGCGTTCCAGGCACCCACCACCCTCTGCGTAAAGAACTTTCCACGCATATCCCCCCTAAACTTTTCCCCTCTTACTTTGAACTCGTGACCCCTAGTAATTGAATCCCCCACTCTGGGAAAAAGCTTCTTGCTATCCACCCTGTCTATACCTCTCATGATTTTGTACACCTCAATCAGGTCCCCCCTCAACCTCCGTCTTTCTAATGAAAATAATCCTAATCTGCTCAACCTCTCTTCATAGCTAGCGCCCTCCATACCAGGCAACATCCTGGTGAACCTCCTCTGCACCCTCTCCAAAGCATCTACATCCTTTTGGTAATGTGGCGACCAGAGCTGCACGCAGTATTCCAAATGTGGCCGAACCAAAGTCTTATATAACTGTAACATGACCTGCCAACCCTTGTACTCAATATCCCATCCGATGAAGGAAAGCATGCCGTATGCCCTCTTGACCACTCTATCGACCTGCGTTGCCACCTTCAGGGAACAGTGGACCTGAACACCCAAATCTCTCTGGACATCAATTTTCCCCAGGACTTTTCCATTTACTGTATAGTTCACTCTTGAATTGGATCTTCCAAAATGCATCACCTCGCATTTGCCCTGATTGTACTCCATCTGCCATTTCTCTGCCCAACTCTCCAATCTATTTATATTCTGCTGTATTCTCTGACAGTCCCCTTCACTATCTGCTACTCCACCAACCTTAGTGTCGTCTGCAAACTTGCTAATCAGACTACCTATACTTTCCTCCAAATCATTTATGTATATCACAAACAACAGTGGTCCCAGCACGGATCCCTGTGGAACACCACTGGTCACACGTCTCCATTTTGAGAAACTCCCTTCCACTGCTACTCTCTGTCTCCTGTTGCCCAGCCAGTTCTTTATCCATCTAGCTAGTACACCCTGGACCCCATGCGGCTTCACTTTCTCCATCAGCCTACCATGGGGACCCTTATCAAACGCCTTACTGAAGTCCATGTATATGACATCTACAGCCCTTCCCTCATCAATCAACTTTGTCACTTCCTCAAAGAATTCTATTAAGTTGGTAAGACATGACCTTCCCTGCACAAAACCATGTTGCCTATCACTGATAAGCCCATTTTCTTCCAAATGGGAATAGATCCTATCCCTCAGTATCTTCTCCAGCAGCTTCCCTACCACTGACGTCAGGCTCACCGGTCTATAATTACCTGAATTTTCCCTGCTACCCTTCTTAAACAAGGGGACAACATTAGCAATTCTCCAGTCCTCCGGGACCTCACCCGTGTTTAAGGATGCTGCAAAGATATCTGTTAAGGCCCCAGCTATTTCCTCTCTCGCTTCCCTCAGTAACCTGGGATAGATCCCATCCGGACCTGGGGACTTGTCCACCTTAATGCCTTTTAGAATACCCAACACTTCCTCCCTCCTTTTGCCGACTTGACCTAGAGTAATCAAACATCTGTCCCGAACCTCAACATCCGTCATGTCCCTCTCCTCGGTGAATACCGATGCAAAGCACTCGTTTAGAATCTCACCCATTTTCTCTGACTCCACGCATAACTTTCCTCCTTTGTCCTTGAGTGGGCCAATCCTTTCTCTAGTTACCCTCTTGCTCCTTATATATGAATAAAAGGCTTTGGGATTTTCCTTAACCCTGTTTGCTAAAGATATTTCATGACCCCTTTTAGCCCTCTTAATTCCTCATTTCAGATTGGTCCTACATTCCCGATATTCTTTCAAAGCTTCGTCTTTCTTCAGCCTCCTAGACCTTATGTATGCTTCCTTTTTCCTCTTAGCTAGTCTCACAATTTCACCTGTCATCCATGGTTCCCTAATCTTGCCATTTCTATCCCTCATTTTCACAGGAACATGTCTCTCCTGCACGCTAATCAACCTCTCTTTAAAAGCCTCCCACATATCAAATGTGGATTTACCTTCAAACAGCTGCTCCCAATCTACATTCCCCAGCTCCTGCCGAATTTTGGGATAGTTGGCCTTCCCCCAATTTAGCACTCTTCCTTTGGGACCACTCTCGTCTTTGTCCATGAGTATTCTAAAACTTACGGAATTGTGATCACTATTCCCAAAGTAGTCCCCTACTGAAACTTCAACCACCTGGCCGGGCTCATTCCCCAACACCAGGTCCAGTATGGCCCCTTCCCGAGTTGGACTATTTACATACTGCTCTAGAAAACCCTCCTGGATGCTCCTTACAAATTCTGCTCCATCTAGACCTCTAACACTAAGTGAATCCCAGTCAATGTTGGGAAAATTAAAATCTCCTATCACCACCACCCTGTTGCTCTTATATCTTTCCATAATCCATTTACATATTTGTACCTCTTTCTCACGCTCGCTGTTGGGAGGCCTGTAGTACGGCCCCAACATTGTTACCGCACCCTTCCTATTTCTGAGTTCTGCCCATATTGCCTCACTGCTCGAGTCCTCCATAGTGCCCTCCTTCAGCACAGCTGTGATATCCTCTTTGACCAGTAATGCAACTCCTCCACCCCTTTTACCTCCCTCTCTATCCCGCCTGAAGCATCGATATCCTGGGATATTTAGTTGCCAATCATGCCCTTCCCTCAACCAAGTCTCAGTAATAGCAATAACATCATACTCCCAGGTACTAATCCAAGCCCTAAGTTCATCTGCCTTACCTACTACACTTCTTGCATTAAAACAAATGCACCTCAGACCACCAGTCCCTTTGCGTTCATCATCTGCTCCCTGTCTACTCTTCCCCTTAGTCACGCTGACTTCATTATCTAGTTCCTTACAGGCTTTAGTTACTACCTGCTTACTGTCCACTGACCTCATTTGGTTCCCATCCCCCTGCCACATTAGTTTAAACCCTCCCCAACAGCATTAGCAAAAGCACCCCCAAGGACATTGGTTCCAGTCCGGCCCAAGTGTAGACCGTCCAATTTGTAATAGTCCCACCTCCCCCAGAACCGGTCCCAATGTCCTAAAAATCTGAACCCCTCCCTCCTGCACCATCTCTCAAGCCACGCATTCATCCTGACTATTCTTTCATTTCTACTCTATCATGTGGCACTGGTAGCAATCCTGAGATTACTACCTCTGAGGTCCTACTTTTTAACTTGGCTCCTAACTCCCTAAATTCTGCTTGTAGGACCTCATCCCGTTTTTTACCTATATCATTGGTGCCTATGTGCACAACAACAACTGGCTGTTCACCCTCCCCTTTCAGAATGTTCTGCAGCCGATCTGAGACATCCCTGACCTGTGCACCTGGGAGGCAACATACCATTCGGGAGTCTCGTTTTCGACCACAGAACCGCCTATCTACTCCCCTTACAATCGAATCCCCAATGACTATAGCCCTTCTACTCTTTTTCCCGCCCTTCCAAACAACAGAGCCAGCCACGGTGCCATGAACCTGGCTACTGCTGCCTTCCCCTGGTGAGCCATCTCCCTCAACAGTATCCAAAACGGTATACCTGTTTTGGAGGGAGATGACCGCAGGGGACACCTGCACTGCTTTCCTGCTCTTTCTCTGCCTTTTGGTCACCCATTCCCTTTCACCCTCAGCAATGCTAATCTGCGGTGTGACCAATTCGCTAAACGTGCTATCCACGACCTCCTCAGCATCGCGGATGCTCCAAAGTGAGTCCATCCGCAGCTCCAGAGCCGTCATGCGGTCTAACAAGAGCTGCAGCTGGACACAGTTCCAGCACGTGAAGGAGTCAGGGACATCAGCCGTGTCCCTGAGCTCCCACATTGAGCAAGAGGAGCATAACACGGGTCTGAGATCTCCTCCCATTTTCAATCTTAAGCTTAAGTTAGTCTTAACTTAGATAAACGAAAAAGGAACGAAAAGTTTTTACCAATCACACGAAAAAAAATAAATAGAAAAAGCCTTACCTTATCTGCACACCACCGAGTCCTTTTTTTTTGGTTAGAGGAGGAGGGCGGGTGGGAGACACAACAGGTGTAGTGTCTCGGGTTCAGCCGCTGCCCAAATATATAGGACTTACTTACCCGGCTGCCACCTCGCTCTCCCTGTCGCTGCTGCAAAAAGAAACCGCCAAAACAACAAGGTCAGTTTATATAAGTTGTAAACTCACTTACCCAGCTGCCACCTTGCTCTCCCTGTTGCCGCTGCAAAAAGAGTGTTATCTATTATAACACTCTTAGTCTTTTCCTTATGATAACTGATTCTTCACTAAAACACAGCAGCCTATTAACACAGTAACACATTAACACCAAACAGAACACATTACTTCAATATTAACATCATAACATGTAAACATAAATCCAATTAATGAAAGAATTTATTCTCTACAATGCTTTATCATTTCTCTCAAATGTCCTAAAGGACTTCACATCCAATAAATGTGGTAAACTAGAACTCATTCAAAACTCTGCTGTCTGGGCCCTAACTTGTACCAAGCCCTGCTCACCCATCTCCCCTGTGCTTGCTAACCTACCTTGGCTCCTGGTTAAGCAACACATCAATTTTAAAATTCACATCCTTGCTTTCAAATCATTCTATGCTGTTACACCAATGTGTTTTGTTGAATGATAATTTTCTTTAATACACTGGCTGGAGGTCTGAATTTATATATTTTTAAAATGACATTTAAAACAGGATGACTGCTTTCAGCTTAAGATGATCACTTAGTTTGCTACACTGTATCCTACATTGCAAAGGACTGTGGAGGAGGGAGACAAAATGTCTGCTAATATCCCAGCAAGGACCAAGAGCCAGGAGGTTTAAGGTAACTGTTTGTTCTCTTTATTTTAGCAAGAAGAAGAAATATTGCTAATTGCTATGTTTGAATCACTGAGTGACTGCCATGTGACAAGCCCCTCCCTATCTGTGGTTTTAAGATGGTGTTTTTCTCAGTCTGATTGGTTCTTGTTATGGTCATAGCAAGTAAGTATTCAAGCACCAACTGAATTGGCCAGTACATCCACTTTAGGAAAGAATTAAACTTTTTGTGGTCTAACAAGGAGAGGGAAAAGAGGGAAGTCCTTCAACCCCTCCTCACTTGACCATAACAATGGCCACACCGCTCCCTATCTCTGTGATCTCCTCCAGCCTTACAAAACCCAACCCCCAGCCCTGAGATACATGTGCTCCTCCAATTCTGGCCTCTTTTAATTTCATTGCTCCATCAGTGTTGGCCATGCTTTCAGGTGCCTAGGCCCTGGGCGGCACAGTGGTTAGCACCGCAGTCTCACAGCTCCAGCGACCCGTGTTCAATTCTGCGTACTGCCTGTGTGGAGTTTGCAAGTTCTCCCTGTGTCTGCGTAGGTTTCCTCCAGGTGCTCCGGTATCCTCCCACATGCCAACTTGCTGGTTGATAGGTTAATTGGCCATTATAAAATTGCTCCTAGTATAGGTAGGTGGTAGGGAAATATATAGGGACAGGTGGGGATATGGTAGGAATATGGAATTAGTGTAGGATTAGTATAAATGGGTGGTTGATGGTCGGCACAGACTCGGTGGGCCGTAGGGCCTGTTTCAGTGCTGTATCTCTAAACTAAGCTTTCAAATTCTCTCCTTAAACCTCTCCATCTCTCTACCTCTCTTTTCCTTTAAGACTCTCCTTAAAGCCTACCTCTATGACTAACATTTTGGTCATCCGGCTTAATATCTCCCAATGTGGTTCAGTGTTAAATTGTGTTCGATGACACTAGTAATGCATCTTGGGATGTTTTATTATGTAAAAGATGTTATATAAATGCAAGATGCTGTTGTTGAAAACACAACAACCAATTTGCACACAGCTAGATCCCACAAGCAGCAAATTAATAACCTATTCATCTTCTCTTGGTGGCATTAGTTACAGGAGGAATTTTAACGAAGGCACAAAATGAACTCCTTACTCCTCTTCAATTTGTACTATGGGATCTTTCACAGCCACATAAATCTCAGGAGCAGGCAGGCAGGCAGGATGCAGTTTTATACGTCATAATAAGGATGTCTCCTACAGCAATACATTACTCTCTCAGTACCCTACTGCATAATCAGTCTGGATTACATAAATCAGGGAATGGGACTTAAATCTATAACTTTCTGATTTGGTGGACATGCTGACACTCACATTACACAATATATTAACACATTCACACACTAATACAATAACACTGTAAACACTAACACACTAATACATTAATGGACTAATACCAATATGTTTTAAAACCTTCTACAAGTTGAGTTTTCAAAAGTATAATAAATCATATGTTAAACTTTAATGTTTGGTTTCAAATACCATGATCACCCAGGAACCAACAAGCGACATTGAATTTACCAGTCAAACTCTTTTCAAAGCGACCATTTAGGAACGAATAACCAATTAGCCTATCAAATGGCTACAAAAAATCTGATTGCTTTGATTAGCCATTTTGCTTCCCCAGAAATCCCACTCTGTACAGCTAAAAATAACATTAACAGCATAATAAATCTATAAAAAATTCAAATAATTCTGCATAATATTAAACTTTCTCAGCTACGAGATGTTGAAAATGCCTCTGAGGTTTCCTCCCAACATGCTTAGGATATGGGCTTGGGTTCATCTGTTGTCCCCATTTAATTGACAGAATACAGAGGCTGAACAGACTAATTTGTTTCCTGAATCCACTCTGTATCACTGCAGAAGTCACTCTGCTGAAGTACCATCTCGGAATGTGGCTTCATGTTGTCACTTCTTAATAAATCTAATGGTGGCTTGTGAAGGAGGGGTGTTTAAAGACAACCAATTTCCTCATGGTCTCAGCACCAATTATATCTTGGGCAGTTCAAACAAACCCCATGAACTAGGACACATCGGGTGGTAATGGCAGTAGAATTCACCCTCAAAAACATTGGTATTCCCTCTGAGTAGCCAGTTAATCATGAAAAAGATAATCAGTGCTTTAAAGGCACATCCAGGTGTTCTGATTATACAAAGACCACAAAATTGGTCTCCGTAGTGCCACTGATTTCAATGCTACAGGAGCCCAGAAGAGCTAAAAATGGCACGGGATCTGCTTGCAGTGACTTCCAGCGATTTCAGCTATAGCCTGCGCCGATTGCTATGTTTGGAAGGGCAATAGTCTGAGAGTACCGTATGTGCATTGGAAGCATGCAGATTGAGCAGATCTTGATGCCAGTCCGGGTCTAATGCTGATTTGGCACTAGACATGCCATTTTGGACCATGCAGGTCCTGTTAATACCCTCTCTAAAACGCACAGCTGAATGCATCGAGGGCCCCCCCTCACCGACTCAACAAGCACTATTTAAAGGCATCAGCAATGGAACATTCAGATTTCTTTTGCTGTTGCAGAGTTACTGGAGGTATTGTGTAAGTTGCTGTTGGAGGGTCTCCGAGAAGTTGTTTGAGTCAGAGGGAGTGGTGCTGGACCTTGGCAAGGAGTGGAGTGGTTTTTGAAGGCCTCTGACAAAAAGCTTGCTCTCACTCATTGGAGCTATAGTTGCAGTCCCTCTTGGATTGTAGCAGGACAAAGAGATGGAGTACAGGGAGATAGCGGAGAAGCTGTTCACAGAGGGAGGAGGAGGAGTAGAGCTCTCGACAAAAGGCCACACCCACCTGAGCTTTTCACAGATTACTTCTCTTACCTCCACCTCAGCCACTGAATCATAGAATCATTGAAAGTTTTAGG
Organism: Heterodontus francisci; assembly: GCF_036365525.1. Taxonomy (NCBI): domain Eukaryota; kingdom Metazoa; phylum Chordata; class Chondrichthyes; order Heterodontiformes; family Heterodontidae; genus Heterodontus; species Heterodontus francisci. Next base: position 31,567,408 of record NC_090378.1, on the reverse strand, counting down.
CACAGAAAGAGGCCACTTGGCCCATCGTGTCTGTGCCGGCCAAAAACGATCTACCTATTCTAATCCCACTTTACAGCATCCCTGCAGATTACGGCACTTAAGGTGCATATCCAGACTCCTTTTGAATGAGTTCAGGGTTTCTGCCTCAACTACCCTTTCAGGCAGTGAGTTCCAGACCCCACCAAACTCTGGGTGAAAAAACTTTTCCTCATCTCCCCTCCAATATTTCTACCAATCACTTTAAATCTATGCCCTCTAGTCACTGACCTCTCTGCTAAGGTAAATAGGCCTTTCACCTCCATTCTATCGAGGCCCCTCAAAATTTTGTACATTTCAATCATATCTCCCCTCAGCCTTCTCTGGTCCAAGGAGAACAATCCCAGCCTATCCAATATTTCCTCATAGCTGTATTTTTCCAGTCCTGCAACATCCTTGTAAATCTCCTCTGTACCCTCTCTAGTGCAATTACTTCCTTTCTGTAATGAGGTGACTAGAACTGCACACAGTACTCAAGTTGTGGCCTAACCAATAAGTTATCCAGCATAACCTCCCTGCTGTTGTATTCTATACCTCCGCTAATAAAGGAAAGGATTCCATATGCCTTCTTAACCACCTTATCGACCTGTCCTGCTACCTTCAGGGATCTGTGGACATTCACTCCAAGGTTCCTCACTTCCTCTACACTTCTCAGTATTTTCCTATTCATCTTTTGCCTTGTTTGACCTCCCCAAATGCATCACCTCATACTTCTCTGGGTTGAATTCCATTTGACACTTTTTTGCCCATCTGATTAGACCATCAATATCTTCCTGCAGCCTACAGCTATCCTCCTTGCTATCTACCACACGGACAATCTTTGTGTCATCTGCAAACCTCTTGATCATGCTCCCTAGATTTATGTCCAAATCGTTAATATATACCACAAAAAGCAGGGCACCCAGTTCTGAGGCCTGCGGAACGCCACTGGGAGCAGCCTTCCAGTTGCAAAAGCACCCATCAACAATTACCCTTTGTTTCCTGCCACTGAGCCAATTTTGTATCCACCTTGCTGCATTTCCCTGGATCCCATGGGATTTTATTTTTTAACCAGTCTGCCATGTGGGACCTTGTCAAAGTCTTGCCAAAATCCATGTAGACCACATCAACTGCCCTACCCTCATCTATCTTCCTTATTACTTCTTCAAAAAATACGATTAAGTTGGTCAAACAAGATCTTTCCTTAACAAATCCATGCTGACTATCCTTGTATAACCTGTGCCTTTCTAAGTGACAGTTTATCCTGTCTCTCAGAATAAATTCCAATAATTTGCCCACTACTGAGGTTGGACTGACTGGCCTGTAATTATTTGGTCTATCCCTCGCTTTTTAAACAGAGGTACAACGTTAGCAGTTCTCCAATCCTCCGGCACCAGACCTGTATCCAGTGAGGATTGGAAAATGATGGTCAGACCTTCCGTTATTTCCTCTCTTGCTTCTTTTAACAGCCTGGGGCACATTTCTTCCGGCCCTGGTGATTTATCAACTTTCAAGGATGCTAATCCCATTAATACTTCCTCTCTCCCTGTGTTTATCTCATCCAATACTTCACACCCCTCTTCCTTAACTACAATATCTGCATCGTCCCCCTCTTTTGTGAAGACAGACGCAAAGTGTTCATTAAGAACAATACCAACATCTTTCGCCCCTACACATAGTTTGCCTTTTTGGTCTTTTATGGGCCCTACTCTCTCCTTAGTTATCCTCTTACTCTTAATGTATTGAGAAAGCATCTTTGGGTTCACTTTGATTTTGCTTGCCAATATTCTTTCATGCCCTCTCTTTGCTTTCCTAATTTCCTTTTTGGTTTCACCCCTCCACTTTCTATACTCCTCTCGGCTTTCTGTAGTATTGAGTTCTCGGTGTCGGACATAAGCTTTCCTTTTCTGCCTTGCCTTACCCTGAAAGCTCCTTGACATCCATGGGGTTCTAGATTTGACCATCTCACACTTTTTCTTTGTGGGAACATGCTTACTCTGATCCCCTTGAATCTCCCCTTTGAATGCCTCCCACTGCTCTGACAGCTGTTTCCAGTCCACTTTTGCTAAATCACTCCTCGGTTCAGTAAAATTGGCTTTGCCCCAATTGAGAACTCTAACTCCTGTTCTGTCTCTGTCCTTTTCCATAATTATGTTAAATCTGACTGGATTATGATCACTACCACCAAAATGCACTCCCACTGCCTGTCCTTCCACCTGCCCAGCTTCATTTCCTAAAACTAAGTCTAAAACTGCACCATCTCTTGTTGGACTTGCTACACACTGGCCAAAAAAGTTCTCTTGATTACACCTCAAGAATTCTGCTCCCTCAATTCCTTTCACACTAAAACTATCCCAGTTAAGATTGGGGTAGTTAAAAGCCCCTACTATTACTGCCCTATTGTTCTTGCACTTCTCAGAGATTTGCCTACAAATCTGGTCTTCTATCTTCCTCAGACTGTTTTGGGGTCTATAGTACACTATCATGGCTGAGTCTGTTAATGCTGCCTTGGAGTTGGCCACCGTTTCCATGCTGGAAAGGACGGACTCCAAGCTCTACGTGATGCCCTGTGCCACATTGGAGCCAAACACCTCCATGATTCTTGGCAGTGACAATAGCTTCTATGGCAAGCCTGCCGATGCGCCAAGCATTCCCATCCTCAACTGAGTCCTTTCCAGCAGAAATTGTCAGTGATCTTGCCCTCTGCAGAGCTAGCACACACACTATCCTTTATTCCAGCCTTACTGTAGCCCACTTGTGCCCGGTGACTCACCATGTGCTGATCCTGCCTCTGTACCATACTCTATACTCTAAGGCACCAGCAGTGCCAATATCTAAGCTGGTGACTGCGACTGTCAGTTCATCAGACATCTGCTGTTCTTCTCATCTTTCCTTGTCAGGTTGCACTGGCTGACCAGGCTACCCAGGTTCTTGGGTATCTGAAGCATAAGTGCAGAAGGGGAGGTATGGGATGAGGGATAGAGGATGATGACTGGAAAGCAAGAGTTGCATGGTCACACCATCTGCAGCTTGTACATCATAACAGGTTGTGGGAAGAGAGTGATGTGGAATTTAAGAAGGTGCAGAAGACAGGAACATATGATCACCCTGGATAGCTCCAGCGGCACCTGTTGCAACAGCCTCAGTAACAGCTATACCAATAATTCTGAGGTTGGGCTCCGCCAAGGGGCTCAGGAGATGCAGTCGTGCCTGTCTCCCATTTGGTTCTCTGCTGCTCCCTCCTGTTATGTGCCACTTGGTCCTGCAAGATATAGATAAGAGTATTAATGAATGTGTTGCAATGTGTTTGGGTGATGTGCCTGCCATAGCTGAACAGCTGGAGGTATGTGGAAGCTGTGAGATATGGATGTGTAGCTTTCAGCAGTTGTAAGTGTGTGAGGATGAGATGAAGCATCTGAATGTTAGGCATGAGTCCTGATTGTTGATGGGTGAGTGATGGGGGTGTGGTGCATTGAGCAATGTGAGGGGTAGGTAGAGCAATGGGTAAGAGATGCCAGTTAAAGATGCATTCATTGATCTTGACTGCTCGTGCAAGGTCATTGAACTTTAGCTTCATTGTAGCCAGGTCCTTGGGGCCAGACTCCTTGCATTGACCACCATGGCTACCTGTTTCCATTCCCTTTGCAGGGTATGTTTTGAGGGCCTCCTGGCCCCATGCAGAAATATGAAATCCTCCTCCTTTCCACCTTCTAATCAAAGGCCTTCAACGCTGTATCAGAAACTTGGGAGCCCTCTCTCTGCTCTGCTGTTCCATTACTCTTTTTTCTTCCTTGTGAGAAACATTTATAGAGACAGTTCCAACACCTGCTGCAGCCAGAATGAACCCCCCCCCCCCCACCCCCGCCACTGCCCCTCTCCAAGAAGAGAAGACTGGCTTTAAGAAATGCAAGCTAACCTTAACTCATCTTAGCCTCTTAGGAACCTGAATCACCATCTGGGTGTGCAGCCAGTCAACAGTGCGTTTAGCATTGGGCTGCATGCCACAATCACAGTGATGAGCAGGCAGTACAAAGTTTGGGTGCTGCCTGCATTACCTCGATCGGGCATGGTGTAATCACGCATCGTGATCCCTGCATCTACAAACAGGCCCTTTCAAACTTTTAGCACATAAGATGCATGGCTGCGCGTCAATCTTAAAGGGACCGCACAATGCAGAAGCCAGCTGCACACAGCAAACAGATGTTAGAGGGAACTTTGCCAATAAGAACATTGTATAGTGCAAATAAGACTAGAACTCAAATTTGTAAATGAGCAGTTCCACAAAATACATGCATTCAATTAACTGAGATTCATTTTATTAATTAAGTAGAAATGTTAATCATTATGTTGGGCCCATTTTTTAGGTGCTATGCAGTCACCAAGGATTTGAAAACGGTGTTCAAGGCGCACTTTGACAGAAAGTGGAAAGGACGCCATATTGGTAAAGGGATATGCATGCGTGCACCTAATGACTGCCAGCAGCATGTAGAGCAGGCAGATCATGATGTGAATCAGTGTGCAAAGCTGATTTGATGTGATTGTTGGAAATTTGAAACTTCACAATTCAACCTATGCCCTGTCTCAACCTTGTTAGCTGAACATGACATTAAAAGGCATGAAGAACCCTCCATCAGCGCTATTTAAATGGGCTATGCAGGATTTACAGGTGAGGTGTTGGATCATTTCTTATGGCTACTGGTCAAGTGGTAGGTATTTTTGGAGGCTTTCTAGTCTTGGCTAAAGTTTCAGTACTCTATAGTGTGTGATCTGAATGATTTTGCATCCTGTTGTGTCATTTAAATTATTCCAGTGAGAGAAGTTGCTTTCAGACACGAATGGCCTGGTAGGACCTCTTCTGGGAACTGAGCGTGATTGGGACAATGAAGAGGGAGGAGGAGAAGGGGGAGAAGGTCTTTCAGCAGGAGGCCAGGTCCATGAAGGATCTTCTCTGAGAGCAATTCTCCCTACCTCAGCGTGAGAGATGACCAGTGAATGAGATATCTTTGCTTCGCTAATGATATTGTGATGAAAATTTGTCAACTCCTGCAGCTACAACTGTAACCTTAAAGTAGGGAAAGGCCGGTTTTACCTCTGGCTGTGAAACTGACCACGGCTCTTAACTCTTATGCATCTGGCTCCTTCCAGGCTGCTATTAGAGATATAAGCAACATCTCACAGCTAACAGTACACTACTGTATAAGGGAGGTGACTTGAGCCTCTCAACACGATGAGAAACATACTTCTCATTCCTACATGCCAGAGACAAACAGGAGAAATAAGCACTCATTAAAGGCTGGGGCAAATTTTACCTAGCCCCGATATTGGGGGTCGTGGTGGGGGGGCCCAGAAAATACATCCGGGAGAGGCCCACCATGGGTCTCGATGATGGGAAGGCCCCGCTCCATATTACTGGTGGCAGCGGGGTCTCTTGGCGGCGGACCCCCCACCCGCCACTCGACAGTGACATCACAATTTACATATGTTAGTATGTTATAATTAATGAATTAATCACTTACCTGCTGCCGCCGGCTGTTCTGCTGCGATATTCCGGTCGGTTGCCGGATCTCTCGGGCCTTTGAATCTCCGTTCAGAGATCCGAGTGGGAACACTGGTTGGGATCGGGGAGCCGGTAGGTTTTCAGGGTGGTGGGAGGGGTGGGGAGCAGGGAAAACTATTGCAATTGGTGGAGGGGATGGTGGGAAGGGGTTGAAGGTAAAATGTTATAAACTTTGGCGGGGGGAAAGGTCAGAATCGCAAGGTAAGTTTTTATGGGGGGAGAGGGCAATTAATAAATTGTTTAGTCATTGCGGGGGCGGGAGAGGGAATTGAAACCTTTTATTACATTTTTCACTTGAATTTTATAGGTCCTGTAACTTAAAAAATTTAAATTAAACTGACGGGCTGGAAGCCCATTAAGATTGGTGCTGGCACCTGCGCTGTGACGCCATTGCAGGGGCAGAGCGCCCACCCCTTCCCACGTCATTGGGGGTGGCAGAGGGGCGGACTGCCTTGGCCATCTAACTGAGCCGCTGCCCTAAATATCGCGGCTCCGCAGAATAAATCTCGCGTGTGCGCCCCACCCTTTTTAAAGCTCGCCGCTGCTGGAAAAATTCAGCCCGTTGCCTTGTGCGCACATAGGATTACATAGGATGTACACCATTCAGGCCAACCAATCCATGCTGGTGTTTATCCTCCCTGTCTTTCCTCACCTAAATCTAGCAGTGTATTCCTCTATTCCCTTTTCCCTCATATGCTGGTCAAGCCACCCCTTAAATGCATCTATATCATTCACTTTAACCACTCCACTCCCATGGTAGTGAGTTCCACATTCTCATGTCAACTCTGCAATCTTAGATTAGATTAGATTAGAGATACAGCACTGAAACAGGCCCTTCGGCCCACCGAGTCTGTGCCGAACATCAACCACCCATTTATACTAATCCTACACTAATCCCATATTCCTACCAAACATCCCCACCTGTCCCTATATTTCCCTACCACCTACCTATACTAGTGACAATTTATAATGGCCAATTTACCTATCAACCTGCAAGTCTTTTGGCTTGTGGGAGGAAACCGGAGCACCCGGAGAAAACCCACGCAGACACAGGGAGAACTTGCAAACTCCACACAGGCAGGTACCCGGAATCGAACCCGGGTCCCTGGAGCTGTGAGGCTGCGGTGCTAACCACTGCGCCACTGTGCCGCCCTATCTTCATCAATGGAAAAGTATTCCACTCTCTCAATGTGCAGCTGGTGTTCGACCACAGGCAAAGCAACATGCAGGACAATGCCTGGTATACTGGAAGCAGTCATGATTCCTTCATTCTGCAGCAGTCCTCTGATTCACCTGTATTTGATCCACCATAACAAGTGAAAGGCTGGCTACTAGTTGACAAATGTTATCCCCTCATGAATTAGCTTATGACTCCGATCAGGAATCCGCGCACATGTGCACAACAAATGTACAATGAGTGCCATGTTGCCACAAGAAACATTATAAAGCAAACCGGTGTTCTCAAGCATTGCTTTCTCTGCCTGGACTGCTCTGAAGGAGCCCTGCAGTTCTCAGCTGAGCGGGTATTGATTTGTGGTGATATGGCGCATGTTCACAATCTGGCCATTATGAGGGAACAGCCCTAGCCTCCACCTATCAAGTGACCAAGCTGAGGATCAGGAGCACAAGAAGGAGGAGAAAGAGGAGGAGAAGGAAGGGGGTTACAATGTAGAAAGCTCATTTCTGCTAGGTCTCTATGTAGTCTGCTTATTCATGAGTGCTACCAGTAACTTCAAACAACTGCCCAATCACCAACAGTCCCACACTCTTAACTTTGCTCTCTCACTGACCATCAGCTCGTCTTCAGTCTGACAACACTTACTGGTACCTCCCTCAGTTCATTGTGGACATAAAAACCAACACCAATTGCAAAGTCAAAAGCAACTTTATCAAGTGAATCACTAAAAAATGCATACAAAATGAAACCATTCACTTTTGTGCATTCCCTTATTGTCTGACTTCAATGTGCATTTGCCTATCCTAGTGCTCCTATGAAGCACTTGGCCTGTGGCTGGAGAATGGAAGGTGGAAAACTGCTAACATACAATTAAGGAGACTTTAAATGGCCTTAATGGGTGACCTCGAGCAGCTCTGAGCCTCAAGAGCCCAGATTCGGACAGCACCAGCTCGGCCTGGACTGTAGCAGTCTGGGCTAGCTGACAGACAACAGTAAGGACACTGGTAGAGTGGCAGGAGTGGGAGCAGCAATGCTGTCATGCTGAGATGTGCTGATGGAAGTGACTGCCCGTTCAATGCTGGAAAGGATGGGCTGTAAGCTCTGTACAAAGTCCTGTGCCAAGTTGGTGCTAGACTCCTCCATGCTGTTTAACATTGTGCGCAAGCTTTCTAAGAGGCTTTTCAGTGCATCAGGCATTTGGTTATAAACACCTACGACTCTTCTTCTGTAGCCTGGTCCATCTAAACCATCACCTGATGACTATGAGACCTCATTCCTTGATGAGCTGGTACATGTGGTGTCCTTTACCCGCTGTCCTGACTCCTGCTTACTTGTGTCCAGTGTCTCACAACATGCAGATCCCTTCTTTATCCTATCCTCTGAGGTACACACAATCTCTGAGCTGGAAACGGCCAGAATAAGATTGAATGATGGTGTCTCTTCATCATCACTGTTGTTTTCTTCCTCCTCCTCCTCTGTATGGGAAGGTTCCAGTTCTTGGGCATCTGAAATTAAAAAGGAACAAGGGTTACGTTGTGGTGAGGGGACTGGACTGAGTGAGAATTGTATGTTTACACCATTTGCATCTTGTGAGTCAGAGGAGATTGTGGGATGAGGGAGAAAGGTAATGTGGAAAACACAAGGAGGATTAGGTATACAGAGACCCTCGTCATTGATTCTTCCAGGGCCACAAGAGACCACGCCCTCAGCAATACCCCTTTCCATGATGGTCAGCACTGTCTCCTCCATGGGTGTTAAAATATGCAGACACACTTGTACCCCTCCATTTCCTTGCTGTTGCCTCCTGTTATGCGCCACCTTCTCAGGCAAGAAAGAGGAGAGTGTGTCATTGAGTGCCTTGCAATATGGCTGGGTGATGCTATCATGGTTGAAAGGCTGTCAGTGTGTGTGAGCTGTGAATGTGAGGCTTGCAACAGTATGTGAGGGGATGATGAAACATATGAATTGAAGGGTTGAGTACTGATTGTAGGATTTTCATAGGTGGGGTATGTGGAATGAGCAGTGAATAAGGCTAGCTGTACAGTTGGTAAGATATGCCATTTGAAGATTGAACTTTCCTTGATAACTCTTGTCAGGTCATTAATAATCTTCCTGCACTGCGTCCAAGTTCTTGGAGGTATATGCCTGCGATTGACATCCGCTGCTATTTCTTCCCACTGCCTCCTCATGATTTGTCTTAAGGGACTCCTGTGACACCCACCTCCCCCACCCCACCCTCATCACCCCCATGCAAATACAGGATGTCCCTCCTTCTCTCCATCTCCTGCACCAAGGTCGCCAATGCATTATCAGGAAACATTGCATGCCGAGCCATTCTTCAAAATATTAAAGCACAGATTCAATTCATTCCTATCACTTCAAGCTACAGTGCACTTCCCCTTTAAGAGGTGCAGGCTGTCTTTAAGTAGCACTGCCCACCTCGACACCAGACACAAGTAGCACTGGTTGCATGCAACAATCAGTCAAAGCAGCAGGTAGCACAAATTTATTGTGCTGCTTGCAGTGCATGAATCGGCACAGCTTAATCATATAACTTGATCTCTGTGCCCATTTTCAGGGGTTATCAAATTTAAACCCCCATGACTTTAAACAAATAGAATTACCTAATTGCCATAATTAAGTAGACTATGTATTTGTATGCCGTGTGATTAATTGGGTAATGCATTGATGTTATTCAGTAGGCAATGCATTTTTGTGTTTCCTGTTTAAGAAATCATTTTTAATGCTTTAGGTTATTAGATAATGTGACTATGCATTGTACCCTTAGGCAAGCTATGTACTTCTGAGCTTAAGCAGGCTGTGAATTTTATATGTTATGGGATATCTTGGACTACGCATTTATTTGCTATGTAACTAAGCAAGTTATATATTTATAGATTATGCATTAAGCAGGTTATGCATTTATGCAACACTTGAGCTTGTGCTTATGCATCATACCATTTAGAAGGTATGCAATTAAGTCAACTCTAACTTTCTGTGATCTGTTATTATACGGTTATGCATTATGCAGGTTATGCGTTTGTGTTATGCTCACTTCGCTATTTAGAAAAGGTTAGAGAGGGACACCAGGGAATTATAGACCAGTTAGCCTAACATCTGTTGTCAGGAAATTACTAGAGTCTATAATTAAGGATAGAGTGACTGAACACCTTGAAAATTTTCAGCTGATCAGAGAAAGCCAGCATGGATTTGTAAAGGGAGGTCATGCCTGACAAATCTGATTGAATTTTTTGAAGGGGTGACTAAAGTAGAGGACTGGGGAATGTCTATGCATGTTATTTATATGGACTTCTAGAAGGCATTTGATAAAAGTCCGTCATAACAGACTCATGGATTTGAAGGCAAATTATTGACATAGTTGGGAAATTGATTGAGCAGCTGGAGACGGAATAGGGATAATAGGCAGGTACTCTAATTGGCAGGAAGTGACGAGTGGTGTCCGGCAAGCAATGGATGTTGTCTACATGGATTTTAAGAAAGCCTTTGGCAAAGAACCACATAAAAGGCTGGTTGAAAAAAATTGAGGCTCTTGAAACAGGAGGGTCAGTGGCAGCTTGGATAAAAAACTGGCTTAAGGACAAAAAACAGCGAGTCGTGGTAAATGGTTGTTTTTCAAATTGGAGGATGGTAGACAGCAGTGCTCCCCAAAGATCAGTACTAGTACCACTGTTTTTTTTTGATAAATATAAATGACTTGGATATCGGAATACAGAGTAAAATTTCGAAATTTGCCAATGATACCAAACTTGGAGGTGCAGCAGACAGTGAGGATGATACCAATTGACTGCAACAGGACATAGATAGGCTTAGTTGAATGGACAGACAAGTGGCAGATGGAATTTATTACAGAGAAGTGTGAGGTGATGCATTTTGGCAAAAGGGATAGGGAGATGCAATATAGACTAAATGGTATAATACTAAAGAGTGTACCAGGTCAGAGTGAACTGGGTTTCATGTGCATAGATCTTTCTTTGAAGGTGGCAGAACATCATAGAATAATAGTCATTTATGACTCAGAAGGAGGTCATTCGGTCATCGAGTCCACCCCGGCTCCAGTTGGCCCCACTCCCTCGCTCGATATTGAGAGAGTAGTTAGCAAAGCTAACTATGGGCTTTTGGTCTTCATAAATTGAGGTTTTGAGTACAAAAGCTGGGAAGTTATGCTGAACCTTTATAAAGCTCTAGTTAGGCCCTAACTAGAGTATTGCATCCAGTTCTGGTCACTACACTTTAGGAAGGATGTGAGGGTCCTTGAGAGGGTGTAGAGGAGATTTACCAGAATGGTTCCAGGGATGATACATTTTAGATACAAGCTTAGTTTGGAGAAGCTGGGGTTGTTCTCCTTGAAGCAAAGGAGATTGAGAAGAGATTTCACAGAGGTGTACATGATTATGACAGATTTGGATGGGGATAGACAATGAAAGCTGTTCCCATTAGCTGATGGTACAAGGATTAGGGAACACAAATTTCAGGTTTTGGGCGAGAGGCGGGGTGGTGGGGTAGGGTGTGAGGAAGAACCTTTCTACGCAGTGAGTGGTAATGACACGGAAGCATGACCCTGAGCTTCGGTGGCCTGCCATTTTAATTCTCCACCTGGCTCTCATGCTGACATCTCTGTTCTCGGCCTACTGCAGTGTTCCAATGAAGCTCAACGCAAGGACGAGGAAGAGCATCTCATCTTTCAGCTTTTAGTTAGGCACTTTACAGCCTTCTGGACTCAACATTGAGTTCAACAATTTTAGACTGTAATCTCTGCCCCCCAGCCCCCCCATTTTGTTTCCTTATCTTTGCATGTTTCGGTCTTAATCTTATTTTTATCTTGTTTTGCTTTCAGACAGCAGTTGTTCATTATTCTGCCATTCAGATCTCCTCTGGCCATATCTTCTGTCTCTTTCCATGTCCCATTATTACTTCCTTTGGGTCTGTCCCACCAACTCTTCTGTCTTTTATGTCTCCCATCTTTTGCCCTATCACAGACCTTTTGTTTTGTTCTTTTACCTCCCCTCCCCCATTTGACCTACTTAAAACCTATTACATTTCTAACTTCTCCCAGTTCTGATGAAGGGCCATTGACCTGAAACGTTAACCCTGTTTCTCTCTCCACAGATGCTGCCAGACCTGCTAAGTCCAGCATTTTCTGCTTTTATTTCAGATTTCCAGCATCTGCAGTATTTTTCTTTTGCCACATTTAGAATATTGTGTACAATTTGGATAATCTTTTGACAAAAGGACATTATTGAATTGGAGATGATTCAGAAAATAATAACTAGCATTATTCTGCAACTGACAGCTCCCACTAATGAAAAGCATCTTAAAGAGCTCAACTTGTTTGTACCCGAGAAAAAAATAATAATTATAAACAGTCAGCTTTGTTGACTAATATCTTGTGAAAGAGCTGGACCAAATCTGGTTCAGAACAGGTTAGAGTGTTATATGGATACTTGGAGATATAAACTGTGTGGAACACAATGGTTCTTGTGCTTCTAGGAAAATGGAAATACCATTTGTTGAATGCTACTGATCTGGCTTATGCAATGAAGATTGTGATTTCATGTTGATTTTACTGGGAGCTCAGGGAGAATTTTGCAGACTATTATCATGTATGTTTTGCCTATGGTTAATGACCTTTATCAAAGTAAATAGAGTGGACAGCATAATAGTGGAAATAATATAAAGCTCATTGAAGGAAGGAGCTGCAGGGAGAAGAAAAGTAATTTTCGCATTATTATGACTGCTGGATGAAAATACCTGAACAGTTACTCCCTCTGAGCCAAAATAAATAATTCAGGTGCAGTATAGATATTAATATCAGTCTCTTAATGCTGTAATTACTGGAGACTTATCATATCACCACCAGATGGTAGCATGCAATACTGATCTCTGTTCATATTACCAACAGCAAGGAATGTCTGAAGACAGGATTGCAAGCACTATATAGAGTTCCAACAGTCTCCTACCCTGCCCCCACATCCAAAGATATTGTACTAATTTCATCCACCTCACAAGGGTGAAAAGACTGGGTGAACTCATTGGAATTCCAACCGAGAATTCTCTAGCCCTAGGCCAGCTAACTTACCTGCGCTAGTATTGTCAATGGGTGACAATATATTATCTATTAATAGTTTTAAAGTATGGGCCTTTGGAAATAGTGATTTATGTTTAATGGTTTATAGCTTCCCTGAGTAACCATTATAACTACTTTAATGATGCATTGGCATAATGTTATAATACCTCCAGCCACAAAATACAGTACATTTAAAACAGGCTAATGTCAATCATGTTGTGAACATAACAATCACAGATAAGCATAAGGTCCAAGACTGCGATAGAGACTGAAAATTAAACAATACTCAATAAGTTTAAAATTAAACGTTTAGGGGGCTGGTTGGCATTTGCTGGGCCTTTCAACCTAGGTGATTTAGAGAAAGATTAACATTGGTTGACAATTTATGAGTAATTGACAAACTGGAAAAGTCATTCTTCAATTTCCTTTATCAAACCGATGTTGCGATCACAGGAAGGATCATATCACATGACCAATGTATAACATCATAAGAGAAGGCAGAAGGGAAATTTCTGGGTTCAATAATCTTAGCGAAACTGGAGATGAGTAAAAAGTTGTATTTCATATGCACATCTACCTCTTTTTTGTAAAATTAGCAAAGTCAGAAATGCACTGCTTAATTGTGGCTGAAAACAAAGCTAAACTAACTAGAGTGATAAATGAAATCACTTTAACATTCAGGAAATACCAAACATTGTATAAATGGAAGACATGACAGAGGCATATAAATATAAATGACTCACACAGACATGCTACTTGCTTGTTACTATATTGGACATACTATATATATATATTCTCTGTATGCATCAAGGCATATGTTATGTAATATCAAATTTCAATTTATTGTGTACAGATTTATAAAGGGTCCCAGTATTCCCTTGCACGATGTCAGTAGGCTAGTTGTAACAAATCCAAATTTAAAATGAGCCCACTTATCCTTTACAAAATTAACTGGAAGAAACAATTTTATTTTTAAGAAAATTAGCTTTCCCAAAGGAGTATCACAGGCAACTATTCTTCAAGGCAATGGAACCCCACTTCACTGATGACACTGTTCTGGCCAGGTGAGGAGGGGTCATAAGATTCCCCTCTTGTCCTTCTCCTTGTTTGACCGAAGCAGGATTTATTCCTTTTTAAACAGTGGATGTGCTTACCACTTCAGTCAGTGCTTTACCTTATACCTTCATTGTGATTATAAAAGAACCAATTGGACAGGTTTTCTTGAGTTTATACAAGGAAGAGATGAGCTTACTGTACGTAACCAAAAACCCAATCTAAAAAATACTATGCCAAACTTACACACACACACACACACACACACACACACACACACACACACACACACACACACACACACACACACACACACACACACACACACACACACACACACACACACACACACACACACATAGATTACAGAGTGGGGAGGAATAGTTTGAGTTGGATTAGAGTCCAGAGTAAATAAAAATAATATACAGTCTGTGGTGTCTGTTAATTCAGTTGTCTTCTGGCTGAATCTGGGGTGCTGATGTTCTTGGTTGGTAGATGTTCTTGGAGACAGTAGAGCAGGTAGTCTTCGTTTCGGGAGTCTTTGTCTTGGATCTTTTCCAGCCAGCAGGCAAGCTTTGAATGCCCCAAGGTCACCTGGAGAGAGAGACAGAGAGGGGGGGGAGGCACCCCCGCCCCCCCCCCCCATGGGTTCTGCGTCAAATTATCAGGAGCTTGTTCCTTTGTAGCAAAAGGCTGCTAGTCTTTCACAGATGGTGGGGGGGGGGGGGGGGGGTCACATGATTGTCCAGAGTCCTTGTTTTCAATTTAATTAGATTCAAGTCTAGGAATTCTCAATCTCTTTCGGAGGTACTTCCTCACTCATGAATGCTTCAAGGTGGCTTTGAAGATCTCCCTAACGAGAGTGATACTGGATAATCTACTAAGTGATCCAAGCCATTGTCCTGGATGAGGGCCTTGTTAGACAAGTGTCTCCAATTCAATATCCTGGAATGTGAGGTATTTCAATGCAAATTGTGGGGGCCCGCTTGGCTGCCAGCTTTTTAAAAGTTAAATGTAGGATCCCAGCTTTCCTTTTTAAAAGTTTAATGTAGGTTTTCAACCGATGAATTAAAAATCCTCATTTGACATAGCGTATTTTCATGACATTGTGAAATATTTGTTGTATCATATGGCCAAATGTACAACAGGAGCCAGAAGAGAGTAATGGTCAAACAATATTCCACATGAATGGTGGGTGATGTATTGAGCAAGCGCCTGAACTTTGTGACTGATGGAATTGGGAGGTTATGTCCTAAAGTATATGGCAGTATTTTGCTAGGGTCATGGCTCGTGTGGTAAGGGGATCATGTATGATGACTTGTGGCAGGATAATTCAGGATCATTGTCTGCAAAACAGATGTGCAGAAATTGTTCCAAGACATCTTCACACAATGGCTTTTACAAAGTTACAGGAAAGCACTTGTTCATTAATTTTTTTTTTGTTACACTACAGCAAGAAGGGCGGCACAGTGGCGCAGTGGTTAGCACCGCAGCCTCACAGCTCCAGTGACCCGGGTTCAATTCTGGGTACTGCCTGTGTGGAGTTTGCAAGTTCTCCCTGTGTTTGCGTGGGTTTCCTCCGGGTGCTCCGGTTTCCTCCCACATGCCAAAGACTTGCAGGTTGATAGGTAAATTGGCCATTAGCAATTGCCCCTAGTATAGGTACGTGGTAGGGAAATATAGGGACAGGTGGGGATGTGGTAGGAATATGGGATTAGTGCAGGATTAGTATAAATGGGTGGTTGATGGTCGGCACAGACTCGGTGGGCCGAAGGGCCTGTTTCAGTGCTGTATCTCTAAACTAAACTAAACTAAAAAAAGAAGAAATATTGGAAGTCAAGAAGAGTCTCCAGGGATAAGTAACAGTTCATGACGGTTTTTACCCTCAGAGTAAATAAAAGAAATATCCTCTGCACACAACATGATCCAATGTTTCAGGTTAGTTTCACCTATCCTGTCAGCACCTTGTTGAAAATGGATGATGTTGCTGGTGATTCCAAAGCAACTACAAACAAAATGGGTGAAAACAAGGACTCCTGCTGAATCTGCCATTTGCAACTATGAAACTGGGGAAATAATATTGTTTGTGTGCTAATATGGTATCAAGGTGATAATGTCAAGAGCAATTATCGAGTTATGCCATTTACATTCAAAGAGTGCATCTTCTGAATGGACCATAGACTATTCAGCTGCTTTGTACAATACTATTGTGATTTATTAACACACAGTTATTAAAAGATAATTAGTGACACTGCAGTTATTTAAATCAGCAGTTCTCAAACCTTTTTGATTGAACATGTTTTAGTTTAGTTTAGTTTAGAGATACAGCACTGAAACAGGCCCTTCGGCCCACCGAGTCTGTGCCGACCATCAACCACACATTTTTACTAATCCTACACTAATTCCATATTCCTACCACATCCCCACCTGTCCCTATATTTCCCTACCACCTACCTATACTAGGGGCAATTGCTAATGGCCAATTTACCTATCAACCTGCAAGTCTTTGGCCTATGGGAGGCAACCGGAGCACCCGGAGGAAACCCACGCAGACACAGGGAGAACTTGCAAACTCCACACAGGCAGTACCCAGAATTGAACCCGGGTCGCTGGAGCTGTGAGGCTGCGGTGCTAACCACTGCGCCACTGTACCCCATCTAAATTATAATACTCATAATAATATGAAAGTGCTGCATATAAAGGGCTGAATTTTACAGCCACCTCCCCCCCAACAACATCAGGGGTCATTGTGGGGGGTGGGGGTGGGGCAGAAAATGCCTCCGACAGAGGCCCACCACAGGCCTCGACGTCTAGAAGGCCGGGCCTGATACTGCCGGCGGCAGTGAGCGCTCATGGCGGCACCTCCCCCCCCTCCCTCCCTCCCCCTCCACCCACCCCCCACCACCCCCCGCCCCCCCCCGCTCTACCACTCAGCAACCGGAGCAAAATTTTAATATTTAAATGTATTTAAATAAATGAATTAATTATTTAGCTACTCCTGCCGTCCTTTCCGGAGCGATATTGCTGGCAGTGGCCGGCACTCCTGCGCCTTCGGATCCCCGTTGGGGATCAGGTAGACTTTTCAGTGTGGGTGAGGGAGGTGGGTAGTGGCGTCAAAGTAATTTCATTGGTGGAGAGGATGGTGAGAAGGAGTAAAGTTTATAGTTTATGAATTTTGTGGGGAAAGGAGAGGTGGGCAGGAGAAGTGTTTTGGGGGAGGAAAGGGCTATTGCGAGGTGGGAGAGGGCAAATTAAATGTTTTTAACATTTTTAGCAACATCTTTCTTTAACTATTTAAATTAAATGGAAGGGCTCGAAGCCCTTTAAAAATGACATCAGCGCCTGCGCAAAGGTGGCTGACGCCATTGCTGAGGACGGACCACCTGCCCCCTCCACGTCATCGGGGTGGGCAGTCCGTCCCGGCCATTTAAATGAGTTGCTGCGCTGAATATTGAGGTGGCTCCGCAAATTGTTTACGTAATCAGCGGCGGCAAAGTAAAATGCAGCCCAAAGTGCTTTCATAACGTTTTTAAGAAAACAGGTAATGAGATGGGTGTGCCTGCTTCTCACTGCACAGTATTTACTTAAATATTTAAATACATACCCTCTCTTAAACATGGCTGAACCTAACTGGTGCCTACCAACAGCCTTGGTAACTAAGGCTCTACCTGGCGATCTCTGTGTCGCTCTCAGCTTTTCTCCACAAGTGCTCCCCTCCTAGGTGAGGGCAGCCAGCGTACTCTGCACTGCACATATTACTCTTGTATTCTGCACACACCTCCTAGTTTGCACCAAGCCCATCTCCGGCTGCCACTCAGTTATTTTGCGAACCCCTGGAAAGTCTCTATGGACCCCCTCTGAGGACACCAGTGTTGCAAACCACTGTTTTAAATCCTGTCAAATGCCTGATCAGAAATTATCATCTATGAGAGTAAGGACATTTTCTGAGAACAGTGAAAACAATCATCAAAAGCAGACAGTTGATTCACTGTCATCATAAATTGCTCTGACTTCACTGATTATTTAATAGCAAAATAACTTTGGACAAGCCTCAAGGGTTCAGACAGGCTCTGGATAGAATTTAATAATTGTGATAGGCAGTGGGTATGCCCTGGGGTCTGACAGACTGTGACCAGTGTTCAGTGTTTCAAGCAACTGTGAGAAAGCTAATAGGAGAAAGACAGGTTTGAGGATTGTAACTGTAAATAAAGCCTGGCAAGAGCCTTGTATCATTTATTAGGAATTGATCAAACAAGGTTACGAGCAGCAACCGAAATAACGACTCTTCTATACAACCCCCTATAACCCAGCAGAGAACAAAAAAGTGAGACACCTGAGTGAACCGAGGACCTCTTTGAACTGGACTCTGAAAAACAGAATAGAATAGAAAGTTGAAGGCACAGAAAGAGGCCACTTGGCCCATCGTCTCTATGCCGGCTGAAAAACAATCCACTCATTCTAATCCCACCTTCCAGCATTTGGTCCATAGCACTGCAGATTTAGGCACTTGAGGTGCATATCCAAACTTCTTTTGAATGAGTTGAGGGTTTCTGCCTTAACTGCCCTTTCAGGTAGTGAGTTCCAGACCATCACCACCCTCTGGGTGAAAAAGTTTTTCCACATTTCCCCTTTAATCTCTCCACCAATCACTTTAAATCTATGCCCTCTATTCACTAACCTCTCTAATAAGGTGAATAGACCCTTCACCTTCACTCTATCCAGGCCCCTCAAAATTTTGTACATTTCAATCATATCTCCCCTCAGCCTTCTCTGGTCCAAGGAGAACAACTCCAGCCTATCCAATCTTTCCTCATATCTGTATTTTTCCAGTCCTGGCAACATCCTCGTAAATCTCCTCTGTACCCTCTCTAGTGCAATTACTTCCTTTCTGTAATGAGGTGACCAGAACTGCACACAGTACTCAAGTTGTGGCCTAACCAGTGAGTTATACAGTTCCAGCATAACCTCCCTGCTGTTGTATTCTATACATCGGCTAATAAAGGAAAGGATTCCATATGCTTTCTTATTCACCTTACCGACCTCTCCTGCTACCTTCAGGGATCTGTGGACATTCACTCCAAGGTCCCTCACTTCCTCTACACTTCTCAGTATTTTCCCATTAATCGTGTATTCCTTTGCCTTGTTTGACGTCCCCAAATGCATCACCTCACACTTGTCTGGGTTGAATTCCATTGGCCACATTCTGCCCATCTGACCAGACAGTCAATATCTTCTTGCAGCCTGCAGCTATCCTCCTTGTTATCTACCACACGCCCAATCTTTGTGTCGTCTGCAAACCTGTTGATCATGCCCCATACATTTACATCCAAATCATTAATATATACCACAAAAAGCAGGGGACCCAGTACTGAACCCTGCGGAATGCTGCTGGAAACAGCCTTCCAGTTGCAAAAACACCCATCAACAATTACCCTTTGTTTCCTGCCACTGAATCAGTTTTGTATCCACCTTGCTATAGTTCCCTGGATCACATGGGATTTTATTTTTTCAACCAGTCTGCCATGTGGGACCTTGCTAAAAACATTGCTAAAATCCATGTAGACCACATCAACTGCACTACCTTCATCTATCTTCCTTGTTACTTCTTCAAAAAATTCTATTAAGTTCGCCAAACAAGATCTTCCCTTAACAAATCCATGCTGATTATCCTTGAATAACTTATGCCTTTCTAAGTGACAGTTTATCCTGTCTCTCAGAATAGATTCCAATAATTTGCCCACTCCTGAGGTTAGACTGACTGGCCTGTAATTATTCAGTCTATCTTTCACTCCCTGGACTTTTTTTGCAGGGGTGACGGAGATGGGTCAGGTGGTACATTCACAATATGTCGCAGAGAAGATCTGCAAAATTACTGCCATTGGGCAGAGGCCTCACCTTTTACCTGGGGAAGGGACACCCGTAAGCCATGTAAGACCAGAGTGGCAATATTGCACAGCAATCACTTGCAACAAACTAGTCATTGCAGCCAGGAAGACAGCTGCATGGAGGCCTCATTGCCCGCTTCCAATAATTGGCCACCCTGGCTTTTTATTGGGGCTATTTACAATCATGGAACTGCTGGTTATTTTATCAGTTTAGTTTTTCCCTATGTTGTGTTTGCTTTCCTCTTGCATATCTGACACTTTTTTCTGCACAACTCCAGAATGCAGGGTGTATTAAAAGTGAATTAATTTTATTCAGTGTTTGCATGTAGTGTGTGAGTATATATGGTGTGCATGCTCAATGCGATTTTCTACTCTTTTTATCCCTTGTGAGTTGTAAGCTTCTGTATATAATTTCCAAGCTGCCCTGTTCCTAAGTGCCAGGGGAATAGCAGTGTTAGACGATGGTTTACCTGACAAGCTACAAGTAATAACAAGGTCTGCGGCTTATATCTATGACTAACCCTGTTTCACCTGCATTAGTTCTAGACTTGTTGTGGGCTCACTGTTTTTAGAGGCAGCACCTGCAGTCACACAGACATGATGAAACAAAATTTCTGCTGATATGAATGTCAGACAACTGCTCCCATGTTTCTCCACGCAAGCCAGTGCTGAGGCCTATATCCTTATGTAGCTGCTGATGAATCTGAGATCCCTGAATTGCTCAATTATAGATACCTATAATTGCATAACCTTTGGTTTATGCAATTTTCCAACATTCAGTCCCAATGCCATTGATGTCCTCTCTTCCAAGTAAATCAACAAGTATGAGTGTTTCCAGTAAATTTTCTCCACCATCTGCTGGATTCTGTTCCTCTTAATTATTTGTGTATTTTTGTTATCAAACGCATTAGCAGTGTGGATTATGGCAAGGTGATATGACCCATAGAAGTTCCCTTCTGTGGTGCATTCACTTTTGTGATCATGGCAAGTGTAATCTAATAATTAAGAAACCTGTTGTTTTGACTTGTACTTCCTTCCTGCATCTTTGTTAAAAGCTTTGTTTATTAAAAATGCGAACAAAACACTGGGATTCATTTCTAGGGGTATAGTGCTCAACCCTAGTGAAGTTATGTTAAACTTGAATAGGACCTTCGTCAGGCTGCTTTTAGAATACTGTGCATAGTTCTGGTCTCTATAGTATAAAAAGAACATAGAAGCACTGGAGAAAGTGCAAACAAAAATTTATAAGGATGGTGCCAGAACTGAGAGATTACAGTTGTCGACAACGACGGCTACTTGTATTTATATAGTACCTTTAACATAATACAATGTCCCAAGGTGCGTCACAGGATTTTTATGAAACAAAATTTGACAACAAGCCACATAAAGAGGTATTAGGGCAGATGACGAAAAGCTTAATCAACATGGTAGGTTTTAAGGAGCATCTTAAAAGAGAAAAAACAGAGATGGAGAGGTTTAAGGAAGGAATTCCGGCCTTTAGGCTCTTGGCTGCTGAAGGCACAGCTGCCAATGGTGGACCGATTAAAATTGGGAAAATTGAACTGGTTGGGTCTTTTTTCTTTAGAACAAAGACTTAGAGGTGATCTGATAGAAGTCATTAAAATTATAAATGGGTTGGACAGGATCAGTGTGGAAAGAATGTTTCCACTTGTGGGAGAATACTTGGTGCCATAAATACAAGATTGTTACAAATAAATCCAGTAATTAAATAAGGAGTAACTGTGTTTAGAATGTGGAACTCTCTACCATAGGAAATGGTTGAAGCAAATAGATCAGATGCTTTCAAAAGGAAACCAGATCAGTACATGAGAGAAAAGGGAATAGAAAGATATGCTGAAACGTTGAGATGAGGAAGATAGAATGGGAGGAGATTCAGGTGGAGAATCCAGGATAACCTAGTTGGACCAAATGGCCTGTTCTGTACAGTATATTCTATGCAATTCTTCTCCTTATGCCTTTGGCAGCTCTTTGAAAGAGCTATTCAATTAGTCCCACTCGCTTGCCCTTTCCCCATTGTCCTGAAAATATTTCCCCTTCAAGTATTTATCCAATTCTATTTTGAAAGTTATTACTGAATTATTGAACCAACCTTTCAGGCAGTGCATTCCAGTGCAACTTGCTGCATAAGAAGTTTCTTCTCCACTTGCTACTAGTTTTTTTTACCAATTACCTTAAATCTGTGTCCTCTGGGTTACCAACCCACTTTCCATTGGAAACTGTTTTAGGTTCTCCATCAAAAACCCCTTCATGATTTTGAAAACCTCTGTTAAATGTCCTCTAAACCTTCTCTGTACTAAGGAGAACAATCACAGCTTCTCTAGTCTCTCCATGTAACTGAAGTCCTGTATCCCTGGTGCCATTCTAGTAAATCTCCACTTTACTCTCTCTAAGGCCTTGACATCCTTCCTAAAGTGTGGTGCCCAGAATTGGACACAATGCGTCAGCCGTGGCCGAACCAGTGTTTATAAAGGTTCAGCATAACTTCCTTACTTTTATATTCTATGCCTCTATTTATAAAGCAAGGATCTGTATGCCTTTTTAAGAGCCTCCTCAACTTGTCCTGACACTTTCAAAGATTTCTGTGCATACACTCCAGTTCTCTCTGTTCCTGTACCCCTTTTAAATTGTACCATTTAATTTATATTGCCTCTCCTCATTCTTTCTACCAAAATGCAGTACTTCATACTTTTCTTCATGGACATGGATGCAGAAAAGAAACTGCTGTCAATTGGAAGGTTGTAAAGAGTTGTTGCGTCCAACCGCCTGTTTGATGACTGGTGATATGAACATGATATTATTCAGACACTTGGAGCTGTGTTGAGGGGCACAGTGCCCCCACATGGAGATGAGGAGGGTCTCAGTGCTAGCATAATCTAGAGGGGAAAATAGGGACTGTGGCAACATCTTGCAAAGGGGACACAGTATCAGTATAGTCACATTGCCAGCATGGAGTGAGGGAAGGAGAGGGATGCAGTGCTAGCATTTACTGAAGAGTAGGGGGAAGGACAGTGTCAGCATCACATAAGTAAAGAATCTTCTCCACTTTAAACATTTTTGAGCGTCAGGACCATTTCTGGCTCCTGACGCCCCACTTAACAGGCCGCCTCCACGTTCACCATCCAATTAGAGATGGCGGGATGGCCAATCACTAGCTGACATATGAGGATGGCCGGCAGCTGTCACTGTAGCTGCCTTGGGAGTACAGCTTCAGTGACTGGGGCACAAGAGGAAGCACTGCTACCAGAGGGAGGTCAGGAGAAAGGGACCAGAATGTTTCCTTTGGTCCACAGCATGCTCAGTGGCAGTAGGCTGTTTGAGTTTCTGCAGCACTGGAAGGCCTCTACATACCCTTGAACATAAGCTTCCTGTTTTCATGAGATTAATCCCAGATTTAACGTAATGCCCAAGCCGCTGGGTTCTCCCACTCTGCACACGCCTCTTTTGTGATGCTGAATTATGCACACTGTAGAGGTCTCGGTTGGCTCTGGGAAAATAAGAATGTCAAATCAAAATCCAGCTTAATCATCTACCCAACTGCCTTACTTGACTTCCCGCCATTGCTGGGCAGGATGACGTTAGCAGCCAAAGCTGTCCCAAGCAAAAGTGCGCGGAGGCGGGAGCACATCAAACCGGCCTGACGCATCTTTTCACAACTTTCCCAGCCACCTGCCTCCAACCCTGGCTCCAAGGAACTGAGAAAAGTCCGGCCATTATCTGCAACACTGCGAAGGTGGTAATGAGGAAAAGCAACATATAAATGGTGTAACTCTGTCATTACTACTTCTTTTTTGATTTGATTTGATTTAGAGATACAGCACTGAAACAGGCCCTTCAGCCCACCGAGTCTGTGCCGACCATTAACCACCCATTTTATACTAATCCCATATTCCTACCATATCCTCAACTGTCCCTATATTACCCTACCACCTACCTATACTAGGGGCAATTTATAATGGCCAATTTACCTATCAACCTGCAAGTCTTTTGGCTGTGGGAGGAAACCAGAGCACCCGGAGGAAACCCACGCAGACACAGGGAGAACTTGCAAACTCCACACAGGCAGTACCCAGAATTGAACCCAGGTCGCTGGAGCTGTGAGGCTGCGGTGCTAACCACTGCGCCACTGTGCCGCCCTCTGTGACACCTGCTCTGTTTGGGGTTAGTTTATTTGGAATCTGACAGAACTGATGCTGGAAGAGCAACATGTGTCAGTACATGGATGGAGATCTGACAGGTTAGGTTTTCCTGTCCCGTTTTAATGACTTAACCCATCTGAGGTATGCTGGAAAATCTGTGGAACACCTGAGAAAAATACTCCTTTCAGACGGCTCAGCAAAAGAGGTGACATGTATAGTTTGAAACATTTAAATGTTATTGGAAAAGTGTTATGAGCGGTCAGGAGGATGTCCAGATATTACACTGGGAAAGAATTCCCATTGCATGGAGTGTACTTACAGGTTTGGATTCACTTCTGAGATGTGAAAGATAATATATATTTGGTGGGGAACAATTAGATATTGTAGAATGAAGATTCCTTGTTAGAATATGGAAGGTATTTAAATATGTGCTCTAAGGAAAGAATCTTTTTGGGGATGTCAGATTGTCTATACGAAGTGATTTTGTTTGTTGTTGTGATATGGATTTCAATGTCAAGGAAGAGGCTGTCACTTTTAATATAGGAAGAAGTGTCTTTCTGGAAACGGTGGGTGTTTTTGGATAATATATGCAAGATATGCCACTTCCCTGTAGCATGCACTGAAATAAAACCTCATGTTACCAGAATTCAAAGCATGAGTTACAAAGCAGTTGATGTGATTATGGGGCCCTATCAACAATTACTGTCCATCAATACACCCACTTCTAGGAAAACAAAACTAGCCATACATGGAATGAAACCATGCACATGAACCTGAGCTGTACGCCTTTGTAAAAAAATTTCTGTTATGATTGTTGACGAATACTTAATAACTGTCAAATCTGACTTATTTTCCCTCTTCTTCAATAGTCCTTAGCGCTTTTCTTCTCTTATTTTACTTTCATCATTCAATGATCAAATTCCTGTCTCGCGATTTCAATTTTTTACCCCGATCGCATTCCACCAAAAATACATGCTACACCATGATAGGAACACTGGAGAAACAAAAAGCATCTTGCAGTGAAAACTATCTTAAGATACAAACACCAAGACATTTTCTACCAGGTTCAGATTGAGATGAAAGCTTTTAATAATATTGCTTTAATTGTGGATTCTGGGCTGAGTGGATTATTGTATGCTCCCAGGAATAAACTGGCAGGGAGATCACCTGCACCCTTAACTCTATTTACAGCATACTAATGAAGAAATGCTTGAGCCTCCACAAGCTTTGTACTTGACGTGGGAGTCAACACTGCGTTCTGTGCTCACGTCCACTTGTATTTTAGTGCTGGGCATGCCTGTATTTAATTTAATTTAACTATCTATCTTTCCTAAATTGACCTAACTCTCCAAAATCTCAGCCCCACCACCTGAACACCTCAAACTTCAACCCCATACTCAACCTCAGGCTAAGCATTGGCCCTGGCTCCCACATAACCGATCTGCCTCCCCATGGACACGTAGCTCAATCTCCTCAGCCTGTTAGCCATATTAGGTCAATATGTGTTCCTGACCCAAGCCCACTCCCAGTCTTTCCCTCTCGAAACCAGGTCCAAACCAATTCCACTCCTGAACATATTCTGACCTTATGCTTCTGCTAACACCCAGCCCTATGTACATTCCTGTAGGTAATGGGCAAGGATTCACTTTGGAATTGTATTTCCACTTTGCCAATAAAACAATGGAATTGTAATTCCCCAAAACCAGCAAAAACAAAACCACTCTTTTGTGGTAGCAAACATGGAAACATCACCTACACTTTAGAAAATAAGAAACTGAATGGGGCCGAAAAGCAAAAGGATCTAGGGATACTGGTGAACAAATCATAAAAGTAGCATCGCAGGTCAGCAAAACAATTAAAAATGCTAACATGGCACTGGGATTTATTTCTGGGGGTATAAAATTTAAAAGTTGTAAAGTTATGTTAAACTTATATAGAATGGTGGCCAGGCTACACTTGGAGTACTGTGCACAGTTCTGGTCTCCATACTGTACAAAGGACATGGGAGCACTAGAGAAAGTTCTAAAAATATTTACAAGGATAGTACCAGAACTGAGAGATTACAGCTATCAGGAAAGATTGAACAGGTTGTGGCTTTTTCCTTTGGAAAAGAGACTTAGAGGTGACCAGATAGAAGTCTTTAAAATTAGAAATAGGTTGGATTGGGTAGATATGAAGAGAATGTTTTCATTTGTGGGAGAATCCAAAACCAGGCTCCATAAATACAAGCTATTAACTTTTATTAGTATTAAGTATTACTAATAAATCCAATAATTAACTAATGAGAAATTTGTTTACTCGGGGAGTGGTTCGAATGTGGAACTCGCTACCACAGGAGGTGGTTGAGGCAAATAGCTTAGATGTTTTCAAAGGAAACTAGACGAGTACATGAGAGAATAGAAAGATATGCTGGAAGCTTGAGATGAGGTGAATGGAATGGGAGGAGACTTACGTGGAGTATAAACACTAGCACAGACTAGTTGGACTGAATGGCTTGTCTCTGTGTTGTACGTTCTAGGAAATGATGCATGTGCTGTAATGGGTACCAGAGGGCCGAGCCTCAATGGGCTGAATGGCCGTGCTCCTTCTTTACTTTTTTCTTTATATTCTTACAATGGTGACGTTGCTGGTCTCAAATCACACAATTGCCTTTAAAAAGTGATTTTATACATGAAATCTTCAGAACCATGATTGTCTTTGTCTTTGCAAAGGACACATTTCAAGGCCAAATAATGTATTCAGCAGACCCTGGGAAAGCTCAATTTGAATCACCAGAATGGAGCACTTCTGTTCTACAAAGGAAATTTGAATGAAATAACCAAATAAACAGTGCTGCTGTTGTATCCCAGAGGTTGTCGACTTGTATCAATGGATGTGTTAGCTGTGCTGATTCTGTAAGTACTGCATGGCAGGAGAGTCATAAATGTAGCAGAAACATTTTTGTTTCAGGCTGTTTGCAGCATTTCCTTACTCTCCTGGTCCCTTTAACTCATCCCAGTGCACAAAATACAAGGGAAATAGAAAATGGAGAGATTTGATTTTGCTTTGGGGGAGCGGGCCCTTATTGAGATTTTGTTTGATATAATAATTCTCAGAATCGAGAAATATGTAGACTCAAGATGACGCTGAAAATCTATGTGGCAAGTGCAATCAAAAAATCAAAAAAAGTTAAAACCCATTTTTCCTTGTGCAAGGTGCCTTTCTAAAAAACAGCAACAATATTTGCTGAGGCTGGAATTTGAATGCAAGTCTTTGGTCTGCAATATTGTGTTCGCATTATAGCGCTATCAGGGTGTCCAAAGAACCTTGTGAGATCTGCTGGTAATTGAGTAGCACTGAACAGAGATTTAACTCATTCACTGCAATCTGGCATTGCCATCTGAATATTTATGACCTGGAAATTGCGAGTCCCTTGATTTGCTGCTGGAAGTGCTGAGCAGGGTTGCCCACTCTGTTTGGATGAATTCCTGGAAGTTTCATTATATGACCTCCCACCTTTCTGTCCAGTCAGCCTTTTCCCATCACCACTATTTTTATAACTAATAAACAAAAAGTGTTCAGGGAAAATGGAAAAACAGCAGTTTTAATGCTGCTATACTTTTTCTTGCGTCTGGGCGATTAATATTTAATTCCTGGAGACTCCCTTCTGAAGGGTTGACAACCCTAGTGCATAGGGGTGGGACATAAGTCTGTTGTCAAGGAAGCTGACCCCGTCATTTGTATAATGCTGGACAGAAAATGGTCAGGAGTCCCACCAGTAATAGGGTAGAGGCGCCCACGAAGGCACAGAAAACTTGGGGGTGTGAGCAGAAGAAGGCAGATTGTGACACCGATACGCTTAACAGTGAATATACTTACTTCTGAACGGGACATAACAGAAGTATTTGGGTGGAACAGAGAGCCAGCTATTGTTAGAGACAGTGAGTGTCTCTTAAATGAGATTTCTGAAGGGGATGAACATTTTGATGTTAAATTTAAAAAACGACAAACTATGCTCCAAGAGCATTCTGGAGGGATGAATCAGTAGTTGTTAGTGGAAACTTGCTAACAACAAGAACACTCCCTGCAATACAGAAAAAGTTTGAGGCCTGATCAGGGCATTCCAGGTAGTTAATCTGGCTTTCAAACCAATTAGTGTCTGATGCACAACTGATTTAACCATCTGTAATCACATCTGGCAGGCCATTTTTAACACTATTGAGCCTCATCCTCCTCTGCCAAAACTGGTACTGACGTAGGATCATTCTGGAGAGCGAAGATAATCCCTGGTTTATTTTATCCATTCCCAACCATCTCCTTAATCACCTCTAATTTGCCCTCTCCACCCTTCCCAGCAACAAGTATGAGGGTGGACATCTTGATCACTAAGATTGAAACCGTCTATTCTGCTGGTACTGATCACAATTCCCCTGGCAAACCAGATCAAACCTTCCACAAGATTCTCTCCTGCCCCAAGCTTGAACCTATGTTTCTATCTGCTTTCTTTCCAATCTCCCCTCAAGCCCTCTCTGAGTTCATCCTGTTCATCAGATCCAACTCCAGCTTCCAATCTCAATATCAGTCAACTAATGACCATCCAACTTCCCTTCCTGGTCCCCATGCCAGCTGAGATGGAAAATGCTTCCCCCTCATTGTCCTATCCCTTTCAAAACTGCTGTCATCACCTCTCCCCTCAAAAAAAATCCATGCTCTGCTCCTCTATTGTTGTAATGATCTCCAAACTCCCTTTCCCCACCAGTCCTAGAATGTGCGGTTGCCTTCCAAATCCATGCCCATCATTTCCACAACTTTAGGTTTGAATTTCTCCTGCCACGGCACTGAAATGACCCTAATCAAAGTCATTAACTATATTCTCTGTGATTTTGGCTGTGGTGTAATACCCCGAACCTCGCTGCAGCCTTTGGTACAGTTGACCACACCATCCACCTCCAACACCTCTCCTTTGCTGTCTAGCTCTTAAGGGACCACCAATGCTTGGTTCCACTCGTATCTGATGGTAACCAGATCATCTCCAGTAATAGTTTCTCTTCAAAACACTGCATCATGACTTTTGGAGTATCCCAAGGATTTATCCTTGGCCCCTCCTCCTACCCTTAATCTAGACGTTGCCACATTACATCAGCTGCAGCCATGGGGGTTCACAGATGACACCCAGCTCCTAAAAAAAAGCTTGTATTTTTACAGTGCCTTTTACAGCCTCAGGATGTCCCAAAGCACCTTACAACCAAGGAAGTATTTTTAAATTGCAGTCACTTTTGTAATGTAGGAAATATGGCAGCCAATTTGTGCAGACGAACAACAATGAGATAATGGCCAGATAATTTGCTTTTGTGATGTTGGTTGAGTGATAAATATTGGCCATGACAATGGGTAGAACTCCCCTACTCTTTGCTGAATAGTGCATAGGATCCTTTATGTCCACCTGGGAAGAGGCAGAAAAGGAAGCAAGGATGCAACCTAACCAGTCCTCTTCTGCCTGACCTATATGTGAAGAATTAATTCAAGTGAGATACCAGTAACTTCAACCCCAATTCCCCATTCACCAACAGTCCCACACTCCTTACCTTCTCTCTGTCACTGATCATCAGATTGTTCTCTTGGCCACAATGCAAAAATAAAAGTCAACACAATATTAACATTCCAAACCAAATTTAGAAATGAAATCAAGCCATATGGCTTGCAAAATTAAACTACTCACCCTTGTGCATGAACATTGTGCCTGTTTTCCATGTGCTAGTGCTCCCAAGCAGTACTACCCCAGTGGCTGCTGCAAGGCTGGTGGAAGGTTCAAGACTTTCAGTGCAGGAGACTGCAGACTTTCTGGCAGATTTCTCAATGTGCCAAGTACTTCATGGTGTCCACCCATCAGCCCTCTTCTATAGCCTGGCCCACCAAAGTCCTCAACTCTGCAGCAGAACTCGTGAGCAGCCTCACCCCTCCAATGAGTTGGCACTGCCCTATTTTTGCAATTTGGCAAATTTGATCCAAAATTGGCTTAGTGGCAGGAGACAGAGGGCAATGGTCGAGGGTTGTTTTGGCGAGTGGAAGCCTGTCACCAGTGGTGCACCGCAGGGATCGGTGCTGGGACCCTTGCTGTTTGTAGTGTACATTAATGATTTAGACGTGAATATAGGCGGTATGATCAGTAAGTTTGCAGATGACACGAAAATTGGTGGTGTTTTAAATAGTGAGGAGGAAAGCCTTAGATTACAGGATGATATAGATGGGCTGGTAAGATGGGCGGAGCAGTGGAAATGGAATTTAATTCTGAGAAGTGTGAGGTAATGCATTTTGGGAGGACTAACAAGGCAAGGGAATATACAATGGATGGTAGAACCCGAGGAAGTACAGAGGGTCAGAGGGACCTTGGTGCATATGTCCATAGATCACTGAAGGCAGCAGCACAGGTACATAAGGTGGTTAGGAAAGCATATGGGATATTTGCCTTTATTAGCCGAGGCATAGAATATAAGAGCAGGGAGGTTATGATGGAGCTGTATAAAACACTAATTAGGCCACAGTTGGAGTACTGTGTACAGTTCTGGGCACCACACTATAGGAAGGATGTGATTACACTGGAGAGGGTGCAGAGGAGATTCATCCGGATGTTGCTTGGCCTGCAGCATTTCAGCTAATGAAGAGAGACTGAAAAGGCTGGGGTTGTTTTCCTTAGAGCAGAGAAGGCTGAGGGGAGATATGATTGAGGTATACAAAATTATGAGGGGCATTGATAGGTTAGATGGGAAGAAATTTTTTCCATTAGCGGAGGGGTCAATAACCAGAGGGCATAGATTTAAGGTAAGGTGCAGGAGGCTTATAGGGGATTTGAGGAAAAATATTTTCACCCAGAGGGTGGTTGGAATCTGGAATGCATTGCCTGAAGAGGTGGTAGAGGCAGGAACCCTCACAACATTTAAGAAGTATTTAGATGAGCACTTGAAATGCCATAGCATACAAGGCAACGGGCCAAGTGCTGGAAAATGGGATTAGAATAGTTAGGTGCTTGATGGCCGGCACAGACACGATGGGCTGAAGGGTCTGTTTCTGTGCTGTATGACTATAAGACACTATGACTCTTTGATTCCCTGCCCTGGCTGCAGCACACTAAACTGAATTTTATTCTGACGATGGGTGTCCTGGTGGCAGGCTGGAAAGTGAGGGGAGACCCTGACTCAGTCCTCCGTCAGACCCCCATTGTAATTACGCAGCAGCAGGCAATTAACTGCCTGTTGTTGGGGTACCGTCCCTTTAAGGGATGAGCTCCCGCCTCCAAGAGCTGCTGGCCAATTGGAGGGCCGGCAGCTCTGCAGTACTGGCAGTGTCTCTGGGAGCAGTGGCATTGCCAGTACTGCAGGAGGCCTAAAGACAGGGCTAAATTGTGGCGAGTCGAAGAGACTTAGTAGTTGGCAGGAAAAAAGACAGAGGCGCAAGGGGAGAGCCAACTGTGCAACAGCCCCAACAAACAAATTTCTCTGCAGCACCTGTGGAAGAGCCTGTCACTCCAGAATTGGCCTTTATAGCCACTCCAGGCGCTGCTTCACAAACCACTGACCACCTCCAGGCGCGTATCCATTGTCTCTCGAGATAAGGAGGCCCAAAAGAAAAAGAAGGAGGCCTAAAGTACCAGAGTCTGGAGACCCCGGGAGAGGTAAGTGTGAGGTTGGGGGTCACTGGGGCCATTCAGGCAGGCCCCGTCAATGGTACTGGCAGGGGGCAGGGGGTGGTTCGTGAGGGTGTTGAGGGGTCTTCCTGGGGGAGCAGTGATTGCTGCCAGGGGGCCCTCTGGGGGCCCTGGATTGTCCACATCCCGCTAGGAGGCTGCCAGGTTTTATCTGGCGGTATCACCGCACAGCAGTGGGCCCCTCTGCCTTCAATTAACTTGAGGTGGAGGCAGGAAGAGGCCCTTAAGTGGCCATTAATTGGACTAAATTGGAAGGTGATGGTCACTCTACCCCCCTGCCTTCCCAGGCAATTTCATGGGCCCCACTGCCTCTGTTCCTGTTCTGAGGGGGGGCGCATAAAATTCAGTCCACTATTTTTGGATTCCACCTCTATCCTAGCCTTTAAGATACGTGCAGTGTTAGTATCTGAGCTGGTGGCTGCATGTGTGAAATCAAGCGTCTATGTATCTTCATCATTCTCTGCTTGGTTCTTCCTCCAATGCCTGGTGAGATTACACTACTTAGATATCTGAAAGGAAAAAGACACAAGGGAAAGGTAACGTTGCGGGGAAAGCAAAAGATGCATGCTTACACCATCTTCAGCTTATTAATCAGATATGATTGTGGGATGAGGGGGAAATGGGATGTGAAAAGGAGGATTAGGTACGAGCAAACAGTCATCTTCAATGATCACAGCCCTGATGCTGGCCACAGCTTCAGCAATGGCACGTCTGATAATGACCAGCATGGACTCACCCACATAGGTTAGAGCACGTAGCTACACCTCTCTCCCCATCTGGTTAATTCCTGCTGCCTTCAGTTATGCACCACCTTGCCCTCCAAGAGAGAGGGAAGTGTGTCAGTGTGCTGCAAACTGTTTGGATGATGTGTCTGCCATGGTTGAATAGCTGCCTGCATTACATTGCGATCCCTGCACCCATTTTCAGGGGGAGGGGGCTATCTGATTTAGCCCCCTTAACTGTCGCTGCTCTCTTCAACAATGCACAGGAAAAGATTGCTGGTACATCAAGCCTGCCCCACATCATGTTGGCTGGTGCATCATGATCAGACACACCCAACCTCCCCCTTCCCTCTCGCACTCTCTGTCTCTCTCTCCCCTCTCCCTGCCCTCATCCGTGCAGCCACGTAATCTCCTGGGACAAGCATAAACAGAGAAAACAATCAAGGGACAATAGGGAAAAGACTCCTCTCTGACCCCCTTGGGCACATAGACCAAGTGTTATCTATAAAGACACTTACCTTCTCTGCCTCAAGTCAAGAACAGCTCCAGCTCCATCTTGAAGGAAGTGAGTCAGCATCCGCCACACCAGCTGGCAATGTATTCTCACTAGTCTCTGGAAACTGCCTAACATCCAATCCATCCCTACTCTTACATAGATTAAACTTGTGTCACCTGGCCCTCTGCAGTCTGTTAAACTGCAATAATCTCTCAATGAGTACGCTATCTAGCCCTTTAATTATTTTATAGATATCTATCAGAAAATCCTACATTTCTATCTCACCATCCTTGGCAAGTTCCACTAGCTGCCTGTGCCCCAGTGAAATGCTCTTAAGAACTTCATCTTCATTTTCTTAATCTCTTCCAGACGTACATCTCCATAAATGTCCTCTACTCCTCTGACAGTGAAATACTCCTCATTAATTGGTCCCTGCGCTCTATCATAATGATTCACAAATCATTTAACGTAGCAATGCAGGTTAACAAAGTCAAGAAAAGTGCAAGCAAAGCACTTGGGTCCATTTCTATAGGAATAGAATTCAAAAGCAGGAAAGTTATGTTAAACTTATATAGAACCTTGCTGGGACCACACTTAGAATATTATCCACAGTTCTGGTCTTTTCCTACAAAAAGGATATGGCAGAAAGTACAAAATCTATTTACTGGGATGATACCAGAACTAAAAGTGTACAACTATCAGGAAAGATTGAACAGGCTGGAGTTCTTTTCTCTAGAACGGGGAACTGATAGAGGGTTTTAAAATTATGAAGGGGTTCACTAGGGTAGATGTAGAGAAGATATTTCCACTTGTTGGAGAGTCCAAAACTAGAAAACATTGATATAAGATATTACAGAGAATTTATAGCACAGAAACAGGCCATTCTGTCCAGCTAGTCTGTGCAAGTGTTTACGCTCCACAAGAGCCTACTCTCACATAACTACATTTAATCCCAGATGGGAATTTGTGAGAAAATTGCAGTTCCTCTCTCCACACTTCTCAGTCTCTCTACTTCCCCATTTTTAAGCACAAATGGGACAGTAGTAACACAAAAATCTTCCCTCATATGTTCTCTCTTTCCAAAAACATAAGTTTAATAATGCCTCCAACTTCTTAACTAACCTGTCGTTGGAGTAAGTTACAGGTTCCCATTTGTAACTTGGCCTCTAAGTAAACCCATCATCTATTTTAAGAATGCAGAGTGTTATAGACAGGTGGGAAATGATAGGGACGGTTTCCACTTTTCACCTCTCAACTGATCGAAGACAGTGTGTTTTATTTGAATTGTGTTTTGACCCTTGAGCATTTTAATGGTCAATAAACAGACAAATGACAGGTTTTCTCATAGGTTTAAAGAAAGATAAATATTTATTAAACAATACCTGAAAATATTCGCAACATCACCCACTGACACACACACACGTACACGCACACAAGAAAAGATAGAGAAATAAAAGATAGTATACATTTAGTCTGATGGTTTAAAAAAGAGTTCATTGCGAAATCTTGCTTGTTTCCCTGGGAGGAAGATATAAAAGCGGTGCAGGCCTGTTCTTTTTTCCTGGTTCACTGAAGTCAGACTTTGGAAAGTTTCAGGTGAATGGATACTTTGCTGCAGACTTCTTTGGTTAAATCTCAGTCACAGTTCAATGGCAAAAAAATCCTCTTACAATTTCTCTGCCTCTAGATAGTTTAAAGATGGTATTCTGGCAGGGTCCTTCTTCTTGCTGGGATGGGTCTCCCTTCCTTCTGGCTTCTGGCTTTCTGAACAGAAAATGTCTCATTATAAACTCCTTATCAGAGACTTGGCTTCCATCAGGTGACCCAAGTTTCTCTCCCATTGTGTTTTCATAAGTGATGTTTGATGGTGTGGCCTTGTTAGGCAAAGGGTTTGGATGTTGCTCATCTCTATGCCATCTTGATAAAATGGTGTTTTTCACACCCATTATCCTGAGTTTGAGGCTGGAGTCTCTATGTCTGCACAGTCATTGTTAGCCCAACTTGTTGAAGAGGTGTATCCATTAACACTGATTGGGTCATTTGCATTTCTAATGTTTTCTTCAACACTTCACCAGAAATGACGATTGGTTCAGGGTTTCAGCAGTTACCATGTGTATTCGCAGTACAGGAGACGTCACCTGACCTCTTCATCTTGTTTGACAGCAAAAGGTGTCTGTTTTGAGTTCAATTCATCAGTTAATTTTATAGTTCATAATTTCTCCTTGTGTGAGCATGACAAGAACAGTTACACTTTCTAGCATTAAAACGAGAAGCCAGCATTGTATAATGTTCCTGTTCTTTATCCCAGAGGATCCTTTGGCTTACCATGAGCAGCAACACAAACAGCAGCCTGGCTTTTCTGCTTCTGCACCAGCCAGCATGCTATTAAATTAATTTGGTGGAAAATCAGTAGGCTGGTGAGCATAGAAATGGGAACCCCTGGCCTGCATTTTTAGCATGCACAGACATTATACTCCAAAGCAATCTTAAAAATGGCTTCTGTTGAGAGGCCTCCATTGCAGATCTTCCTGGAGCTGCCATGCTCTCCAGGGTAGGCTGCAATGCTGAGAATCCATCAATGAAGGTACAGCAGGTGCAGGTTATAGATTCCTCCAATTGATCTTTTGCATAGTGTCAGATACTTTCCTCAGTGTCTTCATATATGTTTAAAACTCCACAAGAATCCTTCTTTTAGGAGCATCAGGTGTGAGATATGGGTCACCAGCCTTTCTAGGTGAGGTGCAATGTCTTCCGACTCTCCAGACAGTAACATTATCCTCCTAAACCCAGCTGTTTGATCATCTCTGTTTCATCAATGGGCTCCCCCTCATTACCCCATTTGTATGTCATTGGGCTGGTACTTGCGTGAGTGAAAGGCCTTAATCTTAAGTAGTGGAATTGGCTGGAATCAAAGGGGTCTACTACTTCTTTATTTCTCACTTCTTCTTTACTGCGGCACAGTGGCGCAGTGGTTAGCACCGCAGCCTCACAGCTCCAGCGACCCGGGTTCAATTCTGGGTACTGCCTGTGTGGAGTTTGCAAGTTCTCCCTGTGTCTGCGTGGGTTTCCTCCGGGTGCTCCGGTTTCCTCCCACATGCCAAAGACTTGCAGGTTGATAGGTAAATTGGCCATTATAAATTGCCCCTAGTATAGGTAGGTGGCGGGGAAATATAGGGACAGGTGGGGATGTGGTAGGAATATGGAATTAGTGTAGGATTAGTATAAATGGGTGGTTGATGGTCGGCACTGACTCGGTGGGCCGAAGGGCCTGTTTCAGTGCTGTATCTCTAAACTAAACTAAACTAGACATATGAGAGGAGGAAGTGAGGTTAGAATGGTTTGCTGAGGGGCTGAGTTGATAAAGCCGCTCAATATGAGGAATGACATGAGAGATTCATGATCTGTCCAGGTCAACAATAAGACAGTGATAGCATTCTTGACTCTATCAGAAGGTTGTTGTTCACACCCCACTCCAGGACTTGAACACCTAATCTAGGGTGATAATCCAGTGCAGTGCTGAGCGAGTGCTGCCTTGTTGGAGATTTTGGGGCATGATTGGATTGCTCTGGAAATAGAGGCTGGAATCACGATGCACAATCAACCTCCACCTGTTCAATGTATTGCAGGCAGCACGGCATCATTGTGTTGCCTGCTCATTACCACTCTTTCTGCATGCAGCCAGTGTTAGCCACCCTGTTGTTTGGCTGCACACATCACAGGGTCCTCAAAATCATAACTTGCAAGAACAACTTAAAGCTAGACTGCACTTACTAAAGGGGAGGTGCGTTGTGGCTGGAATAGGTTTCTGGGAGTCCTTTGTGAGCTGAATCTGATCAGGGAAAGAGAAAAGAATGGGCGAACATAGGAGAGCAGGGACATCCTGATACACTGACGCTGCTGCACTGGAGGTGTCGGTGAAGGAGGTAGAAAGGAGGAGAGACGTCCTGTAACCATAGGATGTCAGTAGGCTCTCCAGACACATGGTGAACAGACAGTGGGAGCAGATAGCTGTGCAGATCAATGTTAGGAGTCTAGCCCCAAGGACCTGGAGGCAGAGCCACCAAAAGTTTAATGATCTCACACAAATGGTCAAGGTCATATGTGCTGTACAACTGTACAACTAGCCTCAGCCTGTGCTTAAATCATCACACCCCAATCACTCACCTACCAACAATCTCTATCAATCAGAACTCATACCTAACATTAATATGCTTCACCTCATCCTCACACAATTAGCACTGCTGCAAGCCTCACCACGCATCTCACAGTTTGCACACACTATTAACTATTCAGTCATGACAGCCACACCAACGAAACACATGGTAACACACTCACTGACTCATGTCCCTCTCTTTTGCAGGACAAGGTGGCGCACAACTGGAGGCAGCAGAACTAACTCTGCTCCCTTCTATTGCGGAGAGAGGGCAGAATGTCAGTGATTGTGTTGCACTGTGTTTGGATGATGTCCTTGATGTTGCAGATGAATAGCTGGAGGTATGTGGAAGCAGCGAGAGGTGGGTGAGAGGTTGGCATCATTGGAATCTGTGTGAAGGTGAGGTGAAGTAGCTGGATGTTAGGAGCGATTCCTGAGTGCCAGGGACTGCTGATGGGTGAGTGATGTGGGTGTAGTGTAGTCAGCAGTGTGAGACATTGGTGAGGCACTGGGCAGGAAATATCATGTGAAGATGCATTCAATGATTTTGATCACCCGCGTGAAACCTCTTGTGGCACTGCTACCAGGTCCTCAGGGCCAGACTTCTTGCATTGACCTCCTTGGCCACCTGCTCCCAATCCCTATCTGAGGGTTATCCTTGAGACTCCCCTGGCCCCCACCCCCAGAAACATGGCCTCTCTCCTCTTGTCCACCTTCACCAGTAATTGCGTCTGTGAATCTAGGGGCCCTCTCTCTTCCATGGTGCTCCATTTGTGCAGTTCTTACTTGCAGCCAGTGTCAGTGCAGGCAGCCAGCAGCAGCTCCCTTCCACTGAGTGCAGCTCCTGTTTAAGAAGGACAGGCTGCCTTTAAGAGGAGCAGGCTAACTGCACCATGTGCTATCAACGCATGCTGCTCGGGCCCCTGCTGAGTGCTCAGGCAGCCAGCAGTGTGGGCCTCACTCAGACCAATGCTACAGTCAGGTAAATGAGGAGGTGGCATCAAGTATGTGTGATGCTTTCCTCCATGGCAACACAGATGGGCAGGTCGCAAACCATGACCTCCATGATTCCCATGCCCAGAAATGGTCATAAATAACGTTTAGTCCTGAAAGTCATCAGGACTTAGATGGTAAATAAAAAAAATTAGATATGCTGATTTGAGGAGGTGAGAATGATCTGACATTTGATTTCAGTGCATTGGTTACTTTGTGTGACAATTCACCAGAATTAAAGTATTGTGATAAAAATAAAAGAGAAAGTATCAACAGCTGCACCGACTGTTCTAGTAGCCTTTTGGATTTCTCTGAGTTCCAAGA
Source organism: Heterodontus francisci (assembly GCF_036365525.1). Classification (NCBI taxonomy): domain Eukaryota; kingdom Metazoa; phylum Chordata; class Chondrichthyes; order Heterodontiformes; family Heterodontidae; genus Heterodontus; species Heterodontus francisci. The sequence continues at coordinate 31,529,110 of NC_090378.1, read as the reverse complement.
TTAAATCTGTTTCTTGGAACTAATCTCAAGAAAAGCTTCCTTGTGTTGAGTACGTTAAGATTATCTCATTATTTTCCTGTAAATTTACATGCAGTACATGTAATTTTTTGCCTTTATATTTTCTTTGTGTAAGATAATAGTTAAATTTCTCTTTTTGTATATTTATATGTGATAAATTGAGTTCCTTTTTTATGCTTTCATTTAAAAAAGAATCATAAACATAAAGCACACTGAAAGGACAACCTCATTAACACAAAAAGGTGAAAAATACAATGGAAAAACAGATAAGTTAAGAGATTTTAGTGCAGTAAACATAGCCATGGAAACCATGGCAGATTTCAATTTGTGTTCCATCTCCAGCCTTGCATTAAGCTACAATAAGATCATGGGCACAGCTAATTCCTACTTAAGGTGGTGCACAATTTAAGATTCCTAGTATGGCTTAAGTGGCCATTGCAACTCAGAGTCACCGGAGTCAAGCAATGTCCAGATTCCACACAATCATCCAGCAGTGCTGGTTCAGCTGGTCTCATGCCTCAAATGTTTCTCTTGATTGAGAAATTGAATTATTCATTAAACTGCAAATGGAATAGGAATTTAAACTGTCCTGATTGTCAATGGCTTAAAAGCAAAGCAGAAGGGACAGTAAAGAGAGCAGAAAATGTCTCAGCAGCAGGGAGTCCATCCTGCAGCCTGAGAGACACATACAACCCTTGGTTCCCTGATAATCCAGCCTGAAAACCCGGCAAGTATGCTCTTATTTTGTTTTCATTTGCTTATTTGCTCATTTGGGCTGTTGTTTGGGTTTGAAGGTTTGGAAATGGCTATTTTTGTGGAGCTTCATTGGTGAATATATCCTAATCAAAACATTCTTCCATCATCACCAGCACCCTGCTCCCTTCCCCTAGTAACTTCACATGAAAGCATAGGAGATGCCACACCTGCCCTTTCACCTCCTCCTTTCTCATCATCCAGGGCCTCCATTACTCCTTTCAGGTGAAACAGGGATTTACTTGCACTTCCAACAACCTAGTATACTATGTGCACTGCTCACAATGTGTTCTTCTCTACATAGAATCATATAGGTTCTTGAGCCTATCGTGCCTGTGTTCTATCGCAATAGCACTGCACATTTTTTCTTCGCCAGTATTTATCCAATTCCCTATTGAATGTTATTATTAAATTTGCTTTCTTCACCCTTTCAGACAGTGCATTCCAGATCATAACAACTTGCTGTGTAAAACAATTTCTCCCCACCTCCTCTCTAGTTCTTTTTCCAACTATCTTAAATCTGTGTCTTTTGGTTAACAACTCTCCTACCAACGTAACCAGTTTCTCCTTATTTCTTCCATCAAAATCCTTCATCATTTTCAACACCTCTATTAAATCTCCCCTTAACTTTCTCTGCTCTAAGGAGAACAATCCCAGCTTCACTAGTCTCTATATAACAGAAGTCCCTCATCCTTGATATTTTTCTAGGAAATCACCCTTTCACCTTCTCCAAGGCCTTCCTATCCTTCTTAAAATGCAGTGCCCAGAATTTGACACAAGACTCCAGCTGAGGGCTAACCAATGATCTCTAAAGATTAGATAACTTTCTTGCTTTTGTTCTCAATGCCTCCATTTATAAAACCAAGGATCTCATAGGCATTTTTAACAACATAATCAATTTATCCAGCCACCTTCAAAGATAGAATCCCAGCATTTTCTGTTTCTGCACACCTTTTAAAATTGTGCTATTTAGTTCATATTGCCTCTCCTCATTCTTCCTTCCAAAATGCATCACTTCACACTTCTCTGCATCAAATTCCATGTACGTGTCTGCCTATGTCACCAGTCTATCTATGCCATCCTGAAGTCTGCTACTACACTCACATTTCCAAATTATGTGTCATTTACAAATTTTGAAATTAAGCCTTCTGTCCAAGTCCAGGTCATTAAGATATATATCAAAAAGAGCACTGATCCTAATACTGACCGTTTTTAAAATTCATTCATGGGATGTGGGCATCAGTGGCTAGGCCAGCATTTATTGCCCATCCCTAATTGCCCTTCAGAAGGTGGTGCTGAGCTGCCTTCTTGAACCGCTGCAGTCCATGTCAAGTAGGTACACCCACAGTGCTGATTGGAAGGGAGTTCCAGGATTTTAACCCAGCGACAGTGAAGGAACGGCGATATAGTTCCAAGTCAGGATGGTGTGAGACTTAGAGGGGAACTTGCAGGTGGTGGTGTTCCCATGAATTTGCTGCCCTTGTCCTTCTAGGTGGTAGAGGTCACGGGTTTGGAAGGTGCTGTCTAAGGAGCCTTGGTGTGTTGCAACAGTGCATCTTGTAGATGGTACACACTGCTGCCACTGTGCTTGTCGGTGGTGGAGGGTGTGAATGTTTGTGGGTGGGGTGCCAATCAAGCAGGTTACTTTGTCCTGAATGGTGTCAAGCTTCTTGAGTGTTGTTGAAGCTGCACCCATCCAGGCAATTGGAGAGTATTCCATCACACTCCTGACTTGTGCCTTGTAGATGGTAGACAGGTTTTGGGGAGTCGGGAGATGAGTTACTCGCCACAGGATTCCTAGCCTCTGACCTGCTCTTGTAGCCATGGTATTTATATGACGACTCCAGTTCAGGTTCTGGTCAATGGTAGCCCCTAGGATGTTGATAGTGGGGGATTCAGCGATGGTAATGCCATTGAACGAAAAGGGGAGATAGTTAGATTCTCTCTTGTTGGAGATGATCATTGCCTGGCACCTGGACACAGGGAGGAGTGGGCCTTATTTTTAAAGGACAAGTGACAGCCATTGCTGTGATTGCCATTCATCTTAATAATGGAAGAAGCTAAGCAGAGGGCATTGGGTAGGTAGGGCCCCCGTGCCAGGGCATCCCCCTGTTTTTCTGAGGCCTCACTTGAGGTGCTGCTGGAGGCGGCAACAGTATGGAGATGCACCCTGTTCCCTGCCAGCAGCACGTGAAAGGCTCAGCAGCAGAAGAGTGGTAAGGAGGAACTGGGCTTAGCGCAGGAAACATTTCAATGACCTGCTTAGGTCTGGAAAGGTGAAAGCAAAGATAGACCCAGATGGCAGGCCTCCTGGTCAGCAGTCAAAGGAATGCAAAAGTGAGAGGCATCCTGAGGGTACATCGGGTTCGCCTGACCATAGGACAGATGTGTGCTCAGCAGCACTGATGACCCATAAGCATAGTTCATTATCTCAGTGCTATTGAACAGTAGGCTACAGTGAAGATTGCAACATCATATGCTAATGAAAGCAGCAAGTGGTAATAGGACAATGCCTTTCTCAAACGGCATCTCAAACGGGCAGCCATAAAGGCGGGGCTAAAGTGTGGCGAGTCGAAGAGACTTAGCAGTTGGCAGGAAAAAAGACAGAGGCGCAAGGGGAGAGCCAACTGTGTAATAGCCCCGACAAACAAATTTTTCTGCAGCACCTGTGGAAGAGCCTGTCACTCTAGAATTGGCCTTTGTAGCCACTTCAGGCGCTGCTCCACACACCACTGACCACCTCCAGGCGCTTACCCATTGTCTCTCGAGATAAGGAGGCCAAAGAAGATCTTTCTTTACCTTGAAGGCCAAGTGGGAGAACAGCGCCAGGGAGAGTGTGAGGGCATGATTGGACAGTGAAGTCCCCCTGGCTCACATCATTGATGCATTTCGAGGGGAGCTGGCCCTTTATCTGGCCAGAGTGGCAAGATGTTGGAGATGAAAGCAGGGTGAAAAGATCTCCATCCCCAGGTTCAGAGGATACATGCCAATCCTCCTGGTGCAACGAGCTGTCAATGTAGAAGCTGTCATCTCATTATTTCAAGGTGCAGAAGCATCTGTTGATTGTCCCGATCTCTCATGAACACCTTCTCTTACGGCTCCCAAAGGGCCCGCTGCAGAGAGGGAGGTGTTAAGACACCACCAACATGTCCTGGAGGAGTCAGAGGAGGAAAACACCTCAGAGCCTGCACTGTCACATCTTTCTTGTGCACCTTCCACCAGTGTAGACTCTCGCACCTCTGTGGTTCCTCATGCGTTATTAGAATGGGTCCACATCACATCAGAGCTGGAGGATTCAGGGGAGACAGAGTCTGCTGTGGCCAGTCCCACTCGGAGGATGGAGGACAGGCACAGCCTTGCTCAGCAGGGTGGAGATGCAGAGCCTCAGGAGAACCAGAACCTGAGGCACTGCAGAGTCATGGGATGAGGATGGAGCAGTCCATTCATCTCATGTAGTCCACAATGTCTCAGGAACAGCGCACTGACACGCACAGGATGCATGCCACAGTTTGTAGCATTGACTGGTCAGTGGGGCAAATGGTGTAATGAAGCATCGAGTGGATGGCAGTTGCGCCCCAGCTGGTGATTCCCTCTAGCGATCAAGGACACCAAGAAAGGGCTGAGGTAGTGACAGATGGTGATGAGGGGGCCACCCCTAACGGGGCTCCATCATCATCATCCACCTCCATGGCCCCTCTAATGGGTGAAACGAAGCACCCTGTGACTGAGGCTGCCCCTGCAGTGATGCTGGTGCAGCAGCCTCCCCTGGCGAGGCTGACTGCCATGGGCATCTCAGTCCCAGGCAAGCTCTAGTGAGCAGTCTGCTTCCACCATGTCCTCAACCACAGGGAGAGCAATTCATATATGAGTGGCCATGAGCACAGGCCACTGCATCCGTGATGTCCCTTTGTGGGTCACTTGGGTGGTTCTGTTGTACGCAACATCAAACTGTTACATGATAAAGCACTGGGCATATTGTTGCACTAAGGCAGACTTGTGTGTTTTCATTTCATCATGGTGAAATTCAAAACTGGTCCTTAACAAGCTGACAACAAGCTTGTTAAGAGGCTTAACTGGCCATTTATCGACCTTGGGAGGGTTACCTCTTCTGGCTTTCGGAACCTTTTAAACTTTGAGCGTGTCAATCTCTTGCTGGAAACCAGCACGTCGACCCGAGGGGTGGGATTAAGCAACCATCCACCCCTCCATTCCTGCCCCCTTATTTAAATAAAAATCCCGCCATTCAGATCTAATCAGCCCTTTGTGTAATAAACTGGTTTTCTAGCTTTCTGTGTAATTGCATTCTCCACATAAAATCAACTCATCCTTTTTTTTGTGCTGTATGTTTAATCTTCTTGCTGTTTATTTATGCAACACATTCATTCAGGTTATCATTAATATAAAAATATGTGGGTCTTTTGGAGAGTTTCACAAGTTGTCTTTTTAGTGTTTATAAAAAGAAAATCTGAAAAAAATTGAACTCCACAAAGTGGGGTCATTCAGAGAAAATCAGGAAAACATATTTTTGATTTGGAGAAGTCATTTGAAAGTCAAGAAAATAAGCAAGAGGCTAAAAAGAGGAATAATTAAGCAAAATGATAATCGACAATTATTTACACAGATCATGGACACTTTACTTAGCACCTCATTGCCAGGTTTAAAAAGTTCCAACACCATCCAAGTTGAAACAAACCCTGCATAATAGAAACACACCAAAAAAGTGTCAGGCAATGGCCATCTCCAACAAAACAGAATCTAACCATCTCTTCTTGACATTCAGTAGTATTACCATCACTGAATCCACACCATCAACATTCTGGGGGTTATCATTACCAGAAACGTAATTGAATCAGACACGTAGATACTGTGGCTACAAGAGCAGATCAGAAGCTGGGAATTCTGCAGCAAGTAACTCACCTCCTGACTCCCCAGAGCTTGTCCACCATCTACAAGGCACAAGTCAGGAGTGTGATGGAATACTCTTCACTTGCCTGGAATGGTGCAGCTCCAACAATAGTCAAGAAACTTGACACCATCCAGGAAAATGCAGCCCACCATGATTGGCACCCCATCCACCACCTTCAAATTCACTCCCTCCACCACCGATGCACAGTGGCAGCAGTGTGTACCATACACAAGATGCACTGCAGCAACTCGACAAGGTTCCTTCGACAGCACCTTCCAAACCCATTACCTCTACTACCTAGAAAGCCAACACCTGCAAGTTCCCCTCCATGCCACAGACCATTCTGTGTTGGAAATATATTGCTTTTCCTCCACTATCACTGGGTCAAAATCCTGGAACTCTCTCCTTTACAATGGGTATACCAATGGACTGCAGCAGTTTAAGTAAACGGCTCAACATCATCTGCTCAAGGGCAATTAGGGATGGGCTATAAATACTGGATATTGTGCTGGAGCCAAGGCTCCCGGTGCCGGGCTGAAAAGGCGGGGGAAAGCCCGCCTTGGTCTTTCTGCGTTCCCCGTACCATTCCCTCCCCCCCCCCAGCAAAGTGATCCTTCGGTTTTTTAACTTCTAAGTTTCGTGAGCCAGGATCCCCGTCCTTTAAAGACAGGGATCCCGCCTCCAAGAGCTGCCAGCCAGTCACAGGCCGGCAACTCAGCAGCGCCACTGGGAGCAGTGGTCACTTCTGGTACTGCGGAGGCCTCGGACCCAGGCACAGCAGTGGTAACCCGGACCAGGGGTTGGTGAGGTGGGGTCGCCGGGGCCAGTCCAGAAAGACCCAGCGACGGGGAGCTGTGGGGGTGGTCGTGCAGGCCAGAATTGGCCCATGAAGGTGGGACTGCCCCCAAGCCTGCAGGGAGGGCATCTCGTGTTCCAAGGCGTCCTCAATGCAGCAGAGGTACCCCCCGCCGCTGGTAAGATCCCAACTGCGGCAGGAAGAGGCCCTTAATTGGCCGATAATAGGCCACTGAAGGGCTTCAATTGGCCTCTGGGCAGGAAGGCCATCGTCGGCCTATCCCACACCCGGAAAGATTGCTTGATGATGGGGAAGCGATGGGCCCTTGCAATACTCTGTGTACCCCAGCCTCTGACCCCGCCTCAGGGGCCACATAAAATCTTGACCAAAAGTTTCGTTTTTTCCCCCATAGTCTCTGCTTAAACTCATTTGCATATCGCTGAATGCAAAATCTGTCATAAACCAATGCAATCAGGCAGTGTTTTAAAATGTAATTTAAAAGAAATTTGCTTTCAAAAATATTCTCTGATAGATTTAAGAAAGGTAACATCGTAATGTTCAATTAATACAGTTGAAAATGGGTTTATCACAAAAAACAAGCATTTGACATCACTGCCAATCCATCCACCCACCTGAGAGTAACCCAATTTAAAATGATTGAAATAAAAGCAAAATACTGCGGATGCTGGAAATCTGAAATAAAAACAAGAAATGCTGGAATCACTCAGCAGGTCTGGCAGCATCTGTGGAAAGAGAAGCAGAGTTAACGTTTCGGGTCAGTGACTCTTCATCGGAACTCGATTGAAATGATTGAAAATGGGTTTTAAAAGATATGTAAAAGTATTTTCTATTAGATTGGGGCACAGTAGACCATTCCTTAATAAAGTAAAATAAAATTTCAAAACTTTTGAAATTGAACATATTAGTCTCCGTGCACCCAAAAGTTTCTGCTTAATTCTTGGAGGCTCCTTGAAGGCCGAAAATGACGTCATTAGCGGAAACCCCCAATGGTGATTAATTCACCTTGGGAGCACGTCAGTTTTGTGGGTCGGGACTGCTTCTAACATGATTTATTGTAAGCTCGTGCAAAGGATAGTGGAAACTTGAGTTGCACTGAATGCAATTTGTGCTTTAAATTCCGCAGTCTTTAAATTGGTTATGTCGATTTCAGTGGAGTTGCGCTGAAAAAAAAAGCGTAATTCAGGGGAAACTCTATGCCTATTTGTTTTAATAAACTAATAGACCTGCAAGTATATTTCTAGACACTGTTGACTCTCGGGATTTGACATGATTCATCAGCACATTTTCGTCAGTTAATTGATTGTTAAAAACACATCGACTGGAAGCCTGAGATCTTGAATGGAACTATTTTCATGCCGAGGTGAGCCCAAGCTGTCAGAGATCATCGTGGCTCAGTCATACTTGTGCAAGTAAACACTTCATCATAATTCCACAGTAGTACTTCAGCCGTAACTGGTTCTTCATATTCTAATTCCTGACATTTGTACTAAAAGCATTTCTGAACCTATAAGATGCTTCAGCCACTTTGATGCCCCTTCTGATCAGAACCATCAGCTCATTCATTCATCACTGAAAGAGACTAAGAGAACATCTGCTGCTTAAACTCAGTGCGCACCTCAATTTGCTACTGAATTTAATGCTAAAACTCAGGTCCCTAGATGCACATGTTTGTTGGAACCTGATTTTCAGTGCAAAGGGTAATGTTTTGAAAATGGCATTGTGCATTTTGTCCACTTGAGGCGACCATACACACAGACATGAGCAGAGGCAGATGGAAAAAGAAAGTTTAATAATAAAGGAATCCATATTCCCAGCGGCATGCAACAATTCTGTGTCTCTTACGAACTCTGGCTGAATCGAAGTCCCAAGAACATCACACAAAGAGCAGAAAAACTACATGGAAAATTTTGGTGATTGTCAACCAATGTTTTTAAAACAATCAGCTTTTACCATTCCCATCTACTCTAATATTCTGCTCTGGCAAAAATTAATGATCTAAAATGTTAACTCTTCCCCAGCATCTACAGTATTTTACATTTGTTCTGTAATATTTCGTACCATCTTCCTTTTGAACTTATTACATATGATGCTTCTAATTATCCTTCTGTATAACTACATGCTGTACCTCTGGTCATTCGTTTTGCATTTATATGATCAACATCTAATCATCCATTCTGAACATACTTACAAGTTAATGATGTTTCTTATACTGTATTTTACAGGTGTGTTTTGCAGTGTGTGTATTTACATACTGCACCTTTAACATAGGTGGCTATTGTAATTTACTCTTCATTTATACATTACACACAGGGAGGTGAAAATTGACTACACTTCAAAAGTACTTCATTGGTTGTAAAGCGCTTTGAGATGCCCAGTGGTCGTTAAAAGCGTTATATAAATACAAGACTTTCCTTTTTTAAGCAAAAAATGGGAGATTCCCTGTTTTCCTCTGCAATTGTCAGCTCACCAGTAAAAATACATCCTGGAAAACTGCGCATTTCAAAGCTACATTATTTCATAATTTTTATTGACCCTTCTGCTCAGTTTCTGATGTAGGTTTCTATCAGTCTCATTTATCAGTAAGTTGATGCCATGCTACCTGATGAGTGTCTGATTCATATTTCAATTGATCCAGAATATTAAAGTATGCTGTAGATTTTTGACATTCCAGCCAATAAGGTTCTGTGATGTTGATTCTATTAATGCACGTGATCAGTATCTCCGATAGGTCTTTACTGGCACGGTTGGCCAATGATTAGCATAAATGCCTTTTGCCTGGCTTGTCAGTGTTGAATGTACATTTCAATTGACCCCTCTGATCAGTTGCCAAATTTAGATGACAATTGTCCTAGTTGATTATTGTAGGATGCAGAATGCAATTGATTCAGCTACGCAACCTTGGATAACTGTTCGATCAGTGTCAGTGATGTGGATTTCTCTAAAGCTCATTAAGAAGTGTTTGATGTTGTAATTTTTAATGTTTGTAATGCATAATCCTATTCAGTCTTTTAATAAAAATTCAATATTGACTATTATCGATCTGGCTGATCTTATATAAACGTTATACTTGCCCAATTGATCAATATCCAATAGAAGTCAGTGAAACTATTTGTAATAAAACACAGTTAGTATGAAATTCTACTCTGTACTTCTTTAGCTTATTTGTTAAACTATTTAAAGCAAAAACAGGGTTAACAAATACATTAAAACAGCATCCAGAGGAATTTCACAGCATAGACGAAAGTGTTTGTTTCAAATCCCACTGAGAGCAATTTCACCCTCCCAAATTGTCTAATAAATTTCAGTCGGACTGATTAATGTTTGCACTTTCTATTTATAGCTCTGATCAATATTCATGCAGTCTCGTCCTATTAGGTTCCCATTAGCAGCTATGGCCAGTGCCTGTGTATAGACTTCTATTCATGCTGCTGATTAATTTCCTAATGTAGATTTTAACAGATGCGGATTTCTGTAGATCAGCTATTTGACGGTCATTCCTATTCACTCTTCAATCTGCTTTTGTGATGATGCATTTCGTTGAGTCCCCTATGGTCAAGATCTGTGATATGGATTTAATGATCCAACTATCTGTAGTTCCATGTAGATATTTACTGATCTGGTAGATTATTATCTGATCAAGATTTGAATATACTTTCTAAAATGAAAGCCTAAAGAAGGAAAGACATCGGAGGCAATTTTTGTCGAATACTCCAGGCTCCAAAGCGCCTCCAAAGTGGCAAAGGTGGGGTGTAAAACTGTAATGCCAGTTTAGCCTGCATTTAGCACTTGATGCCACTTTTGTAAAGGAGTTGAAGCCTGCACTAGGACTGGCCACCCCCAGGATTGTTAAACAGCTGATTGCCACTTAAAATGCCTGCGAGCACTCATTAAAAAGAGGGTGCTCGGCATTTTGGTGGCTAGCACTTGTCCTAACACCCACTTCTAATAGGGACAAGCTGTTTGGGAGTAAACTAAACATCAATGTCAATTTGAAGCACTATTTAAAGGGATACTCAACACCTAATGGGATACTCACCATTTCTTGCTTATTGCTGTTGGAGCAGTGAAGTGGACCCTCTGAAACACATTGGGAGACTTTCTGGGATACTTTCACCAAGGCTCAAGCAATATTTATTTCAGAAATTCTCTGAGAACTTCACCTAAAAAGGGTAAGTGCTACTCATCTTATTGGAACGCTTGATGGTGTGACCAGGAGAAAGGGACTGCTTGGTCTGCTAGGGGACCCCTTGGACTGGACAAGGAATGGGAAGAGGATGAGGCCAAGCAGAGCAGCACCAGCTGCTGCAGGACAGGGACAGCAGGACCAGGAAGACAAGGTGGAATCCTTCCCCTCTCCTCTGGACCTCGTCCACACGGATCTCCAGTCTGAGAACCTGGGCATCCTTCCCTTGGTCTCTGAGCCATCCTACAATACACTGCTGTGTGCCAGCCACACTCCACATTTTCAGTAGAACTGGGTGTGAGGAGCCAACTTTATCTCACCATCACCTCTCTTGACTCCTTCATTATCTCTACTGATTGTCAGATATCTAGTACTGGATCAGCAGAAATTTCCTCCAACCGCATTTGATAAAACTGAAGCCATTGTCTTTGGTCCCCACCGCAAACTCTTCTCACTTGCCACTGACTTCATCCCTCTACCTGGTAAATGTCTGTGGCTGAACCAGACTGCTCACAATCTTGGTGTCATATTTGACCCCGATACGAACTTTTAACCGCATATCTGCGGTATCACTAAGACTGCCTATTTCCACCACTGTAACATTGCTCGACTCTACCACTGTCTCAATTCTTCTGCTGCTGAAACTCTCATCCATGCCTCTTTTACCTCCAGACTTGGTTATTCTATTGCATCATGGCTGGCTTCTCCCATTCTAACCTCTGTAACCTTGAGCTCATCCAAACTCTGCTCCCCATGTCCTGATGCGCACCAAAACCTATTCGCCCATCACCCCTGTGCTCACTGACCTACACTGGCTCCCAGTTAAGCAATGCCTTAATTTTAAAATTCTAATCCTTGTTTTTGGGTCCATCTGATCCCTCCCTATTCCTGTAACCTCCTCCAGCCCTGTAATCCTCTGAGATATCCAGGCTCCTCTAATTTCGGCCTCTAAAGCATCCCCAATTTTAATCGCTCCACCATTGGTGACTGTGCCTTCAGTTGCCTAGGCCCTACGCTCTGGAATTCCCTCCCTAAACCTCTCAGTCTCTCTACTTTGCTTTCCTTTTTTAAGACACTCCTTCAAACCTATCTCTTTGACCAAGTTTTGGTCATCTGACCTATATCTCCTTATGTGACTCAGTGCCATATTTTGTTTTATAATGCTCCTGTGAAGCACCTTGTGATGTTTTACTACATTAAAGGCGCTATATAAAAACAAGTTGTTAATGTTGTTGAGCCAACATATACTGCTGCACGTAAATTGCATCTGATCAGCACTTGAATGCGAAACCTGCAATTTTCTGGTTTAACACCTCCAGGCAAGTTCAAATTGTGCTAATCAACAATTAGGACCAAGATTGTGTGTGAAATCCAGATTTTCAAACAGGCTAGTCTTATTAGCACTGAATCCATTTAGTGCCTGTTGTCACCTTTTGGCTAAAATAAACCCCTTTCATGACCTGAGGATATTCAAAAGTGCTTTACAACAAATTCAGTACATTTAAAGTGTCTTCTTTGTCCTCCTTGTCTCGGGAGACAATGGAGGTGGTCAGTGGTTTGTGAAGCAGCGCCTGGAGTGGCTATAAAGGCCAATTCTAGAGTGACAGGCTCTTCCACAGGTGCTGCAGATAAAATTGTTTGTCGGGGCTGTTACACAGTTGGCTCTCCCCTTGCGCCTCTGTCTTTTTTCCTGCCAAATACTAAGTCTCTTCGTCTCGCCACACTTTAGCCCCGTCTTTATGGCTGCCCGCCAGCTCTGGCGAACGCTGGCAACTGACTCCCACGACTTGTGATCAATGTCACAGGATTTCATGTCGCGTTTGCAGACGTCTTTAAAGCGGAGACATAGATGGCCGGTGGGTCTGATACCAGTGGCGAGCTCGCTGTACAATGTGTCTTTGGGGATCCTGCCATCTTCCATGCGGCTCACATGGCCAAGCCATCTCAAGCACCGCTGACTCAGTAGTGTGTATAAGCTGGGGGTGTTGGCCGCCTCGAGGACTTCTGTGTTGGAGATACGGTCCTGCCACCTGATGCCAAGTATTCTCCAGAGGCAGCGAAGATGGAATGAATTGAGATGTCGCTCTTGGCTGACATACGTTGTCCAGGCCTCGCTGCCATAGAGCAAGGTACTGAGGACACAGGCCTGATACACTCGGACTTTTGTGTTCCGTGTCAGTGCGCCATTTTCCCACACTCTCTTGGCCAGTCTGGACATAGCAGTGGAAGCCTTTCCCATGCGCTTGTTGATTTCTGCATCGAGAGACAGGTTACTGGTGATAGTTGAGCCTAGGTAGGTGAACTCTTGAACCACTTCCAGAGCGTGGTCGCCAATATTGATGGATGGAGCATTTCTGACGTCCTGCCCCATGATGTTCGTTTTCTTGAGGCTGATGCTTAGGCCAAATTCATTGCAGGCAGCCGCAAACCTGTCGATGAGACTCTGCAGGCACTCTTCAGTGTGAGATGTTAAAGCAGCATCGTCAGCAAAGAGGAGTTCCCTGATGAGGACTTTCCGTACTTTGGACTTCGCTCTTAGACGGGCAAGGTTGAACAACCTGCCCCCTGATCTTGTGTGGAGGAAAATTCCTTCTTCAGAGGACTTGAACGCATGTGAAAGCAGCAGGGAGAAGAAAATCCCAAAAAGTGTGGGTGCGAGAACAGATTTGAAGTGTAGTCACGGTTATAATGTCAGAAATGCAGCTGAATAAATTGCCCACAGTAAGGTCCCACAAACAGTAATGTGATAAGGACCAGATTGAAAGATGGCAGACCTTGAGCTGACCTACCAGCCTTCGAGAGGTAGGCCAGTAAAATCATGGGGAGCCACACGGGACCAGCACCCTGATGCTGTCCTGCTGTCGGGGCATTTTACTGCCAGCAGACTGGAAGCAGACTATTTCCATACTCTAAGGCCCAATTAGGGGCCATTTACACTGCCTTGGACATCTTGCCAATGGCAGGTTGACCCACACCACCCCCCCCCCTCCCCCCCGCCATGTGAAGAGGCCACCAGTTAAATGGAGGTGGTCTCCTAGTGGCAGCCCGTGGGAGAGGAATGTTTTATGCAACAAAGAAGGGGCCGTGAGCAAGGAAGGCAGCCCCAACAATTTGCCCAGAGGGTTTCCCCTCCAGCACTCGGCCCTTTGATTATTTAAACTTTTTTCTTCACCTACCTGTTGTAGGCCTCAGGTCTCCTGCCTGCCTCAGCAGTGACCGCCTCTCCCAGTGATGCTGTTGAGGCTGCTGAGCTGTCTGCCCTCTGATTGGGCCAGCAGGTCTTGAGGGCGGGCCACCTTCCTTAATAGGGACAGCAGCCCCAGCATTAGCCAATTAATTTGCTGCTGCTGGCAAAATGCGGCCCTGGGTGTCTCCGCCCACTGCAGCAAGGCCACCGTCCCCCTGCGCCCCCACCCCGCTTTCAGCCTCGTCAGTGGGATCCTTGCCATCTCTGCAAAATTCCGGCCAATGGTTTAATGTCTCTTCCAAAAGATGGAACCTCCAACAGTGCAGCACTCCCATCACTGCACTGATCTTTCAGTCTGGATTTTGCACTGAAATCTCTGCAGTGGGACTTGAACACATGACCGTCTGACTCAGAGAAGAAGAGCTATCACTGAGCTGTAGCTGATGTAAATGATTAATGATGCGGTAGATTTGTATTGAATTCTATGCTCAATTTCTTCAGCTGTGTAGCCAATGCCTGTAGTCAGATATTGAGCAGTAAAGTCAATAGAAAGCTGCCACTGACACAGCATTAGATGTGCAAGTGACACATCTGATCAGTGTTTGATGTACTTTTCTGTTCACCTACCTGATGTGGATTGTAACTGTCTGCTCTCCAATAACATTTGTTTTTTTGGTTTGCATTTTTAAGTAAATAACAGCATCCCAGTGGTTGAAAGTACCTCCTGGTGTAGCACGGGGTCACACAGAGCAGAGGATATGTGTATCCACCCTATCTGTGCTGATCTCAGTCCAGACAAGAACTACAATTGTCCACAGTGCCCTTGAGCTAGATAAGATAAAATCGAGCAGGCATTTTGCCTCTGATTTCTATGCAGCTGGAAAGTGTGATGTGTCCCAAGGAAGAATTAGATTAAACATTTAGGTTGTGATGTTTCTATAGTTCTTAGGGCTAAAGGGATCAAGGGATACGGGGAGAAAGCGGGAACAGGGTACTAAGTTTGGATGATCAGCCATGATCGTATTGAATGGCGGAGCAGGCCCGAAGGGCCAAATGGCCTACTCCTGCTCCTATTTTTCTATGTCCTAGGTTTTATGTTTCATCTATGTTGTATCGCCAGGATTACAGCCAATTAATGGCACAGAGTTAGCGGAACTGGGCAGAAAAAGCAATGTAAATTTGCTATTCCAATTTTCTTCCTATTTGGCATCTCATCCAATTTTCCAGTTGGGTTTGTACTGACACAAGAAGTAGTTAATTATATTAACATTAAGTCCCAGTGATGCCATTAATGCAATTTCCCAGTGTTGACACCTATAAAATGGTAAGTCCTTTCAAATCTTGGCTGCTAGAATGCTATTTATGGAAAGTCTGTAGTGAAATTTGCAGCAGCTTTTTGGAGGCTATTTCTGAACTTATTTTCTTGCTTCTTTTCTGCTTCCCCTCGGTTGGTCAGTATGATTTGTGCCTAATTCCCTGATGCTGCCATTTTTTTTTGATGTATCTGCGATATTGAGACAATTTGTTTCCAAATAGGACTCCCCTTTTTGCCGTGTGTTTTGTGGAGGAGACATGGAAGGAGCAATGCGGGGATGCCAAAATGTCAGGTTCCACTAAAGACAGACTGTGCTCACCATCCAGTGCTCTCCCACCTACATTGACAAGCAGAAACACACCATCCTGGCAGTGTCTGTGTGCCGAGATGGTTATACAGGCTGCGGGTCAGCAGACAGCCAGATGCAAGGACAGCAACAGCTGTAGGGCTGGCACTTCCAAATGGCAGTAACGGTCAGCTGTTCTCTATGACGGCATCGTGGCTGCTGCCAGGATAGGGGGCATTCACCAACATAATGGTTTGGCATTGGTGGCACACCAATTGTACATTAATCGAGTTGAACTCTTTGTCGTTCCTGTACCTCTCCCTGTTGACAAGTGGGGCCTACCGAGTCACAGGAGTGCAGTCGATGGCACTCTGCACCATTGGGAATCCCACTATCCTGACAAACCAAAGTGCCTGCTCATCTTGGTTAGGGAGTAAATGATGAACTCACCTCTGCTCAAATACAGGGCCTCAGTCACCTCTCGGATGCAACAATGGGTGGTACTGGGACATGTTCACAATGTCGCCTGCTGGAAGGATCTGGTCATGTAGAAGTTGAAAGCAACGGTGATCTTAACTGGCAGTGCCATCCTCACTCTGCAATGAGGCTGCAGCTCCTGTTGAAGGAAGTGTCACAGTTTTGTTCTTGTTGAACCGCAGGTGCCACATTTCTCCTGGGTGAAGTGGAGATAGTAGAAGTGCTGCTTGGAAACCCTTGGTGGATAGGGCCTTCTATGCACATCCCTCCTCCTTCTTCCTCTGCACAAAGCTTCTCCCCTCTGTGGCCTCTGCTCCATTTGCCTATTGTGTTGCAGACCCAGAAGTACTACAATTATAACCTCCTTAAATGTGCCTTTGTGCGGACAGGGCACAAAACTCCTCTGCCCTCCCTGTATGAATGCAACAGCATTCCCTGCCAAATCCAGCATTCTACCTCAACAAGTCCCAAAACATTCCAAAGTACTTCCACAAACTTTGCAATAACAGAAGGAAGTCAAAAGCACCTCACCTGTAAGTTGGATGACTGTCCCTTTCAATAGCATGAGTGGAGAGTCCCTCATGTTCAGCTGTGAGTGATTAGCACAGGCATTCACTGAACCTGCACAGTCCAAGTCTCCACAACATACGTCATCTAAGCCGCAATGGCTGTTTGATGTCATGATCTGCCCACTGTGAAACTTCCAGTGCACACATGGCTTACCTGCACTAATGCCCTTGTCAGCATAGGGTGCCATGTGGGCCGCAGTGGAAGTGGCCCCAGCTGCAGTTTCCAGGTGTGGACATTACCAGAACAAGGGCCATAAACCTTTACCCGTAGAGTGGTTAGAAAAGTTACAGGGAGTAACTAAAACGAATGGCATAGATGCCTTCAAGGGGAAGCTAGATGAACCCATGAGGGAGAAAGCCCAAGGTTATGCTGATGGGGTTAGATAAAGAAGGATAGAAGTAGCTTGTCTGGAGCTTAGGCGCCAGCATGAACTTGTGAGGCCAATTGGCCTGTAACAGTGAGAATGTGAATCCTTAGCAAGAACAACTTAATACTGTACTATGTTATGCAGTATTGTATGGTGCCAGAATTTATTGATGTGTTGTGCTATATATATTATGTTGTCCTATTCTATTAAGTAGTGTTTTGCTATATTATGCTATGTCTCATATTGAACAGTGGAGTCTTCTAAGCAAATTTCTATGAGCTCCTATGATCAATGTCTGATGTTGAGTACTATTGATGGCTGTAGGCAGTGTTAAATTGAGTTGTGAAGTACTACCTATTCTGTTAGACTGTGTTGTATTGCATTGTATTGGCCCAGAATTTGTTGGAGCGAGGCAGTGAATCTATGAGTTGGATTGTTTTCTTCATTCTTCAGCTCCAATTCTTTTTACACCACAAGTTGCTGATAATGAGAATTATCGCGGCATCTGGGATGTGGTGAACGATGGCACCCATACTCTCTCTCCTCAACCAATCAGATTTAAGGAGAGCGAAAGGAACAAAGTGAACATTGGAGAAGGAAATGGGTAAATGAGAGTCAAATTCAATTAGAAAAATGAAAAGAAGGAAAGAAAAGTTGGATTAAGAGAGAGAATCAAAGAAAATGTAAGAAAAAATCAAAACATTCTGGGGTTATTTTGGGAAAGGAGTGAAATCAGGCATCAAATGGGTGCTATGCTAGTATGACATGTCTGTTTAAAAGTCTGGTTTTAGCTCACAATTTTGGGTAATTGCTGATTACCATGATTTAGTGCCTGGAGGAGCTAAAACGGATTCCTGGACTTCCGCACGCAGCTCTAATTAGGAGCAATTTTCCTGGAGTGAGATATGTAACCTTCACACAGGTGGGAATGGTAGCATAGTGGTCATGTTGGTTGGCTAATGCTCTAGAGATATGGGTTCAATTCCCACCATGGCAGCTGGGGGGGATTTATGTTTGTTTAATAAATCTGGATTAAAATTCTAGTCTTATTAATAATCATGAAACTACTGGATTGTCATAAAAACCCATCTGGTTCAATAATATCCTTCAGGGAAGGAAACCTACTGTCCTTACCTGGTCTGGTCTATATATAACTCCAGATCCCCAGCAATGTGGTTGGCTCTGAAATGGCCATTCAGTTGCATTAAATCACTACAGCAAATATGCTGTTGGTGCACTGACAACACATGGATTGCAGCAGTTCAAGAGAGTGCAATTAGAGATGTGCAATAAATGATGGCCTTGTCAGCGACGCTCACATCCCAAGAACAAACAAAAAAAATCTTCAAATGAAGGTGTCAAATGCATTGGCTGACAGACAACAGCACTTCTCAGGATGACTCAGGGATGTGGGAGGAGTCCGGTGAGGAGGTCACAGCCACAAGTCGTGCTCCCAGGACGTAGCTCCAGTGACACAAAAAAATGAACGATTTGACATGAGTGCCAATGTAAGATCGCATTTCTCACTAACTGCACAATCACCAGCATCATAACTTCAACCACCATCTAATTATACACTGACATTCACACACCCCACACTATTGCATCCTTCACAGGCACTACTCACACCTCAGACACATTTCACAGCTCTTCAACTATGTGAGGCATCTCACACACAAACACCTGCCACTACACACTTTCACAATCATCACTCTTTCTTTTCCAGGACAAGATAGCACATAACAGGCAGCAGCAGGACATGACTGGGGGAGGGAAAGCATGACTGCATAAGGTCACTCCTCTTGAGGAGGCAGTGCTGGCCATGATCGGGAGGGGAGTGGCAGTCACTGTGGCCACAAGCAGAGCAGGAGACATCTCACCTTGAGGTATGTGGCCACTCCAGCTTCCTTACATATCCACAGCTATTCCTGGCCTTGAATACCCAAAACTATCTTTGCTCCCAAATCCATATGGTCTCATCCCACATGTCTTCCAATAATGGCCACATGTGTTGAATGCCAACCCTTATAGCTTTTTCCTTGCAGGCTCCCAGAAGCAAGATTGATCTTGCTGTTCCCCCAAGAGAAAATGGGAGAGGAGAAAGAGCCACTTTGCCCCCAGAGGAAAAAGAAGGAGGAGAAAGAGGGCGAGGAAGAAAGCACAGCGTCAATCACTACCACAGCTCCGTGACTAACATTGTGTGTGACTTGCAGGTTAGAGTAGAACACAGATCCTCATAGTGGCGTGCAACACAGAGCACTAGTGGACAGCAGCCACGCTGGGTGGAAAAGACATCAGAGGTGGCACATTGCCGAGGGGCAAGGCTGCATATTAGTTCTGCTGCAGAAGAGACAGATGAGGACCTTGCAGGGTCAAATGTCAGAAGACGATTGAGTGTGGAAAACCAAATGCTTGGTGCAAAGGAGAGCTGCCTGAAATCCTGCTGGCTGTGATTAGAGGGATGGAGGAATCTACCTCCACCTTGGTTTAGGGGTTGATGCAGAGCCTGGAACCCATCCTGTCCAGCGTGGAGAGCGGCCAATTTGGTCCAGCAACCTGTGCAACCCAACATCTGCAGCATCTGATGACTGAAGTCACGGTTTACAACACAGTCATAGCAGCTTCCATGGAATGGCAAATCCTTGTAATGGGAGCTCAGGTAGTTGCTGTTGCCTCTGGTTTCTGGACGCCTCAGCTGAAAGGGGCTTGCAGAGTATCTCAGCTGCCCATAGATCTGTCTTTCAGCAGATCACTGAGCTGGATGAACAGACGACCCAAGGTAGTGCTGTGAGAATCATGGAGCAGGAACCTACTGCTCCCTCCCCTGCCACTCCACCTTGCAGCCAAGTGGCCCCAAATGCTGAAGCCCATGCTGAGATGCTGCAGCCTGAGGCAGGGCCATCACGGAGGACATTCAAACTTCCCTCCTCAGATTCTCAGCACCCATCCACCTCGTGTGCTGCTGCAACTTGCACTTGGTATAAGCACCAGAGTAGGGAAGAACACTTATAGGATAGCAACTAGGGGTAAGCACCAGGATGCACAGTTTTAATATTTGTAAGTGCTATTGGTTGTGTCATGTTTTTATTCTTTGTTTTTTCTGTCATTAAGTGTGATATGGTAATTGGGTAGTGGTGGAATTGGTCGTCTTTTTTATTGTGTTCTTCATGGGGAAGGTGTTTGAAAGGATTGAGTGCAGATGGTGGAATTCTTGATGGATCCTCAGTCATGGAAGTTAAGTCATGGAAGCAACAGTGCTCCGAAGTCTGATGTTGGAGAATGCCTATCAAAAATGGTTTTCAATCAGATGGTTGTGAGGGTACCACCCAGGTGTGAGCCATCTACCTGGAACACTCTGGTCCCCTTCATCTTCGTCCTCGTCCTCATCTTGTAACTCCTGAGCTTGACGTTCTGGCACAATTGCTGGTGGTAATGGCTGGTTTCTGCTGATGGCCAGATTTAGAGCATGCAGCAAGTCATCATGAATCAGGAGCCTTCCTTGTCCTCCTGTCCATCCTTTCCCTCTATCTCCCAGTAGCTGATGCTGTTCTGCCTGGCCTCATCTCTTCCTCCCATTCTTCCTTCAGACCAAGGGGGACCACTAGTAAGATCTCTATGGTCAAGCAGTCCCTTTCTCCCTGCTGACTTCTATAAGGTCTCCAGTAAGGTACAGCAGCACAGCACTCACTCCCTTTAGGTGAAGTCCTTAGAGAATTTCAGGAATAAATGTTGATAGAGTGTTAGTGAAGTCTTAACAAAATGTCCCGATGTGTATCAAAAGTCCCTCTTTGAAATCGACTCCATTTAATCAGCAAGTGAACAGTGAAAGCAGACCATGGCTTTAAGTAACACTTGTAATCCTCACCAATGACTTCTTTATACTCCCATTCATCTGGTTGCTTTTAGCAGAGGTTATTAATTACAGTGCTAGCCAGCAAACAGTCGTGTAGCCGTGAACTCACTTTTTTCCCAGCGGTTTCTGGGCCATTGGGGTTCTGAGTTCTGATGAAAGGTCACAGACCTGAAACGTTAACTCTGATTCACAGATGATGCCTGACCTGCAGAGTATTTCCAGCACTTTGTTTTTATTTCAGATTTCCAGCATCTGCAGTTTTTTTGCTTTTTTTAGGGTTTTGCTCAGCTGTGCTAGAATATGTTATGCTATGGTATCAGTATTATGGAGCTTTCCTGTGCTATATTTTATAGTGGCAAATAGTATTGAACTATATTGGTATGCACTTTGTTGTACTGTGCTGTGTTATAGTATGTTGTATTACACTGGACTATACTTCACTGTGCTAAGCTGTATTATAGTATGCTGTATTGTGGTGTGTCTTTTCATCCTTGTCATTGCTTGCAACCTAGATATGCAAATTCCAGATATGTCATGAAACAATGTCCTGGTTCAGCAGTATTTTTAATTTTACACTAATTACATTTGCTACAGGCTTATTGCATTCTAATGAAAAGATATTTGTCTTGAAACAGTCAAGAATTGTATGGTTGGTCTATTTTTATTTTAAATTCCGATCAAGAGCTTGGCACAAACCATACACATACTTACATATGAACATACAAATTAGGAGCAAGAGTAGGCCATTCGGCCCCTCGAGTCTGCTCGGCTATTTGATAAGATCATGGCTGATATGAATGTGGTCTCAACTCCACTTTCCTGTCTACCCCCCATTACACTTGACTAGCTTGTCAATCTATCCAGCTCGGCCTTGAATATATGCGATGACCGACCATCTACTACTCTCTGAGGAAGTGAATTCCACAAACTAACGACCCTGTGAGAGAAAAAATGTCTCCTCATCTCCACCTTAAATGGGAGACCCCTTATTTTTAAAATGTGTACCTGAGTCCATAAATGGAAACATCTTCTCAGCATCCACCCTGTCAAGCCCCGTCAGGATCTTTTACATTTCAATAAGATAACCTCTCATTCTTCTAAACTCCAATGGGTATAGGCCCAACCCTGTTCAAACTTTCCTCATAAGATAGCCCCTTCATCCCAGGAATCACTCTAGTGAGCCTTCTCTGAACTGCTTCTAATGCAATTTTATCATATTTTGTTATTATTTCATGGGATGTGGGCATCACTGGCAAAGCTAGCATTTCTTGTCCCTCCCTAATTGCCCTTGAGAAGGTGTTGGTGAGCTGCCATCTTGAACCGCTCCAGTCCTTCTGGTGCGATTATACCCACATAAGTGTTACAGATGAAGTTCCAGGATTTTGATCCAGCAACAGTGAAGGAACGGCGATATAGTTCCAAGTCAGGATGGTGTGTGACTTGGAGGGGAACTTGCAGGTGGTGGTGTTAGCATACGTCTGCTGTTCTTGTCCTTCTAGATAGAAGTGGTCACAGGTTTGGAAGGTGCTGTCGAAGGAGGCATGGTGAGTTGCTGCAGTGCATCTTGTATATGGTACACACTGCTGTCACTGCATGTCGGTGGTGGAGAGAGTGTAGGTTGAAGGTGGTGGATGGGGTGCAGATCAAGCGGGCTGCTTTGTCCTGGATGGTGTCGAGCTTCTTGACTGTTGTTGGAGCCCATCCAGGCAAGTGGAGCATATTTCATCACACTTCTGACTTGTGCTTTATAGATGGTGGACAGGCTTTGGGGAGTCAGGAAGTGAGTTACTCACAGCAGAATTCCCAGCCTTTGACCTGCTCTTGTAGCTACAGTATTTGTGTCTGCTCCAGTTCAGTGGTAACCCCCAGGATGTTGATAGTGGGGGATTCAGCAATGGTAAAGCAATTGAAGGTCAAGGGAAGATGGTTAGATTCTCTTTTGTTGGAGATATGTCATTGCCCGGCACTTGTGTGGCGCAGATGTTACTTGCCACTTATCAGCCCAAGCCTGGATATTGTCCAGGTCTTGCTGCATATAGACACTGACTGCTTCAGTATCTGAGGAGTACTGAAAGTACAATGTTCAGTACCAATCAGCAGCGAACATCCCACTTCTGACCTTTTATGATGGAGGGAAGGTCACTGATGAAGCAGCTGAAAATGTTTGGGCCTAGGACAGTACCCTGATGAACTCCTGCAGTGATGTCCTGGGGCTGAGATGATTGACCTCTAACAAACACAACCATCATCCTTTGTGCTATGTACGATGCCAACCAGCGGAGAGCTTTCCCCCTGATTCCCATTAACTCCAGTTTTGCTAGGGCTCCTTAATGCCATACTCGGTCCAATGCTGTCTTGATGTCAAGGGCAGTCACTCTCACCTCATCTCCTGAGTTCAGCTCTTTTGTCCATGTTTGAAGCAAGGCTGTAATGAGGTCAGGAGCTGACTGGCCCTGGCGGAACCCAAACTGAGCATCACTGAGCAGGTTATTGCTAAGCAAGTGCTGCTTGATAGCAACACTGTCAATGACACCTTCCATCACTTCTGCTTTTCCATTCTTCCTGCCAAAGTGGAGAAGCTCACATTTTCCCACATTATACTCCATCTGCAAAATATTTATCCACTCACTTAACTGATAAATATCCCTTTGGAGACTCTTTATGTCCTTTTGACAACTTAGCTTCCTCTATCTTTGTGTCACCTGCAAATTTAGCTACCATACATTTGATTCATTCATTCAAGTCATTGATGTAGATTATAAATGGTTGAGGCCCAAGCACTGATTCCTGTGACATTCCACTAGTTGCATCCTGCCAACCTGAAAATGACCCATTTATCCCTACTCCCTACTTCCTGTTAACTAACCAATCTTCTATCCATGCTAAGATGTTACCCACGACACAATGAACTCTTTTATTTTGTGTGGTAACCTTTGATGTGACACCTTATCGAAAACCTTTTGGAAATCCAAGTACACCACATCCAAAGATTCCCCTTTATCCACATTGCTTGTTCCTTCCTCAAAGACTCTGCCTGCTCACATTATGGTTTTCTAAATGTCCTGCTATTACCTCCTTAATAACGGATTCTAGCATTTTCCCTGTGACAGATGTTAGGCTAACTGGCCTATATTTTTTTTTTTTACTTTCTGTCTCACTCCTTCCTTGAATAGAGGTGTTACATTAGCTTTTTTCCAATCCGCTTGGACAATTCCAGAATCTAAGGAATTCTGGAAGATCACAACCAATGCACTTACTATATCTGTAGCCATGTCTTCGGAAAGCCCATCAGATCCTGGGGATTTTTTTTTTTTAATTTAGAGATGCAGCACTGAAATACTCCCTTCAGCCCACCAAGTCTGTGCTGGCCATCAACCACCCATTTATATTAATGCGACATTAATCCCATACTCCTACCACATCCCCACACTACCTACCTATACTAGGGGCAATTTATAATGGCCAATTTACCTATCAACCTCCAAGTCTTTGGCTGTGGGAAGAAACCGGAGCACCCAGCAGAAACCCACGCAGTCACAGGGAGAACTCGCAAACTCTGCACACTCACTACTCAGAATTGAACCCGGGTCACTGGAGCAGTGAGGCTGCAGTGCTAACCACTGCTCCGCCCAATGTCTGCCTTTAGCTCTAATAGTTTTCCCAGGATTTTTTCCATGGTGACTGTGATTTTTTTTTTAAGTTCCTTTTTACCTGTTGCTTTTCAAGCATCTTTGGGATGTTATTTGTGTCTTCGACAGTGAAGCCCGACACAAAATACCTGTCCAACTTGCAACCCATTATTAATTCCCCAGACCCACTCTGTAGAGGACCAGCGCTTACCTGAGTTTGTTATGGCCATGTGGTGAGGGGTTTGGGTAGACCTCACTGTTCAACTCCCATCTAACCACCAGAAGTGTGTTTTGTTACTAGGATTTAACCCCATTGTTTTATTTGTCAAACAAACAGATAGCGACAGTTTTTCCAGTAGGTTTAAAACAGGAAATCAATTATTTATGGATCAATACACCTTATCACGAAATTATCGTAACCACATCCACTCACTCATTCATTCGTGCGCACACAGACACACAAAAGAAGAGACAGAGAGGAAAAAGGGTAAGTGAGTTTAAGTGGGGTCATGTTTCGAGGGTGGGGGGTAGTCAGTAAACTTGTTGAATTCTCTTGGAAGTCAAATTCTCGTTCGTTGCAGGCCTAAGGTGTTTGTTGATTTCTCTCTTGGTTGAAAGTTCAGTTGAAGACAGTGGGTCACTTCTAATTGCTGTATAAAATGTAAATGTAGAATTCTAGAGCAGGGTGCATCCCTTCTGGATTGTTGGACACAATCTTCTTGGATGCTGGTTTCTGGGTCTCTCGCTGTCTCTGAATTCCCTCATGCACCAACTCCCACTTTATACTCTGTGGACTCAAAGTAGCTCTCAGTGCAGACAAATTTATTTTCTCTCTTAATTTATAGTTCCCCTCCTTACCAAACTCCCTCACTTACCAAACTCCCTTCTCCACTCTTTGCCCTCCAACAGCACTCAATGCAGACTCCACGCATTTAGGAGCAGAGGAGGCACTGGCTTAGTGGTATTGTCACTGGACTAGTGACCCAGGGTATTCCTCTGGGACATGGGTTCAAATCCCACCAGAGCAGAAGGTGGAATTTGAATTAAAAAGCTAGTCTACTGATGGCCCTGAAACGATTGTTGTGAAAACCCACCTGGTTCACTAATGTCCTTTTTAGGGAAGGAAATCTGCTGTCCTTACCTGGTCTGGCCTACATGTGACTCCAGACCCACAGCAATGTGGTTGTATCTAACCGCTATGAAGTCAATAAAAAGGAATGAAACTGGACGGACCACCCAGCATCGACCTAGGCACCGGAAACAACAAGGGCAAACCCAGCCCTGTCGACCCTGCAAAGTCCTCCTTACTAACATCTGGGGGCTTGTGCCAAAGATGGGAGAGCTGTCCCACAGACTAGTCAAGCAACAGCCTGACATAGTCATACTCACAGAATCATATCTTACAGACAATGCCCCAGACACTGCAATCACTATCCCCGAGTATGCCCTATCCCACCGGCAGGACAGACCCACCAGAGGTGGCAGCACAGTGGTATACAGTAGGGAGGGAGTTGCCCTGGGAGTCCTCAACATTGTCTTTGGACCCCATGAAGTCTCATGGCATCAGGTCAAACATAGACAAGGAAACCTCCTGCTGATTACCACCTACCGCCCTCCCTCAGCTGATGAGTCAGTACTCCTCCATGTTGAACAGCACTTGGAGGAAGCACTGAGGGTGGCAAGGGCACAGAATGTACTCTGGGTGGGGGACTTCAATGTCCATCACCAAGAGTGGCTCAGTAGCACCACTACTGATCAAGTCCTAAAGGACATATCTGCTATACTGGGTATGCAGCAGGTGGTGAGGGAACCAACAAGAGGGGAAAACATACTTTACCTCATCCTCACCAATCTGCCTGCTGCAGATGCATTGAGACGAAGTCCCGCCTTCACATTGAGGATCCCCTCCTTCGTGTTGGATGGCACTACCACGGTGTTAAATGGGATAGATTTTAAATAGATCTAGCAATGCAAAACTGGGCATCCATGAGGCGCTGTGGGCCACCAGCAGCAGCAGAATTGTTCTCAACCACAATCTGTAACCTCATGGCCCGGTATATCCCCCACTCTACCATTACCATCAAGCCAGAAGACCAACCTGGTTCAATGAAGAGTGCAGGAGAGCATGCCAGGAGCAGCACCAGGTATACCTCAAAATAAGGTGTCAACCTGGTGAAGCTACAACACAGGACTATCTGAGTGCCAAACTGCGTAAGCAGCATGCAATAGACAGAGCTAAGCGATCCCATAATCAATGGATCAGATCTAAGCTCTGCAGTCCTGCCACATCCAGTCATGAATGGTGGTGGACAATTAAACAACTAACTGGAGGAGCTGGCTCCACAAACATCCCCATTCTCAATGATGGGGGAGCTCAGCACATTAGGGCGAAAGATAAGGCAAAAGCATTTGCAACAACCTTCAGCCAGAAGTGCAGAGTTGATGATCCATCTCGGCCTCCTCCTGAAGTCCCCAGCATCGCAGATGCCAGACTTCAGCCAATTCGATTCATTCCGCGTGATATCAAGAAACGACTGAAGGCACTGAATACTGCAAAGGCTATGGGCACTGACAATATTCCGGCAATAGTACTGAAGACCTGTGCTCCAGAACTTGCCACGCCCCGAGGCCAAGCTGTTCCAGTACAGCTACAACACTGGGGGCACCTACCCTGCAATGTGGAAAATTACCCAAGTATGTCCTGTACACAAAAAGCAGGACAAGTCCAACCCGGCCAATTACCGCCCCATCAGCCTACTCTCAATCATCAGTAAAGTGATGGAAGGTGTCATCAACAGTGCCATCAAGCGGCACTTGCTTAGCAATAACCTGCTCAGTGACGCTCAGTTTGGGTTCTGCCAGGGCCACTCAGCTCCTGACCTCATTACAGCCTTGGTTCAAACATGGACAAAAGAGCTGAACTCAAGAGGTGAGGTGAGAGTGACTGCCCTTGAAATCGAGGCAGCATTTGACTGAGTATGGCTTAAAGGAGCCCTAGCAAAACGGAGGTCAATGGGAATCAGGGGTAAAACCCTCCGCTGGTTGGAGTCATACCTAGCGCAAAGGATGATGGTTGTGGTTGTTGGAGGTCAAACATCTGAGCTCCAGGACATCACTGCAGGAGTTCCTCAGGGTAGTGTCCTAGGCCCAACCATCTTCAGCTGCTTCATCGATGACCTTCCTTCAATCATAAGGTCAGAAGTAGGGATGTTCGCTGATGATTGCACAATGTTCAGCACCATTCGTGACTCCTCAGATACTGAAGCAGTCCATGTAGAAATGCAGCAAGACTTGGACAATATTCAGGCTTGGGCTGATAAGTGGCAAGTAACATTCGCGCCACACAAATGCCAGGCAATGACCATCTCCAACAAGAGAGAATCTAACCATCTCCCCTTGACAGTCAATGGCATTACCATCGCTGAATCCCCCACTATCAACATCCTAGGGGCTACCATTGACCAGAAACTGAACTGGAGTAGCCAGATAAATACCATGGCTATAAGAGCAGGACAGAGGCTAAGAATCCTGCAGTGAGTAACTCACCTCCTGACTCCCCAAAGCCTGTCCACCATCTACAAGGCACAAGTCAGGAGTGTGATGGGATACTCCCCACTTGCCTGGATGGGTACAGCTCCAACAACATTCAAGAAGCTCAACACCATCCAGGACAAAGCAGCCCGCTTGATTGGCACCCCATCTACAAACATTCATTCACTCCACCACCGATGCACAGTGGCAGCAGTGGGTACCATCTACCAGATGCACTGCCGCAACGCACCAAGGGTTCTGAGACAGCACCTTCCAAACCCGCAACCTCTACCAACTGGAAGGACAAGGGCAGCAAATGCATGGGAACATGCAAGTTCCCCTCCAAGTCACACACCATCCTGACTTGGAACTATATCGCCGTTCCTTCACTGTCGCTGGGTCAAAATCCTGGAACTCCCTTCCTAACAGCACTGTGTGTGTACCTACCTCACATGGACTGCAGTGGTTCAAGAATGCAGCTCACCACCACCTTCTCTAGGGCAATTAGGGATGGGCAATAAATGCTGGCCTGGCCAGCGACGCCCACATGCCATGAATGAATAAAAAAAATTACATCATGTAAGGGTTTGCCTTTCTGTGTCTAATATGGAAGAGGAGTAGGACAAGACTGAATAAAAGGCAATGAGTCAGGTTTAAGGAGGATGCACCACACAGGATAATGCCCATCTCTGCCCCCAAGAATATATGAGAAATGTAGATCCTATGCAGACAATAATGAGGAGATGTGTCTTTCGAAGAATGCACTTCACCAAGCAGGCAACAAGGGAGATATACCAGCTGCTGCATGACAGTCTGTGGCCATGGTCACCTGCCTACACAACTCTACTTTAGGCTGTGAAGGTGACAACTGCATTCAGCTTTTATGAAGATGGGCATTTAAAGCAGCCTTGGGGATCTCTTAATATCAACCAGGGAATACATTTGTCAGGTTACTGAGAAACTACAGCCACAGACAGGTAAATGCCAGCCATTGCTGTTGCACTGGGCCTTGCAATCTATCCCTCTGATCAGAAGGATGGCTGGTCAAAAGGCAGCCATCAGATCCTGCAAGCCCCTCCAGTGCTTCCCACAGACAATATGCTCAATTTTCACTTGCAACAAGATTAATTGAATTAGCTGAAGGTTATAAACTGAGGACTGTCTCCTTTGTGGCATCAGGCAGCTGATGTAACAGATCTGGTGGGTCACTCTGTTCACGTAGAGGAACCTTTGAGATTATAAAATTGTGCAGGCAAGTAGGCGCTGTTAGGGGAGATGGCACATTACACTGTAACATCCCCTGCTACAGTTTTGTCTGGAACCAAATGAAATTCAACATGTGGTAGGCAAAATGAGGCAGCAGAAAGACTGAGATCACAAGTTCTGCAGTCGCTTTGAGAAGCAAAAATATCAACTAAATAAATTTCCCCACCTACTTTGGAGTTTCTCAGAATCATGTTTTAGTACAAAAATATGATATTTTTAAGTAAGAACCTGAGGTTAAACCTTTCCCTCTGGGTCACATTATTTTGAATTTTAATTTGCGTTGCACTGAATTGGTCTGGGATATTTTAAAATCTGTTGTTGTTTCTATCCCAAATTAAGCCTAAGAACTTTAGAGGAAGATTTTTTTCTGCACATTCTGTGTAGTGAAATTGCAAACCAGTTTATAAAGAATGCATGTACAATTTTGTTACATGTCATAATGTGATCAGGCAGGGATTTCTTACCCTTTGAGTAAACATCATGGCAGCTGTAGTGTTTTATTTATGATAGGCTTCTCAAGGCACCTCAAGGGCAGATACTGTGGGGAGAATTTTAATCTTAAGAAAAAAAAGTGGGTCAATTTGGGTCGGGTGGAATGGTTAAAGTCTGAAAAATTAATTTCCCGTCCCAAACTCTCCACCAAACCATTTCTGGCTTTATCTGAGGCTGGAAGTTGGGAGGGTGACCAACCCATTTCAAAGAGGTGGGTTGGAACTTTAAATATGATAGTGAGTCTCATTGTCATTCAGCTGTTCAACTTTAACTCTGGTCAGCTGGTTCTCCTGAGCATTGGGAAACCTGGCAGCTTCATCGAGCCTTCACATCTACCTCCTGGATCCAGGCGCCTGCCTGAGTAGTCTCCATGATCAGCACCCTTCCATGACCTCCCACCATGAGGCCTCCAAACTCCTCCTCCACCACCATCACTAGGCCTCCAATCCCTGCACCCCCCCCCCGCATCAGCTTTCAAACGCCGATTCTCCGCCACCCACCCGCCTGCCCCCCAACTCCCCGAGGAGTCCTATTCCCCACCAGGCCCCCAACCTTCTCCCTGGGATTGGCAGTTTGCCTGATTAAAATTCCCTTCCCCCTCCCTCATCAACTCCTCCTCCCCATTTGGATCGACCAACTCCCCCATCCCACCCCCTCCTACACCTCCATGCCCGATTGGGCCCCTTCCTTCCCTAGCCTGGCACAGATTTACATGCTGCTCTGGCCTTCGCCATCAATCAGGCTGCTCTCAGGGAGAGGAACCAATCACTGACATGCTGTGGAGTTAAAAGCGTGTGAGGGAATCCAGAATTGTGAGTTCTCCATGATTTTCTGACTGACCCTGCTCCCTGTGGTCAGGTTTGTAAATATTCCCCCCATTTTCTTTTTTTTCTGTGGCCTTCGGATTATTTGCCTGTCTGAGTATAAAACCAATAACGGGTTAGAGGTTCAAAGGCTGTGAAACTAGCCCTATGAAGGTTATACTACCAACAGGATGCACTGAAACTGATTTATGTGAAAGAAAATTAAATCTTTACTTCAAAATTTTAAACCATAAACTCCTTTCAATTAGAATGCATTAAGTCTGTAGCAAATTTAATTTAAAAGGAAACTGTCAAACTGTTAAAGCAATGAAGTGTTCAATTAGTTTGTGGTAGCAGTATATACCCTGCGGTATTGTTCTACTGTGAAAAACAATGAGGCAGAATGTTGTTGAGTCAATTCTGTCTTTGCATTACCTTATATTACTTCATAATTTGGCCATTTTTGTTTATTGTTTTTAATAATTACATGTTCTTTACGTTTCTTCTCTTCCCTTTATCTTCCCTTACCTTTATTGAAGGAGATGACTCCTGGTAGTCCTATAGTTCTGCTTCAATTGTGAGTTTGATCAAGAAGCAATCTTGATCTGTCCAACCATGAGATGTTGTTACAACAAAGCCTGATCCAGTCCTCCATGACACCCACATATACCAAGGGCTGGATTTTCAGTCTGGGGTTGAGAACCCAACTCCCAGATCATTTCTATGTCCCAACCCCGTGCTGAGTCAGCATCACTGACGCGGCGCTCTTTTGATATGCAAAGGCTCTAATTGGGCCAGAGGTGAGTTTGGTGCCCAGTTAGTGGTGCCGGGTGCTGCCTGGAGGCAGGGACTGGCTCTGGAGGGCGATTTTTCAAAGGCAGAAGGCAGCCATGACTGGGTTTGCCACTGCTTAGCAGAATGGAGTAGGCAGGAGAACAGACGGCCATCAGCCCCACAGTCCAAACAAGTGCCCAAGTGTTTGCTTATCAGGTAATTAATCCGCTCTTAAGCAATGGCTAATTTGTACCACCACATTTTCACCTCAGTTTGACTTGTCCTTTTATTTCAAGGCTTTATATCAGCAGCAACAATAAATAATAGCTCCCCGCTGTGCTCCCGACAGCTGTGCACTAATGTGCCCCAGATCATTTGCTCTTCCTGTTCTTACCTTGAAAATTTCATTCTGTCCTTCTCCTGCCCATTAACAAGCTCTTCAACGAGAATAACAGCCAGTTAGTTGGAGGTGTGAGGGTTGCTGGCTATGGCCCCCTGCCCTCCTTTTGAAAATTGTAGCATGTCACAGAGGCATCGGAAGACTGGCACGCCATCCAACACCGCTATTTCAAAGCGCACCCTGACCTCACCCCCATGGGCAACTAAAAATCCAGCAGAATTTGATAGGTAGCAGATGGAAATAAAAAAAAATCTATCTTCTCCTTCATTAGAGATCTTGAAATTAACTGTAATGCTGTCAATGTCCCTTTGCAATTTGACTGTAAGGCCCAGAATTTAGTAGCAGTGCAGAAGAGTACGACGAGGCTGATTCTGAAGGTTAAAGGAATGGCCATGAGATAAAATTCAATAATGTAGTGACCTTCTGCCACAAAGACAGATGTCAAAGAGGGGTTCTTGATGAAAGCTGTAAAATAATTAATGGGATAGAAATATGCCATTGATTCTGTTTCCCACCCTAATTGCTTGCTTAGGTTGAAACAAAGTGTGCAGCCCTGATGCCTTGTTCAAGCTTCACATTCCATCCATTACTGATGCCACTTACCTCCATCTCTACGCCAGCTCAGTTGTTAACTTAGCACCAATGCTGCTGAAACCCTTAAACGTGTTTTCAATATTGCTTCTTCAACATCTTTCTTGCCACTTTCCAGAGTTTTACCTTTCTCAAACTCCAATGCATCCAAAAGTCTGTCACCTGCTGTCCAACATAATGACAAGTTCACCTAACATTCTCATATTTGCTGTCTTCCATTAAACCCTCATTCTCTAACACTTTATTCTCATCTAAAAATACCTCCATGGTCTTGTCCTACCTACGCCTGCCAACTTTGTGCCCTTTGACCTTCCTTCCTTGGATATGGAAACCAAAATTGCGTGTAGTATTCCAGGTGTGGTCTCACCAAAGCCTGATACAATTGTAGAAAGGTCTCCTTGTTCTTGTACTCCAGTCCCCTTGCAATAAAGTCCAACATGCCATTTGCCTTTCTAATTGCTTGCTGTGCCTGCATGCTAGCTTTCAATGTTCCTTGGAAAAGTACATCCAAGTGTCTCTGAACATCAATATTTAAAATTGTCATGCCTTTGAAAAAAATTCTGCTTTTCTATTAACAAAGTGAATAACCTCACACTTCCCCACATTACACTCCATCTGCCAGCTTGTTGCCCACTCAATTAACCTGTCTAACGCTCTTTGCAGCCTTTCTGTGTCCTCCTCACAGCTTACATTCCCACCTATCTTTGCATCATCAGCAAACGTGATACATTACTCTGTCTCTTTGCCTAAGTCATATAGATTGTAAATAGCTGAGACCCCAGCACTGATCCTTGTGTCACTCCACTAGTTACAGCCTGCCAACTTGAAAATACCCTGTTTAGCCCTATACTCTGCTTCCTGTCTGTTAGTCAATCCACCATCCATATTATCCCCAAACTCCATGAGCCCTTATCTTTCATATTAACATTCTTGTGGGCACCTTATTGAATGCGTTTTGGAATTCCAGGCATTTTACATCTCCTGGCTGCCCGTTATCTACCCGACTAGTTACATCCTCAAAAATCACTAAGAAATTTGTCAAATATAATTTTCCTTTTGTAAAACCATGTTGGCTCGATCTGAATATGCTATGGTTTTCTAAGTGCATTCTTAAGACTTCCTTAATAATAGATTCCAGCATTTTTCTGACAAGTCAGGCTAACTGGCCTGTAGTTCCCTGTTTTCTGTCTCCCTCCTTTCTTGAATAACTGTGTTACATTTGTTAACTTTCTATCTGCTGTGACTGTTCTAGAGTCCAAATAACTTTGGAAAATCATGACCAGTGTGTCTGGTATCTCTGCAGCTACCTCCTTTAGAACCCTAAGATGTAGGCCATCAGGTTCTGGAGATTTGTCAGCTTTTAGTCCCGTCAGTTTCTCCAATACTTTTTCTCTGATATATATATAATGGTGGAATACACAGTAAAGTTTCAAAATTTGCTGATGATACCAAACTTTGAGGAGTGACAGACAGGACATAGATAGGCTAGCAGAATGGGCAGACAATTGGCGGATGGAATTTGATACAGACAAGTGTGAGATGGTGCATTTTGGCTGAAGGGATAAAGAGAGGCAATATAGACTAAATGGCACAGTTCTAAAGAGTGTGCAGGGACAGAAGGATCTAGGTCTTCATGTGAATAGATCTTTGAAGGTGGCAGGGCATATTGAGAGAGTAGTCAGCAAAACAAATAAGATCTTGGGCTTCATAAATAGAGGTATGGAGTACAAAAGCAGTGAGTTATGCTGAACCATTATAAAGCTTTGGTTAGGCCCCAACTGCAGTATTGCATCCACTTCTGGTCATCACATTTTAGGAAGAATGTGAGGGTTCCTGAGAGGGTGCAAAGAAGAGTTACCAGAATGGTTTCAGAATGTGAGATTTTTTTGCTGCAAGGTTAGGTTGGAGAAGCTGGGATTGTTCTCTTGGAGCAAAGGAGGTTGAAGAGAGATTTGTTAGAGGTGCACAAGATTATGAAATGTTTTGATAGGGTAGACAAAGAAAATCTATTCCCATTAGCTGATGATACAAATGATTAAGGGACACACATTTAATGTTTTATGCAAGAGATATGGAGGGGACGTGAGGAAGAACATTTTTACGCAGCTGGAACTTGCTGCCCACATGGGTGGTGGAAGCGGAGATGAACAATGATTTCAAAAGGAAATTGGATAGGCACTTGAAGGAAACAAACTTGCAGGGCTATGGGGATAGAACAGGGGGAATGGTACTAAATGGTCCCTGTGACCGCGTGGGTTTCCACCGGGTGCTCCGGTTTCCTCCCACAGCCAAAGACTTGCAGGTGATAGGTAAATTGGCCATTGTAAATTGCCCCTAGTGTGGGTAGGTTGTAGGGAACATGGGTTTACTATAGGGTTAGTATAAATGGGTGGTTGTTGGTCGGCACAAACTCGGTGGGCCGAAGGGCCTGTTTCGGTGCTGTATCTCTAAATAAAAAAAATATAAATGAATTGCTCTATAGAGAATGGCTTCTCTCTGAGTTGTAATGACTCTATGATAAATTATTTTAAGTTTCTTACTCTTATTAGCCCCTTAGTTACCCTGTATTTCTGGTATGTAATTTGTGTCTTCTACAGCGAAGTCAGACACAAAATATTTGTTCAACATCTCTGCCATTTCTTCATTTCCCATAATAATTTCTCTTGTCTCTGCTTCTAGGTGACCAACATTTACTTCAGTTATACTCCTTTTGTGCTTGTAAAAGCTCTCACAATTGGTTTTTATATTCTATTTCCTGATCTTCTGAGCCAAATCCTTCCTTATTACTGTTCTTATGTCATCCTTTATTATTGGGGCTACTCCTCTGCATTTTATTTTGGACTCTAACTCCTCAAAATCTCTCAACAGAACATCGTTCCTAGTTCTACTTATGTCATTGGTTCCTACGTGGATCAGGACAACTGGATCCTACCTCCCACTCCAAATTTGTTTCTATCCTCAGGGAGATGTCTTTCACCCTGGCACTGGACAGGCAGCACACCCTTCGGAGCTCCCGGTCGCGGCCGCAGAGAACAGTATCTATCCCCTGACTATACTGTACCCTATCATTACCACATTCCCTTTCACTCCCCCCATTTGAATGGTCACTTGCACCACGGTGCTATGGTCAGTTTCCCCATCCACCCTGCTGTCCTTATTCTCATCCACACAGGTAGCAAGTACCTTGTACCCGTTGGTCAAAGTATAGGGCCAAGGCTCCTCCATCATACATCCTGGATCCCCATTACCTGCCTGACTCAGTCACACCCTCCTGTACCTGACCATTGACCACGTCTAAACTTCTACTTAACCTAAGGGATGTGCCTCCCAGAACAACGTGTCCAGGTAACGCTACCCCTCCTTGATGCCCCACAATTTCTGGAGCTCAGACTCCGGCTCAACCACTCTGACCACAAACGAATCTGCACTTACTGCAGATATGACTATTCAGGATTGCAATACTCTCCACAAACTCCTACAAGTTGCAATTATGACACACCATCTGTCCTGCCGTGTCTGTCTAATCATATTTATTTATTTGATTAGTTAACTAGTTACTAATT
Organism: Heterodontus francisci; assembly: GCF_036365525.1. NCBI lineage: Eukaryota > Metazoa > Chordata > Chondrichthyes > Heterodontiformes > Heterodontidae > Heterodontus > Heterodontus francisci. The sequence goes on along the minus strand of NC_090378.1, from coordinate 31,493,329 downwards.
CAGTAAAGTAATGGAAAGTTACAGTTTCCTAGCTTAGAGATAAAGAAAAAACACTCACCAGCTCCTGGAGGTAAAACAACAAGAATAAAATGGAGCACCTCCTTCCCCCATAATTTGCTGGAACGTTTGTGCTGATCCACAAAGACCCTTGTCAAAAAAGCTGATTGTCATAGCATAGCCCCTCCATTAAAATCAATGACAATTGCAAATTTGCTGCATTTTAAGCCAGTGTTCACAAAGCTGCCACTTAAACTGAAAAATCATGGTGACGGAGACCAGGCAACAGCCTGATTTATGTGTTTATTCAAGATGGTTGCTTCTGATGTCTCATTATCCACATTTAGTGCAAACAAGATCAATCTGAAGAGAATCCTCAGATCCGTCCTCATAAATCAACTTCAAAGCCATGTTTCTGAGTATACTACAAGGGATTAAATATATATAATTCTTTGTTTGCGGTTATAAATTTTTTAATCCATTTCTCTCAGGTATTTAAAACTCACAAGTAATGACATAGGCAAGAGTTAAATTATACATCCAGATAAGAAGAAAACATACTCTTGGTAAGATAATGCATCAGATGCAAATTAGCTTTATTCATTTCTTGAGTTTGTTGAATTTGGAATGTTTTTGGCACTTTCAAAATTGTAATTAAACGTCAGCAATATGTGGAGAATTGAAAATGAGCTATTATCACTAGTAGAAATGCCACATGGCCACATTTCACAGAGTTGAGGATTTTTGCAATTATAATTTAAGCTTCGTTAAGCAAGCGGATTTGCCCAGTGGATATTATCTTAACAATTATAATAATTTATAATGTGAAAATCTTCTTGTTGCCATGTAAAACATTTAAAGGTAAGAATGGCTACAATCACTGCATTCATATTACTATTTCCTTTTAAAAACATAAACTTGGATTTTGCAGCTGGTGGTGCTCGTCAGTGACCTCAAAGAAAGCTGCCCACAAAGATCTAGCTGGGAGTTCCCCTTGCCCGATGTTAATTTCAATCTACTGCCAAGTCAAGGGGATCTCCAGGGGTCCAGCAACAGTGATATCATCAAGCAGGGTAAGCAGCAAATCATGTTGAAGAATTCTCACAGACAGCACACCAGGAAGTAAAATGCACGGTTAAATGTTAAATTTTACAGTGAAATAATTGATGGGGCATACACATTAGGAGCTGAAATATAATAAAAGAAAATGATTTTATTATATTAAATATATGTAATTTCATCATTATGGAAAAATTTAACACACCACAAGTATAAAATTAGTTTTCCAAGGGCAAAGAGGTTATTCAACAGTAGTTAGTATACAGCTAAAAACCCAGTTACACTTCATTAACAAGGCATAACTTTTTGGATAGTTTTAAGTGATAATACAGTGTAAAAGGGGAAGTTCTCATCAGTTTAGTGATTTCTAAAGATTGCCATCTGGGGTAACTTCAATAGTGCAAACTGTGGAGAAACAGAGCATCACTGATCACATTTTCTGTGTTTAACTGCACATGTGTGCATGGCAAAAATTGCTGTCAGTTTCACAGAATGATTATGGTGAACACAGATAGTTTTGCCATCATTACAACCAGAAAATCTGGGTCACAGAGATTAGGTGTGCGTGTAGCTAGGGGAAAAACATCTTAAATATTCTTAAATGCCAGATTCCCTAAATGACAATTTACAAAAGTGAACACAATCGGTAATGCACATTGGCTGTGCCCGTTCTGACGAGAGCATGGCTACCCGACCTGAACCCGATGGGATCTGACGACATGTGTCGGGTTTGGGTCGGGTCGGGTCTCTCTTCTGGGTCCAAAATTCGGGCTTGGGTTGGGTCGGCTGGACGTGGACAGAGATCAGGACAAACAGAAATCAGAAATTTGGGCGGCACAGTGGCGCAGTGGTTAGCACCGCAGCCTCACAGCTCCAGCGACCCGGGTTTGGTTCTGGGTACTGCCTGTGCGGAGTTTGCAAGTTCTCCTTGTGACCGTGTGGGTTTCTGCCAGGTGTTCCGGTTTCCTCCCACAGCCAAAGTCTTGCAGGTTGATAGGTAAATTGGCCATTGTAAATTGCCCCTAGTGTAGGTCGGTGGTAGGAGAATTGAGGGAAGGTGGGGATGTGGTAGGGAATATGGGATTAATGTAGGATTAGTATAAAATGGGTGGTTGATAGTCGGCACAGACTCAGTGGGCCAAAGAGCCTGTTTCAGTGCTGTGACATGGGAGAAACTGACAAGCTCAGGGAAGATACCAGTACCTGCCGTCTGCACAGAAACATCAACTGAGCTCTTGCTTTAATCTATACTTGGTACAAGGATTTAAAATTATCTGGAAATAGGGAGATTAAACTTCCCAATTGAGATTTTGTTTTTGTTAATGACATAGGAATTTGATACCCGACTACCCGACCAAACATGAATATATGTGTCGGATTCGGGTCAGGTCGGGCATTTAAGAAAATTAAAGGGCTCAGGCTCGGGTCGGGTTCGGTTTGGCTGTTGTCAGGTCAGGCCCGGGTCAAGTTTTAATTTTGTACCCAAGCCAGGCTTTACTTCTGACTCACTGTGACTTATTCTAATCAGTACTCCAGAAAATTGTGGCATAAATTTGCCACTGGAGGATCAGGGAGCACGACAGTCCACATTATGACGTTCGTCAATCTCTTTTCTCTTGTAGTTGAAAATGAGTTATCACCTGGCACAGAGACATAGCTGTTAGTTTCAGCTAAACTAGTTTTATCAAAAGGTATGCAGACTGTATATCTCATGGCTGACACAGTTCGACGTGTATTCTGAAAGTACTAGTGTAACACAGTGGGGTGCATTATAACTACTAATGTATTTTATATACCAAAAATGTGTAAAATGACACTCTGCCTTAGTCACACACATGTATTTTGGTGGTGTTTTACTAATCCATTGTGACAATTCTGGGAAATGTGGATGATCAGTAATTACCTTAGGTGTTAAGGCATTAACAGTGGAAAGACATCACTATACATATTCAAATGCTCCATACTATACAATTTGAACATAGGTTTCACAATGAACTGCTGCTGAATCATATAGCGCTAATTCCAGGATTTGCATTCCTGCTTTTCTTGCTACCAGAGGTGAATGCCTGTTCGTTTGAACAGTGTCAGAAAGCTGACCTACCACCGATTTAAAGAGGTTATGGGTGACTACTTTTTTCTTTTTTTCTTTCTTTTGGGCCTCCTTATCTCGAGAGACAATGGATACGCGCCTGGAGGTGGTCAGTGGTTTGTGAAGCAGCGCCTGGAGTGGCTATAAAGGCCAATTCTGGAGTGACAGGCTCTTCCACAGGTGCTGCAGAGAAATTTGTTTGTTGGGGCTGTTGCACAGTTGGCTCTCCCCTTGCGCCTCTGTCTTTTTTCCTGCCAACTACTAAGTCTCTTCGACTCGCCACAATTTAGCCCTGTCTTTATGGCTGCCCGCCAGCTCTGGCGAATGCTGGCAACTGACTCCCACGACTTGTGATCAATGTCACACGATTTCATGTCGCGTTTGCAGACGTCTTTATAACGGAGACATGGACGGCCGGTGGGTCTGATACCAGTGGCGAGCTCGCTGTACAATGTGTCTTTGGGGATCCTGCCATCTTCCATGCGGCTCACATGGGTGACTACAATCACACAATAACTACACAGTTCATGCACAATTCCACTTGGCACAGACTTGCTCCAATGCCCACTAATACCTGACATTGCAAAGCCTGAAACCACCAAGATTAGAGATGAATATCTATTACAATTCCCTCTACATAAGCTCAAGCCCCTTTGATATTATACAGTTGGCTCCAACAGTAAGAGGTTTATCACAGGGACTTCTGTGATGTAAATGGTCCCATGCCAATGGAAACATCGAAAATTCTCCTTCAACTGAGTGATGCCAGGGAAGTTAATTAGTACTGGATGGTTGCATCCTTATTGGAACTATCATCTTTGCTCTTTTCTATAAAAACAATTTCCACTGACAAAATTACTTAGTTGAGGTTATTAAAACTGATACTAGAACCTGACACTGACATTTGCAAGTACAGTCCAACTTCACACTCATTAAAGGACAAGACTATTGGAGAGAAGTACCTCTGATGCCCAGTACTTCCTTCTAAAATAAAACATATGCCTTACTTAAAGGGATGATGTTCCAACATTGTGTTGCTTATGTGAAATGCTGTTCATTGGTAGCATGTATCATAAATTCTTGTGCAAGAATTTCTAATATGCACTTCCAGCAGGTGAGACTCTCCACTAGAAGCATTAAGATGCATAAATGACTCTTTAGTCTTCACAGAAAAGCCATTTAAAATCCCTGCTTTGTGTTAGAGATAACATGCATTTTTATAGCACATTTCACATTGTTAGAATATCCCAAAGCAATTGATGGCCAATGAAATACTTTTGAAATATAATTATTGTTGCAATAAACATGATAGCCAATTTGACACAGCAAAGTCTCACGAGCAACCATCGTTTAAATGACCAGCTTATCTGTTTTGGATGAATGATAAATATTAGCTAGATTGCCAGAACTCCCTGCTCCTTTTTGAATAGTTGCATGGGTTCTCTTACATCCACCTAAATCTCAGTTTAACATCTCGTCTGAAAGACAGCCCCTCCAATCATGTAGCACTGTCACACCACTACACTGAAATTTCAAGCTACATAATGTACTCAAGTTCCTGGAATGGGATTTGAACCGACAAACTTCTGGCTCAGTATCACGAGTACCACCACTGAATCAAGACTGACACTCAAGAGAAATCTTACCTTTTATGTTGAAGATCAATTGAATGCAATGAATATATTCCCCATCACTTGTTTTATATTCGCCAAATGCAGACAACAGATACTGGCCCTGAAATTCTAAGTTCAGTATCATAGAATTATACAGCACAGGAGGAGGCCATTCAACCCATCATGCCTGTGCCAGTTTTTGAAAGAGCTATCAAATTAGTCAAACTTGGTTTCTCTTTACATGTGGCCCTGCAACTTTTTCCTTTTCAAGTATATATTCAATGCCCCCTTTGAAAGTTTTTGCAGAGTCCACAGTGGAAAAGATAGATTCGCCTTCCAGGAAAGCAGGAATAGTATTGTTGAAGTTAGCAGTCTTGAAGCCTGGCTCGGGTATAAAATTAAAACCCGACCCGGGGCTGACCTGACAACAGCCAACCCCAACACGACCTGGACCAGAGTCCTTTAATTCTTTTAAATGCCCGACCCGACCCGACCCGAAAATAACAAACATTTTTAAAACAGGAAAAGATCATAGACTAAAACAAAAACAATACGAAACAGAACAGTACAGTCCATCCCACCCCGAACCGAGCCCAAATGCTGGACGCTGAATATAGACCCAACCCGAACCCGACACATATGATTGGGTTTAGTCGGGTAGCCAGGCTTTAAGCAGTCTGTGTCTGAGTGAATTTAGTACAAAATAGAATTGCTTTATTTTGAATGATCTAGTATGTATAATCTCTCTAAAATAGTTGCCATTGCTATGTGACTTAGGTGCTTGTATCATAACGCTAAC